>NW_027251008.1:605000-1210000 GCF_044704955.1 Pristiophorus japonicus
AGGGATATGGGGATATGGGGACATGGTGACACAGTGATATGGGGATATGGGGATGTGGGGACACAATGACATGGGGAGATGGGGACACAGTGATATGGGGACATGGGGACACAGTGATATGGGGATATGGGGACATGGGGACACAGTGATATGGGGATATGGGGACATGGGGACACGGTGATATGGGGATATGGGGATATGGGGACACAGTGATATGGGGACATGGGGACATGGGGACACAGTGATATGGGGATATCGGGACATGGGGACACAGTGATATGGGGATATGGGGATATGGGGACACCGTGATATGGGGACATGGGAACACAGTGATATGGGGATATGGGGACATGGGGACACACTGATATGGGGATATGGGGATATGGGCACACAGAGATATGGGGATATGGGGACATGGGGACATGGGGACATGGGGATATGGGGACATGGGGACTTGGAGACACAGGGATATGGAAACATGGGGACATGGGAATAAGGGGACATGGGGACATGGTGTCAGGGGGACAGGTGGTCATGTGGACATGGGGACTCTGTGGGGACATTGTGATATGGGGACACACTGATGACATAGGGACATGAGGACATGGGGATGCGGGGTCACGGGGACACGGGGACACGGGGACACAGGGATATGGGGACATGGGGATATAGGGACATGGGGACATGGGGACATGTGGATATGGGGACATGGGGAATTTGAAACACAGGGATAAGGAAACATGTGGACACAGGGATATGGGGATATGGGGACATGGTGACACAGTGATATGAGGATATGGGGATGTGGGGACACAATGACATGGGGAGATGGGGACACAGTGATATGGGGACATGGGGACCCAGTGATATGGGGATATGGGGACATGGGGACACAGTGATATGGGGATATGGGGACATGGGGACACAGTGATATGGAGATATGGGGATATGGGGACACAGTGATATGGGGACATGGGGACATGGGGACACAATGATATGGGGATATGGGGACATGGGGACACAGTGATATGGGGATATGGGGATATGGGTACACAGAGATATGTTGATATGGAAACATGGGGACATGGGGATATGGGGACATGAGGACTTGGAGACACAGGGATATGGAAACATGGGGACATGGGAATAAGGGGACATGGGGACATGGTGTCAGGGGGACAGGTGGTCATGGGGACATGGGGACTAGGTGGGGACATTGTGATATGGGGACACACTGGTGACATAGGGACATGAGGACATGGGGACATGGGGACACGGGGACATGGGGATATGGGGATATGGGGATATGGGGATATGGGGATATGGGGATATGTGGATATGGGGACAATGGGATATGGGGACATGGGGATATGGCGATAAGGGTATATGGCGATATGGGGATATGGGGATATGAGGATATGGGGACATGGAGATATGGGGACATGGGGATAAGGGGATATGGGGACACGGGGGCACAGGGACACGGGGACACGGGGACATGGGGATATGGGGATATGGGGACATGGGGACATGGGGATTTGGGTATATGGGGATATGGGGATATGGGGATATGGGGATATGTGGACATGGAGATATGGGGACCGGGGGAAATGGGGATATGGGGGATATGGGGATATGGGGATATGGGGGATATGTTGATATGGGGACATGGGGATAAGGGGATATGGGGATATTGGGATATGGGGGATATGGGGATATGGGGATATGGGGATATGGGGACATGGGGATATGGGGATATGGGGATATGGGGATATGGGGATATGGGGACATGGGGACATGGGGATATGGAGATATGGGGATATGGGGACATGGGGATATGGAGATCTGGGGACATGGGGATATGGGGATATGGGGACATGGGGACATGAGGACATGGGGAGATGGGGATATGGGGATATGGGGACATGGGGATATGGGGATATGTGGACATGGGGACGTGGGGATGTGGGGACATGGGGATATGGGGTTATGGGGACATGGGGACATGGGGATATGGGGACATGGGGACATGGGGACATGGGGATATGGGGACATGGGGACATGGGGACATTGGGACATGGGGACATGTGGATATGGGGATATGGGGACATGGGGACATGGGGACATGGGGATATGGGGGATATGGGGACATGGTGATATGGTGATATGGGAATATGGTGATATGGGGATATGGGGACATGGGGATATGGGGATATGCGGATATGGGGATCTGGGGACATGGGGATATGGGGATATGTGGACATGGGGATATGGGGATATGGGGACATGGGGATATGGGGACATGGGTATATGGGGACATGGGACATGGACATATGGGGAAATGGGGACATGGTGATATGGGGGCATGGGAATATGGGGACATGGGGACATCGGGATATGGGGACATGGGGACATGGATATATGGGGGCATGGAGATATGGGGACATGGGAATATGGGGTTATGGGGATATGGGGATATGGGGACATGGGGATATAGGGATATGGGGACATGGGGATATGGGGATATGGGGTTATGGGGATATGGGGATATGGGGACTTAGGGATATGGGAACAAGGGGATATGGGGGCATGGGAATATGGGGACATGGTAATATGGGGTTATGGGGATTTGGGAATATGGGGACATGGGGATATGGGGATATGGGGACATGGGGATATGGGGATATGGGGACATGGGGATATGGGATATGGGGACATGGGGATATGGTGACATGGGGACATGGAGATGTGGGACATGGGGACATGGGGATATGGGGGCATGGGAATATGGGGACATGGGGTTATGGGGTTAAGGGGACATGGGGACATGGGGATATGGGGGCATGGGAATATGGGGACATGGGCATATGGGGACACGGGGGCACAGGGATATGGGGCATGAGGATATGGGGATATGGGGATATGGGGACATGGGGACATGGGGACATGGGGATATGGGGATATGGGGATATGGGGACATGGGGATATGGGGATATGGGGACATGGGGATATGGGGATATGGGGATATGGGAATATGGGGATATGGGAATATGGGGATATGGGGACATGGGGATATGGGGATATGGGAATATGGGGACATGGGGACATGGGGACATGGGGATATGGGGATATGGGGATATGGGGATATGGGGACACGAGGGCACAGGGATATGGGAACATGGACATATGGGGACATGGGGTTATGGGGATATGGGGATATGGGGACATGGGGATATGGGTACATGTGGATATGGGGACACGGGGGCACAGGGATCTGGGGACATGAAGATATGGGGATATGGGGACATGGGGATATGGGGATATGGGGACATGGGGATATGGGTACAAGGGGATATGGGGATATGGGGACATGGGGATATGGTAAGACAGTGACATGGGTATATGGGGACATGGGGACACAGTGATATGGGGATATGGGGATATGGGGATATGGGGACACAGTGATATGGGGATATGGGGACAAGGGGATATGGGGAAATGGGGATAGGGGGATATGGGGACATGGGGATATGGGGACATGGGGGCACAGGGATATGGGGACACGGGGATATGGGGGCATGGGGATACGGGGACACGGGGGCACAGGGATATGGGGACATGGGGATATGGGGACATGGGGATATGGGGACATGGGGACATGGGGATATGGGGCAATGGGGATATGGGGATATGGGGACATGGGGATATGGGGACATGGGGATATGGGGACATGGGGACATGGGGATATGGGGACATGGGGATATGGGGATATGGGGATATGGGGATATGGGAACATTGGTTATGGGGAGATGGGGATATGGGGACATGCGGATATGGGGTCATGGGGACATGGGGATATGGGGACATGGGAACATGGGAATATGGGGACTTGGGGATATGTGGATATGGGGATATGGGGACATGGGGATATGGGGATATGGGGAAATGGGGATATGGGGATATGGGGATATGGGGATATGGGGACATGGGGACATGGGGATATGGGAACACGGGGACACGGGGACATGGGGATTTGGGGATATGGGGATATGGGGATATGGGGACATGGGGATATGGGGACACGGAGGCACAGGGAAATGTGAACATGGGCATATGGGGACATGGGGTTATGGGGATTTGGGGATATGTATACATGGGGTTAAGGGGACATGGGGATATGGGGACACGGAGGCGCAGGGATATGGGGATATGAGGATATGGGGATATGGGGATATGGGGACATGGGGATATGGGGATATGGGGACACGGGGGCACAGTGATATGGTGATATGGGGATATGGGGATATGGGGACATGGCGATATGGGGATATGCGGACATGCGGATATGGGGATATGGGGACATGGGGATATGGGGACACGGGGGCACAGGGATATGGGGACATGGGGATATGGGGATATGGGGACATGAGGATATGGCGATATGGGGACATGGTGATATGGGGACATGGGGACATGGGGATATGGGGATATGCGGATATGGGGATATGGGGACATGGGGAAACGGGTCACGGGGACACGGGGACACGGGGACACAGGGATATGGGGACATGGGGATATAGAGACATGGGGACATGGGGATATGTGCACATGGGGACTTTGAAACACAGGGATAAGGAAACATGGGGACACAGGGATATGGGGATATGGGGACATGGTGACACAGTGATATGGGGATATGAGGATGTGGGGACACAATGACATGGGGAGATGGGGACACAGTGATATGGGGACATGGGGACACAGTGATATGGGGATATGGGGACATGGGGACACAGTGATATGGGGATATGGGGACATGGGGACACGGTGATATGGGGATATGGGGATATGGGGACACAGTGATATGGGGACATGGGGACATGGGGACACAGTGATATGGGGATATCGGGACATGGGGACACAGTGATATGGGGATATGGGGATATGGGGACACCGTGATATGGGGACATGGGGACACAGTGATATGGGGATATGGGGACATGGGGACACAGTGATATGGGGATATGGGGATATGGGCACACAGAGATATGGGGATATGGGGACATGGGGACATGGGGACATGGGGATATGGGGACATGGGGACTTGGAGACACAGGGATATGGAAACATGGGGACATGGGAATAAGGGGACATGGGGACATGGTGTCAGGGGGACAGGTGGTCATGGGGACATGGGGACTCTGTGGGGACATTGTGATATGGGGACACACTGATGACATAGGGACATGAGGACATGGGGATGCGGGGTCACGGGGACACGGGGACACGGGGACACAGGGATATGGGGACATGGGGATATAGGGACATGGGGACATGGGGACATGGGGACATGGGGATATGGGGACATGGGGAATTTGAAACACAGGGATAAGGAAACATGTGGACACAGGGATATGGGGATATGGGGACATGGTGACACAGTGATATGAGGATATGGGGATGTGGGGACACAATGACATGGGGAGATGGGGACACAGTGATATGGGGACATGGGGACACAGTGATATGGGGATATGGGGACATGGGGACACAGTGATATGGGGATATGGGGACATGGGGACACAGTGATATGGAGATATGGGGATATGGGGACACAGTGATATGGGGACATGGGGACATGGGAACACAATGATATGGGGATATGGGGACATGGGGACACATTGATATGGGGATATGGGGATATGGGTACACAGAGATATGGTGATATGGAAACATGGGGACATGGGGATATGGGGACATGAGGACTTGGAGACACAGGGCTATGGAAACATGGGGACATGGGAATAAGGGGACATGGGGACATGGTGTCAGGGGGACAGGTGTTCATGGGGACATGGGGACTAGGTGGGGACATTGTGATATGGGGACACACTGGTGACATAGGGACATGAGGACATGGGGACATGGGGACACGGGGACATGGGGATATGGGGATATGGGGATATGGGGATATGGGGATATGGGGATATGTGGATATGGGGACAATGGGATATGGGGACATGGGGATATGGCGATAAGGGGATATGGCGATATGGGGATATGGGGATATGAGGATATGGGGACATGGAGATATGGGGACATGGGGATAAGGGGATATGGGGAAATGGGGACACGGGGGCACAGGGACACGGGGACACGGGGACACGGGGATATGGGGATATGGGGACATGGGGACATGGGGATTTGGGTATATGGGGATATGGGGATATGGGGATATGGGGATATGTGGACATGGAGATATGGGGACCGGGGGAAATGGGGATATGGGGGATATGGGGATATGGGGATATGGGGGATATGGTGATATGGGGACATGGGGATAAGGGGATATGGGGATATTGGGATATGGGGGATATGGGGATATGGGGATATGGGGATATGGGGATATGGGGACATGGGGACATGGGGATATGGGGATATGGGGATATGGGGATATGGGGACATGGGGATATGGGGACATGGGGATATGGAGATCTGGGGACATGGGGATATGGGGATATGGGGACATGGGGACATGAGGACATGGGGAGATGGGGATATGGGGATATGGGGACATGGGATATGGGGATATGGGGACATGGGGACGTGGGGATGTGGGGACATGGGGATATGGGGTTATGGGGACATGGGGACATGGGGATATGGGGACATGGGGATATGGGGACATGGGGATATGGGGATATGGGGACATGGGGATATGGGGATATGCGGATATGGGGATATGGGGATATGGGGACATGGGGATATGGGGACATGGGTATATGGGGACATGGGACATGGACATATGGGGAAATGGGGACATGTTGATATGGGGGCATGGGAATATGGGGACATGGGGACATCGGGATATGGGGACATGGGGACATGGATATATGGGGGCATGGAGATATGGGGACATGGGAATATGAGGTTATGGGGATATGGGGATATGGGGACATGGGGATATACGGATATGGGGACATGGGGATATGGGGATATGGGGTTATGGGGATATGGGGATATGGGGACTTGGGGATATGGGAACACGGGGATATGGGGGCATGGGTATATGGGGACATGGTAATATGGGGTTATGGGGATTTGGGAATATGGGGACATGGGGATATGGGGATATGGGGAAATGGGTATATGGGGATATGGGGACATGGGGATATGGGATATGGGGACATGGGGATATGGTGACATGGGGACATGGAGATGTGGGACATGGGGACATGGGGATATGGGGGCATGGGAATATGGGGACATGGGGTTATGGGGTTAAGGGGACATGGGGACATGGGGATATGGGGGCATGGGAATATGGGGACATGGGGACATGGGGATATGGGGATATGGGGACATGGGATATGGGGATATGGGGATATGGGAATATGGGGATATGGGAATATGGGGATATGGGGACATGGGGATATGGGGATATGGGAATATGGGGACATGGGGACATTTGTACATGGGGATATGGCGATATGGGGATATGGGGATATGGGGACACGGGGGCACAGGGATATGGGAACATGGACATATGGGGACATGGGGTTATGGGGATATGGGGATATGGGGACATGGGGATATGGGTACATGGGGATATGGGGACACGGGGGCACAGGGATCTGGGGACATGAAGATATGGGGATATGGGGACATGGGGATATGGGGATATGGGGACATGGCGATATGGGTACAAGGGGATATGGGGATATGGGGACATGGGGATATGGTAAGACAGTGACATGGGTATATGGGGACATGGGGACACAGTGATATGGGGATATGGGGATATGGGGATATGGGGACACAGTGATATGGGGATATGGGGACAAGGGGATATGGGGAAATGGGGATAGGGGGATATGGGGACATGGGGGCACAGGGATATGGGGACACGGGGATATGGGGGCATGGGGATACGGGGACACGGGGGCACAGGGATATGGGGACATGGGGATATGGGGACATGGGGATATGGGGACATGGGGATATGGGGACATGGGGACATGGGGATATGGGGACATGGGGATATGGGGATATGGGGATATGGGGACATGGGGATATGGGGAGATGGGGATATGGGGACATGCGGATATGGGGACATGGGGACATGGGGATATGGGGACATGGGAACATGCGAATATGGGGACTTGGGGATATGTGGATATGGGGATATGGGGACATGGGGATATGGGGATATGGGGAAATGGGGATATGGGGATATGGGGACATGGGGATATGGGGACATGGGGATATGGGGATATGGGGATATGGGGACATGGGGACAAGGGGATATGGGGACACGGGGACACGGGGACATGGGGATATGGGGATATGGGCATATGGGGATATGGGGACATGTGGATATGGGGACACGGAGGCACAGGGAAATGTGAACATGGGCATATGGGGACATGGGGTTATGGGGATTTGGGGATATATGTACATGGGGTTAAGGGGACATGGGGATATGGGGACACGGAGGCGCAGGGATATGGGGATATGAGGATATGGGGATATGGGGATATGGGGACATGGGGATATGGGGATATGGGGACACGCGGGCACAGTGATATGGGGATATGGGGATATGGGGATATGGGGACATGGCGATATGGGGATATGCGGACATGCGGATATGGGGATATGGGGACATGGGGATATGGGGACACGGGGGCACAGGGATATGGGGACATGGGGATATGGGGATATGGGGATATGGGGACATGGCGATATGGGGATATGCGGACATGCGGATATGGGGATATGGGGACATGGGGATATGGGGACACGGGGGCACAGGGATATGGGGACATGGGGATATGGGGATATGGGGACATGGGGATATGGGGACATGGAGACATGGTGATATGGGGACATGGGGATATGGGGATATGGGGACATGGTGACATGGCGATATGGGGATATGGGGATATGGGGACATGGGGATATGGGGACATGGGGACATGGGGATATGGGGATATGGGGATATGGGGACATGGGGACATGGGGATAGGGGGACATGGGGACATGGGTATATGGGGATATGGGGATATGGGGACATGGGGACATGGGGATAGGGGGACATGGGGACATGGGGATATGGGGATATGGGGACATGGGGACATGGGGACATGGGGACATGGGGATATGGGGATATGGGGATATGGGGACATGGGGACATGGGGATATGGGGACATGGGAACATGGACACATGGGGACATGGGGATATGGGGATATGGCGATATGGGGACATGGGGATATGGGGATATGGGGATATGGGGATATGGGGACATCGGGATATGGGGATATGGGGATATTGGGACATGGGGACATGGGGACATGGGGACATGGGGACATGGGGATTTGGGGATATGGTGATATGGGGACATGGGGACATGGGGATATGGGGATATGGGAATATGGGGACGTGGGGAGATGGGAATATGGGGATATGGGGATATGGGGATATGGGGACATGGAGACATGGGGACATGGGGATATGGGGATATGGGGATATGGGGATATGGGGATGTGGGGATATGGGGATATGAGGATATGGGGACATGGGGATATGGGGATATGAGGATATGGGGATAAGGGGATATGGGGATATGGGGACATGGGGACATGGGGATATGGGGATATGGGGATATGGGGATATGGGGAAATGAGGATATGGGGATATGGGGACATTGAGACATGGGGATATGGGGACATGGGGACATGGGGACATGGGGATTTGGGGACATGGGGATATGGGGATATGAGGACAAGGGGATATGGGGACATGGGGACATGGGGATATGGGGATATGGGGATATGGGGATATGGGGATATGTGGACACGGGGGCACAGGGACACGGGGACATGGGGTCATGAGGATATGAGGATATGGGGATATGGGGACATGGGGATATGGGGATATGGGGTCATGGGGAAATGGGGATATGGGTATATGGGGACATGGCGATATGAGGATATGGGGATATGGGGATATGGGGATATGGGGACATGGGGATATGGGGATATGGGGATATGGGGACACGGGGCCACAGGGACACGGGGACAGGGGGATATGGGGACACAGTGATATGGGGACACGGGGACATGGGGACACAGTGATATGGGGATATGGGGACATGGGGACACAGTGATATGGGGATATGGGAATATGGGTACACAGAGATATGGGGATATGGGAACATGGGGACATGGGGACATGGGGATATGGGGACATGAGGACTTGGAGACACAGGGATATGGAAACATGGGGACATGGGAATAAGGGGACATGGGGACATGGTGTCAGTGGGACAGGTGGTCATGGGGACATGGGGAATCTGTGGGGACATTGTGATATGGGGACACACTGGTGACATAGGGACATGAGGACATGGGGATGCGGGGTCACGGGGACACGGGGACATGGGGACACGGGGACATGGGGATATGGGGATATGGGGATATGGGGATATGGGGATATGTGGATATGGGGACAATGGGATATGGGGACATGGGGATATGGCAATAAGGGGATATGGGGATATGGGGATATGGGGATATGAGGATATGGGACATGGAGATATGGGGACATGGGGATATGGGGATATGGGGATATGGGGACACGGGGGCACAGGGACACGGGGACACGGGTATATGGGGACATGGGGACATGGGGACATGGGGATATGGCGACATGGGGACATGGGGATATGGGGATATGGGGATATGGGGACATCCGGATATGGGAACATGGGAACATGGGGATATGGGGACATGGGGATATGGGGACATGGGGATATGGGGATATGGGGATATGGGGATCTGGGGATATGGGGATATGGGGACATGGGGATATGTGTTTATGGGGATATGGGGATATGGGGACATGGGGATATGGGGATATGGGAACATGCGAATATGGGGACTTGGGGATATGTGGATATGGGGATATGGGGACATGGGGATATGGGGATATGGGGAAATGGGGATATGGGGATATGGGGACATGGGGATATGGGGACATGGGGATATGGGGATATGGGGATATGGGGACATGGGGACAAGGGGATATGGGGACACGGGGACACGGGGACATGGGGATATGGGGATATGGGCATATGGGGATATGGGGACATGTGGATATGGGGACACGGAGGCACAGGGAAATGTGAACATGGGCATATGGGGACATGGGGTTATGGGGATTTGGGGATATATGTACATGGGGTTAAGGGGACATGGGGATATGGGGACACGGAGGCGCAGGGATATGGGGATATGAGGATATGGGGATATGGGGATATGGGGACATGGGGATATGGGGATATGGGGACACGCGGGCACAGTGATATGGGGATATGGGGATATGGGGATATGGGGACATGGCGATATGGGGATATGCGGACATGCGGATATGGGGATATGGGGACATGGGGATATGGGGACACGGGGGCACAGGGATATGGGGACATGGGGATATGGGGATATGGGGATATGGGGACATGGCGATATGGGGATATGCGGACATGCGGATATGGGGATATGGGGACATGGGGATATGGGGACACGGGGGCACAGGGATATGGGGACATGGGGATATGGGGATATGGGGACATGGGGATATGGGGACATGGAGACATGGTGATATGGGGACATGGGGATATGGGGATATGGGGACATGGTGACATGGCGATATGGGGATATTGGGATATGGGGACATGGGGATATGGGGACATGGGGACATGGGGATATGGGGATATGGGGATATGGGGACATGGGGACATGGGGATAGGGGGACATGGGGACATGGGTATATGGGGATATGGGGATATGGGGACATGGGGACATGGGGATAGGGGGACATGGGGACATGGGGATATGGGGATATGGGGACATGGGGACATGGGGACATGGGGACATGGGGATATGGGGATATGGGGATATGGGGACATGGGGACATGGGGATATGGGGACATGGGAACATGGACACATGGGGACATGGGGATATGGGGATATGGCGATATGGGGACATGGGGATATGGGGATATGGGGATATGGGGATATGGGGACATCGGGATATGGGGATATGGGGATATTGGGACATGGGGACATGGGGACATGGGGACATGGGGACATGGGGATTTGGGGATATGGTGATATGGGGACATGGGTACATGGGGATATGGGGATATGGGAATATGGGGACGTGGGGAGATGGGAATATGGGGATATGGGGATATGGGGATATGGGGACATGGAGACATGGGGACATGGGGATATGGGGATATGGGGATATGGGGATATGGGGATGTGGGGATATGGGGATATGAGGATATGGGGACATGGGGATATGGGGATATGAGGATATGGGGATATGGGGATATGGGGATATGGGGACATGGGGACATGGGGATATGGGGATATGGGGATATGGGGATATGGGGAAATGAGGATATGGGGATATGGGGACATTGAGACATGGGGATATGGGGACATGGGGACATGGGGACATGGGGATTTGGGGACATGGGGATATGGGGATATGAGGACAAGGGGATATGGGGACATGGGGACATGGGGATATGGGGATATGGGGATATGGGGATATGGGGATATGTGGACACGGGGGCACAGGGACACGGGGACATGGGGTCATGAGGATATGAGGATATGGGGATATGGGGACATGGGGATATGGGGATATGGGGTCATGGGGAAATGGGGATATGGGTATATGGGGACATGGCGATATGAGGATATGGGGATATGGGGATATGGGGATATGGGGACATGGGGATATGGGGATATGGGGATATGGGGACACGGGGCCACAGGGACACGGGGACAGGGGGATATGGGGACACAGTGATATGGGGACACGGGGACATGGGGACACAGTGATATGGGGATATGGGGACATGGGGACACAGTGATATGGGGATATGGGAATATGGGTACACAGAGATATGGGGATATGGGAACATGGGGACATGGGGACATGGGGATATGGGGACATGAGGACTTGGAGACACAGGGATATGGAAACATGGGGACATGGGAATAAGGGGACATGGGGACATGGTGTCAGTGGGACAGGTGGTCATGGGGACATGGGGAATCTGTGGGGACATTGTGATATGGGGACACACTGGTGACATAGGGACATGAGGACATGGGGATGCGGGGTCACGGGGACACGGGGACATGGGGACACGGGGACATGGGGATATGGGGATATGGGGATATGGGGATATGGGGATATGTGGATATGGGGACAATGGGATATGGGGACATGGGGATATGGCGATAAGGGGATATGGGGATATGGGGATATGGGGATATAAGGATATGGGACATGGAGATATGGGGACATGGGGATATGGGGATATGGGGATATGGGGACACGGGGGCACAGGGACACGGGGACACGGGTATATGGGGACATGGGGACATGGGGACATGGGGATATGGCGACATGGGGACATGGGGATATGGGGATATGGGGATATGGGGACATCCGGATATGGGAACATGGGAACATGGGGATATGGGGACATGGGGATATGGGGACATGGGGATATGGGGATATGGGGATATGGGGATCTGGGGATATGGGGATATGGGGACATGGGGATATGTGTTTATGGGGATATGGGGATATGGGGACATGGGGATATGGGGATATGGGGACATGGGGATATGGAGATATGGGGACATGGGGATATGGGAATATGGGGATATGGGGATATGGGGATATGCGGATAAGGGTATATGGGGATATGGGGATATGGGCACATGGGGAAATGGGGACATGGGGACATGGGGACATGGGGATATGGGGATATGGGGATATGGGGATATGGGGATATGGGGACATGGGGACATGGGTATATGGGGATATGGGGATATGGGGATATGGGGATATGGGGACATGGGGATATGGGGATATGAGGATATGGGGATATGGGGATATGGGGATATGGGGATATGGGGATATGGGGACATGGGAACATGGAGATATGAGGATATGGGGACATGGGGGATATGGGACATGGGGATATGGGGATTTGGGGATATGGGGACATGGGGATATGGGGATATGGGGATATTGGGACATGGGGATATGGGGATAGGGGAATATGGGGATATAGGTATATGAGGACATGGGGACATGGGGATATGGAGATATGAGGATATGGGGATATGGGGATATGGGGATATGGGGATATGGGGCTATGGGGATATGGGGACATGGGGATATGAGGATATGGGGATATTTGGATATGGGGATATGGGGATATGGGGACATGGGGATATGGGGATATGGGGATATGGGGATATGAGGACATGGGGACATGGGGATATTGGGATATGGGGATATGGGGATATGGGGACATGGGGATATGGGGACATGGGGACATGGGGATATGGGGATATGGGTCATGGGGACATGGGGATATGGGGATATGGGTTTATGGGGATATGGGGATATGGGGACAAGGGGACCTGGGGATATGGGGATATGGGGACATGAGGACATGGGGATATGGGGATATGGGTATTAAGTGATATGGGGACATGGGGATATGGGGATATGGGGACATGGGGATATAGGTATATGGGGACATGGGGACATGAGGATATGGGGATATGAGGACATGGGGATATGGGGATATGGGGATATGGGGATATGGGGATATAGGTGTATGGGGGCTACGTGGACATAGGGACATGGGGACATGGAGATGTGGGGATATGGGGACATTGGGAAAAAGGGACATGTGGATATGTGGATATGGGGACATGGGGATATGGGGACATGGGGATATGGGGACATGGGGACATGGGGACATGGGGACATGGGGACATGGGGATATGGGGATATGGGGACATGGGGATATGGGGGCATGGGAATATGGGGACATGGGGATATGGGGACATGGGGTTATGGGGATATGGGGATATGGGGTCTTTGGGACATGGGGATATGGGGACATGAGGATATGAGGACATGGGGATATGGGGACATGGTGACATGGAGATATGGGGTCATGGGGACATGGGGATATGGAGGCATGGGAATATGGGGACATGGGGATATGGGCATATGGGGACATGAGGACATGGGGATATGGGGACATGGGAATATGGGGACATGGGGATATGGGGACACGGGGGCACAGGGATATGGGGACATGTGGATATGGTGACATGGGGATATGTGGTCACGGGGGCACAGGGATATGGGAACATGGACATATGGGGACATGGGGTTATGGGGATATGGGGATATGGGGACATGGGGATATGGGTACATGGAGATATGGGGACACGGGGGCACAGGGATATGGGGACATGAGGATTTGGGGATATGGGGACATGTGGATATGGAGATATGGGGACATGGGGATATGGGGATATGGGGACATGGGGATATGGGGATATGGGGACATGGGGATATGGGGATATGGGGACATGGGGATATGGGGACATGGGGATATGGGGACACGGGGGCACAGGGATATGGGGACATGGGGATATGGGGATATGGGGACATGGGGATATGGGGATATGGGGACATGGGGATATGGGTACAAGGGGATATGGGGATTCGGGGACATGGGGATATGGGGAGACAGTGATATGGGTATATGGGGACATGGGGACACAGTGATATGGTGATATGGGGATATGAGGATATGGGGACACAGTGATATGGGGATATGGGGATATGGGGACAAGGGGATATGGGGACATGGGGATATTGGGATATGGGGACATGGGGATATGGGGACACGGGGGCACAGGGATATGGGGATATGGGGATATGGGGACATGGGGATACGGGGACACGGGGGCACAGGGATATGGGGACATGGGGACATGGGGATATGGGGACATGGGGATATGCGGACATGGGGTTATGGGGACATGGGGATATGGGGACATGTGGATATGGGGACATGGGGATATGGGGATATGGGGACATGGGGATATGGGGAAATGGGGATATGGGGACATGAGGATATGGGGATAAGGGGACATGGGGATATGGGGATATGGGGACATGGGGATATGGGGACATGGGGATATGGGGACATGGGGATATGGGGATATGGGGACATGGGGATATGGGGATATGGGGATATGGGGACATGGGGATATGCAGATATGGGAACATGGGGATATGGGGACATGGGGATATGGGGACATGGGGATATGGGGATATGTGAATATGGGGATATGGGGACATGGGGATATGGGGACATGGGGATATGGGGACATGGGGACATTGGGATATGGGGATATGGGGATATGGGGACATGGGGATATGGGGATATGGGGACCTGGGGATATAGGGATATGGGGACATGGGGACATGGGGATATGGGGACATGGGGATATGGAGATATGGGGACATGGGGATATTGGGATATGGGGATATGGGGATATGGGGATATGAGGATATGGGGATATGGGGATATGGGGACATGGGGACATGCGGATATGGGGATATGGGGACATGGGGACATTGGGATATGGGGATATGGGGATATGGGGACATGGGGATATGGGGACATGGGGACATGGGAAAATGGGGACATGGGAACATGGGGATATGGGGACATGGGGATATGGGGATATGGGGATATGGGGACATGGGGATATGGGGACATGGGGACATGGGGATATGGGGACATGAGGATATGGGGATATGGGGATATGGGGACATGGGGACATGCGGATATGGGGATATGGGGACATGGGTATATGGGGATATGGGGATATGGTGACATGGGGATATGGGGATATAGGGACACTGGGACACGGGGACACGGGGACATGGGGATATGGGGATATGGGGATATGAGGACATGGGGATATGGGGATATGGGGACATGGGGATATGGGGATATGGGGATATGGGTATATGGGGACACGGGGGCACTGGGACACAGGGACACGTGGACCCGGGGATATGGGGATATGGGGATATGGGGGCATGGGAATATGGGGACATGGGGATATGGGTACACGGGGGATCTGGGATATGGGGACATGTGGATATGGGGATATGGGGATATGGGGACACGGGGGCACAGGGATATGGGAGCATGGGCATATGGGGACATGGGGTTATGGGGATATGGGGATATGGGTACATGGGGATATGTGGACATGGGGATATGGGGACACGGGGGCACAGGGATATGGGGACATGAGTCTATGGGGATATGGGGATATGGGGACATGGGGATATGGGGACATGGGGACACGGGGGCACAGGGATATGGGGATATGGGGATATGGGGTCATGGGGATATGGGGACATGGGGATATGGTGATATGGGGACATGGGGATATGGGGACATGGGGATATGCGGATATGGGGATATGGGGATATGGGGACATGGGGATATGGGGATATGGGGACATGGGGACATGGGGATATGCGGACATGGGGATATGGGGACATGGGGATATGGGGATATGGGTACATGGGGATATGTGGACATGGGGATATGGGGACACGGGGACACAGCGATATGGGGACATGAGGCAATGGGGATATGGGGATATGGGGACATGGGGATATGGGGACATCGGGACACGGGGGCACAGGGATATGGGGATATGGGGATATGGGGATATGGGGACATGGGGACATAGGGACATGGGGATATGAGGACATGGGGATATGGGGATATGGGGACATGGGGATATGGGGACATTGGGATATGGGGATATGGGGACATGGGGACATAAGGATATGTGAATATGGGGATATGGGGACATGGGGATATGGGGACATGGGGACATTGGGATATGGGGATATGGGGATATGGGGACATGGGGATATGGGGATATGGGGACCTGGGGATATAGGGATATGGGGACATGGGGACATGGGGATATGGGGACATGTGGATATGGGGACATGGGGACATGGCGACATGGGGACATGGAGACATGGGAACATGGGGATATGGGGATATGGGGACATGGGAATATGGGGACATGGGGTCATGGGGATATGGGGACATGGGGATATGGGGACATGGGGATATGGGGACATGGGGATATGGGGACATGGGGACATGGGGATATGGGGACATGAGAATATGGGGATATGGGGATATGGGGAAATGGGGACATGCGGATATGGGGATATGGGGACATGGGTATATGGGGATATGGGTATATGGTGACATGGGGATATGGCGATATAGGGACAATGGGACACGGGGACATGGGGATATGGGGATATGGGGATATGAGGACATGGGGATATGGGGATATGGGGACATGGGGACATGGGGATATGGGGACATGGGGATATGGGGATATGGGGATATGGGGACATGGGGATATGGGGACATGGGGACATGGGGATATGGGGACATGAGGATATGGGGATATGGGGATATGGGGAAATGGGGAAATGGGGACATGCGGATATGAGGATATGGGGACATGGGTATATGGGGATATGGGGATATGGTGACATGGGGATATGGCGATATAGGCACAATGGGACACGGGGACATGGGGATATGGGGATATGGGGATATGAGGACATGGGGATATGGGGATATGGGGACATGGGGATATGGTGATATGGGGACATGGGGATATGGGGACATGGGGATATGCGGATATGGGGATATGGGGATATGGGGACATGGGGATATGGGGATATGGGGACATGGGGACATGCGGATATGCGGACATGGGGATATGGGGACATGGGGATATGGGGATATGGGTACATGGGGATATGTGGACATGGGGATATGGGGACACGGGGACACAGCGATATGGGGACATGAGGCAATGGGGATATGGGGATATGGGGACATGGGGATATGGGGACATCGGGACACGGGGGCACAGGGATATGGGGATATGGGGATATGGGGATATGGGGACATGGGGACATAGGGACATGGGGATATGAGGACATGGATATATGGGGATATGGGGACATGGGGATATGGGGACATTGGGATATGGGGATATGGGGACATGGGGACATAGGGATATGTGAATATGGGGATATGGGGACATGGGGATATGGGGACATGGGGACATTGGGATATGGGGATATGGGGATATGGGGACATGGGGATATGGGGATATGGGGACCTGGGGATATAGGGATATGGGGACATGGGGACATGGGGATATGGGGACATGTGGATATGGGGACATGGGGACATGGCGACATGGGGACATGGAGACATGGGAACATGGGGATATGGGGATATGGGGATATGGGGACATGGGAATATGGGGACATGGGGTCATGGGGATATGTGGACATGGGGATATGGGGACATGGGGATATGGGGACATGGGGATATGGGGACATGGGGACATGGGGATATGGGGACATGAGAATATGGGGATATGGGGATATGGGGAAATGGGGACATGCGGATATGGGGATATGGGGACATGGGTATATGGGGATATGGGGATATGGTGACATGGGGATATGGCGATATAGGGACAATGGGACACGGGGACATGGGGATATGGGGATATGGGGATATGAGGACATGGGGATATGGGGATCTGGGGACATGGGGACATGGGGATATGGGGACATGGGGATATGGGGATATGGGGATATGGGGACATGGGGATATGGGGACATGGGGACATGGGGATATGGGGACATGAGGATATGGGGATATGGGGATATGGGGAAATGGGGACATGCGGATATGAGGATATGGGGACATGGGTATATGGGGATATGGGGATATGGTGACATGGGGATATGGCGATATAGGGACAATGGGACACGGGGACATGGGGATATGGGGATATGGGGATATGAGGACATGGGGATATGGGGATATGGGGACATGGGGATATGGGGATATGGGGATATGGGTATATGGGGACACGGGGGCACTGGGACACAGGGACACGTGGACCCGGGGATATGGGGATATGGGGATATGGGGGCATGGGAAGATGGGGACATGGGGATATGGGGACACGGGGGCTCATGGATATGGCGATATCGGTATATGGGGACACGGGGACACGGGTACACGGGGACATGGGGATATGGGGATATGGGGATATAGGGATATGGGTATATGGGGACACGGGGGCACAGGGACACAGGGACACGTGGACCCGTGGATATGGGGACATGGGGATATGGGGATATGGGGATATGGGGACATGGGGATATGGGGATATGGGAACATGGGGATATGGGGACATGGGGATATGGGGATATGGGGAAATGGTGATATGGGGACATGGGGATATGGGGATATGGGGATATGGGTATATGGGGACACGGGGGCACAGGGACACAGGGACACGGGGGCCCGGGGACATGGGGATATGGGGATATGGGGGCATGGGAATATGCTGACATGGGGATATGGGGACACGGTGGCTCAGGGATATGGGGACATGTGGATATGGGGACATAGGGATATGGGGACACGGGGGCACAGGGATATGGGAACATGGGCATATGGGGACATGGGGTTATGGGGATATGGGGATATGTGTACATGGGGATATGTGGACATGGGGATATGGGGACACGGGGGCACAGGGATATGAGGAAATGAGGCTATGGGGATATGGGGATATGGGGACATGGGGTTATGGGGATTTGGGACACGGGGGCACAGGGATATGGGGATATGGGGATATGGGGACATGGCGATATGGGGATATGGGAACATGCGGATATGGGGATATGGGGACATGGGGATATGGGGACACGGGGGCACAGGGATATGGGGACATGGGGATATGGGGATATTGGGACATGGGGACATGGGGATATGGGGACATGGGGACATGGGGATATGGGGACATCGGGATATGGGGATATGGGGATATGGGGATATGGGGAATGGGGATATGGGGATATGGGGACATGGGGATATCGGGACATGGGGATATGGGGACATGGGGATATGGGGACATGGGGATATGGGGATATGGGGACATGGGGATATGGGGACATGGGGATATGGGGATATGGTGACATGGGGATATGGGGATATGGGGATATGGGGACACGGGGGCACAGGGATATGAGGACATGGGGATATGGGGATATGCGGATATGGGGACATGGGGTCATGGGGATATGAGGACATGGGGATATGTTGATATGGGGACATGGGGACATGGGGATATGGGGACATGGCGATATGGGGATATGGTGACATGGGGATATGGGGACATGGGGATATGGGGACATGGGGATATGGGGACATGGGGATATGGGGATATGGGGATATGGGGACATGGGGACATAGAGACATGGGGATATGAGGACATGGGGATATGGGGATATGGGGACATGAGGATATGGGGACATTGGGATATGGGGATATGGGGACATGGGGATATGGGGATATGGGGACATGGGGATATGGGGACTTTGGGATATGGGGACACGGGGGCACAGGGATATGGGGACATCGGGATATGGGGATATGGGGAAATGGGGATATGGGGATATGGGGACATGGGGATATGGGGACATGGGGATATGTGGACTCAGTGATATGGCGATATGGGGACACATGATATGGGGATATGGGGACATGGGGAGACAGTGATATGGGTATATGGGTACATGGGGACACAGTGATGTGGGGATATGGGGATATGGGGATATGGGGACACACTGATATGGAGATATGGAGATATAGGGACACATTGATATGAGGATATGGGGTTATGGGGATATGGGGCCATGGAGACACGGGGACACAGTGATAATGGGACATGGGTATATGGGGACACAGTGATATGGGGATATGGGGACACAGTGATATGGGGACATGGGGACATGGGGACACAGTGATATGGGGACATGGGGACATGGGGACACAGTGATATGGGGATATGGGGACATGGGGACACAGTGATATGGGGATATGGGGACATGGGGACACAGTGATATTGGATATGGGGACATGGGTGCACAGTGATATTGGATATGGGGATATGGGTACACAGAGATATGGGGATATGGGGACATGGGGACATGGGGACATGGGAATAAGGGGACATGGGGACATGGTGTCAGGGGGACAGGGGGTCATGGGGACATGGGGACTCTGTGGGGACATTGTGATATGGGGACACACTGGTTACATAGGGACATGAGGACATGGGGATGCGGGGTGACGGGGACACGGGGACATGGGGACATGGGGACACGGGGTCACGGGGACATGGGGACATGGGGACATGGGAATATGGGGACATGGGGATGTGGTGTTATGGGGACATGGGGATATGGGGACATGGAGATATGGGGGCATGGAGATATGGGGACATGGGGATATGGCGTTATGGGGATATGGGGATATGGGTACATGGGGATATGGGGACATGGGGATATGGGGGCATGGTAATATGGGGACATGGGGATATGGGGACATGGGGATATGTGGTTATGGGGATATGGAGATATGGGGACATGGGGATATGGGGACATGGGGATATGGGGGCATGGTAATATGGGGACATGGGGATATGGGGTTATGGGGATATGGGGATATGTGGAAATGGGGATATGGGCACATGGGGATATGTGGTTATGGGGATATGGGGATATGGGACATGGGGATATGGGGACATTGGGATATGGGGGCATGGTAATATGGGGACATGGGGATATGGGGTTATGGGTATATGGGGATATGGGGACATGGGGATATGGGGATATGCGGACATGGGTATATGGGGATATGGGGAAATGGGGATATGGGGATATGGGGACATGGGGATATGGGGACATGGAGATATGGGGACATGGGGACATGGGGATATGGGGGCATGGGAATATGGGGACATGGGGATATGGGGTTATGGGGACATGGGGACATGGGGATATGGGGGCATGGGAATATGGAGACATGGGGATATGGGGACACGGGGGCACAGGGATATGGGGACATGGGGATATGGGGACATGGGGATATGGGGACACGGGGGCACAGGGATATGATGACATGGGGACATGGGGACATGGGGATATGGGGATATGGGGATAAAGGGATATGGGGACATGGGGATATGTGTGTCTGGGGACATGGGGATATAGGTATATGGGGACATGGGGACATGGGGATATGGGGACATGGGGACATGGGGACATGGGGATATGGGGATATGGGGATATGGGGATATGGGGATATAGGTATATGGGGATATGGGGACATAGAGACATGGGGACATGGGGATATGGGGATATGGGGACATGGGGATATGGGGACATGGGGACATGTGGATATGGGGACATGGGGATATGGGGACATTGGGACATGGGGATATGGGGACATGGGGACATGGGGACATGGGGACATGGGTACATGGGGACATGGGGATATGGGGACATGGGGATATGGGGATATGGGGACAATGGGATATGGGGATATGGGGATATGGGTATATGGGGACACGGGGGCACAGGGACACAGGCACACGGGGGCCCGGGGACATGGGGATATGGGGATATGGGGGCATGGGAATATGGGGACATGGGGATATGGGGATACGGTGGCTCAGGGATATGGGGACATGTGGATATGGGGACATGGGGATATGGGGACACGGGGGCACAGGGATATGGGAACATGGGCATATGGGGACATGGGGTTATGGGGATATGGGGATATGGGTACATGGGGATATGTGGACATGGGGATATGGGGACACGGGGGCACAGGAATATGGGGACATGAGGCTATGGGGATATGGGGATATGGGGACATGGGGATATGGGGATTTGGGATACGGGGGCACAGGGATATGGGGATATGGGGATATGGGGACATGGCGATATGGGGATATGGGGATATGGGGACATGCGGATATGGGGATGTGGGGACATGGGGATATGGGGACACGGGGGCACAGGGATATGGGGACATGGGGACATGGGGATATGGGGACATGGGGACATGGGGATATGGGGACATGGGGATATGGGGATATGGGGATATGGGGATATGGGGAATGGGGATATGGTGATATGGGGACATGGGGATATCGGGACATGGGGATATGGGGACATGGGGATGTGGGGATATGGGGATATGGGGATATGGGGATATGGGGACATGGGGATATGGGGACATGGGGATATGGGGATATGGTGACATGGGGATATGGGGACATGGGGATATGGGGACACGGGGGCACAGGGATATGAGGACATGGGGATATGGGGATATGGGGATATGCGGATATGGGGACATGGGGACATGGGGGTATGAGGACATGGGGATATGTTGATATGGGGACATGGGGACATGGGGATATGGGGACATGGCGATATGGGGATATGGTGACATGGGGATATGGGGACATGGGGATATGGGGACATGGGCATATGGGGACATGGGGATATGGGGATATGGGGATATGGGGACATGGGGACATAGGGACATGGGGATATGAGGACATGGGGATATGGGGATATGGGGACATGGGGATATGGGGACATTGGGATATGGGGATATGGGGACATGGGGATATGGGGATATTGGGACATGGGGATATGGGGACATTGGGATATGGGGACACAGGGGCACAGGGATATGGGGACATCGGGTATGGGTATATGGGGACATGGGGATATGGAGATATGGGGACATGGGGATATGGGGACATGGGGATATGTGGACTCAGTGATATGGCGATATGGGGACACATGATATGGGGATATGGGGACATGGGGAGACAGTGATATGGGTATATGGGTACATGGGGACACAGTGATGTGGGGATATGGGGATATGGGGACACATTGATATGGGGATATGGGGTTATGGGGATATCGGGCCATGGGGACACGGGGACACAGTGATAATGGGACATGGGTATATGGGGACACAGTGATATGGGGATATGGGGACACAGTGATATGGGGACATGGGGACATGGGGACACAGTGATATGGGGACATGGGGACATGGGGACAGAGTGATATGGGATATGGGGACATGGGGACACAGTGATATGGGGATATGGGGACATGGGGACACAGTGATATTGGATATGGGGACATGGGTACACAGTGATATTGGATATGGGGATATGGGTACACAGAGATATGGGGATATGGGGACATGGGGACATGGGGACATGGGAATAAGGGGACATGGGGACATGGTGTCAGGTGGACAGTGGGTCATGGGGACATGGGGACTCTGTGGGGACATTGTGATATGGGGACACACTGGTGACATAGGGACATGAGGACATGGGGATGCGGGGTCACGGGGACACGGGGACATGGGTACATGGGGACACGGGGTCACGGGGACATGGGGACATGGGGACATGGGAATATGGGGACATGGGGATGTGGTGTTATAGGGACATGGGGATATGGGGACATGGAGATATGGGGGCATGGAGATATGGGGACATGGGGATATGGCGTTATGGGGATATTGGGATATGGGTACATGGGGTTATGGGGACATGGGGATATGGGGGCATGGTAATATGGGGACATGGGGATATGGGGACATGGGGATATGTGGTTATGGGGATATGGAGATATGGGGACATGGGTATATGGGGAGATGGGGATATGGGGGCATGGTAATATGGGGACATGGGGATATGGGGTTATGGGGATATGGGGATATGGGGATATGGGGATATGTGGAAATGGGAATATGGGGACATGGGGATATGTGGTTATGGGGATATGGGGCTATGGGGACATGGGGATATGGGGACATGGGGATATGGGGGCATGGTAATATGGGGACATGGGGATATGGGGTTATGGGGATATGGGGATATGGGGACATGGGGATATGGGGACATGGGGATATGGGGATATGGGGACATGGGGATATGGGGATATGGGGACATGGGGATATGGGGACATGGAGATATGGGGACATGGGGACATGGGGATATGGGGGCATGGGAATATGGGGACATGGGGATATGGGGTTATGGGGACATGGGGACATGGGGATATGGGGGCATGGGAATATGGGGACATGGGGATATGGGGACACGGGGCCACAGGGATATGGGGACATGGGGACATGGGGATATGGGGATATGGGGATAAAGGGATATGGGGACATGGCGATATGTGGATCTGGGGACATGGGGATATAGGTATATGGGGACATGGGGACATGGGGATATGGGGACATGGGGACATGGGGACATGGGGATATGGGGATATGGGGATATAGGTATATGGGGATATGGGGACATAGAGACATGGGGACATGGGGATATGGGGATATGGGGACATGGGGATATGGGGACATGGGGACTTGTGGACATGGGGACATGGGGATATGGGGACATGGGGACATGGCGACATGGGGATATGGGGACATGGGGATATGGTGATATGGGGATATGGGGATATGGGGATATGGGGACATGGGGATATGGGGACATGGGGACTTGTGGACATGGGGACATGGGGATATGGGGACATGGGGACATGGCGACATGGGGATATGGGGACATGGGGATATGGTGACATGGGGATATGGGGATATGGGGATAGGGGATATGGGGATAGGGGATATGGGGATATGGGGACATGGGAATATGGGGATATGGGGACATGGGGATATCGGGACATGGGGACATGGGGACATGGCGGCATGGGAATATGGGGACATGGGGATATGGGAACATGGGGACATGGGGATATGGGGGCATGGGAATATGGGGACATGGGGATAAGGGGACATGGGTACATGGGGACATGGGGACATGGGTACATGGGGACATGGGGATATGGGTACATGGGGACATGGGGATATGGGGACATGGGGACATGGGTACATGGGGACATGGGAACATGGGTAGATGGGGACATGGGGATATGGGGACATGGGGATATGGGGATATGGGGACATGGGGACATGGGTACATGGGGACATGGGGACATGGGGACATGGCGGCACAGGGATCTGGGGACATGGGGACATGTGGATATGGGGACATGGGGATATGGGGACATGGGGACATGGGGATATGGGGACATGGGGACATGGGTACATGGGGACATGGGGACATGGGTACATGGGGACATGGGGATATGGGGACATGGGGATATGGGGATATGGGGACAATGGGATATGGGGATATGGGGATAAGGGGATATGGGGACATGGGGATATGGGGACATGGGGATATGGGGAAATGGGGATATGGGGATATGGGGAAATGGGGACATGTGGATATGGGGACATTGGGACATGGGGACATGGCGACATGGGGATATGGGGACATGGGGATATGGTGATATGGGGATATGGGGATATGGGGATATGGGGATATGGGGATATGGGGACATGGGGATATCGGGACATGGGGACATGGGGACATGGGGGCATGGAAAAATGGGGACATGGGGATATGGGAACATGGGGACATGGGGATATGGGGGCATGGGTATATGGTGATATGGGGATATGGGGATATGGGGATATGGGGACATGGGGATATGGGGACATGGGGATATGGGGATATGGGGACATGGGGATATCGGGACATGGGGACATGGGGACATGGGGGCATGGAAATATGGGGACATGGGGATATGGGAACATGGGGACATGGGGATATGGGGGCATGGGTATATGGGGACATGGGGATAAGGGGACACGGGGGCACAGGGATCTGGGGACATGTGGATATGGGGACATGGGGATATGGGGACACAGGGGCACCGAGATATGGGAACATGGACATATGGGGACATGGGGTTATGGGGATATGGGGATATGGGGACATGGGTATATGGGTACATGGGGATATGGGAACACGGGGGCACAGGGATATGGGGACATGGGGATATGGGGACATGGGGATATGGGGATATGGCGACATGGGGATATGGGCATATGGGGACATGGGGATATGGGGATATGGGGACATGGAGATATGGGGACATGGGGATATGGGGACATGGGGGCACAGGGATATGGGGACATGGGGATATGGGGATATGGGGACATGGGAATATGGGGATATGGGGACATGGGTATATGGGTACAAGGGGATATGGGGATATGGGGACATGGGGATATGGTGAGAGAGTGATATGGGTATATGGGGACATGGGGACACAGTGATATGGGGATATGGGGATATGGGAATATGGGGACACAGTGATATGGGGATATGGGGATATGGGGACAAGGGGATATGTGGACATGGGGATATGGGGATATGGGGATATGGGGACACGGGGGCACAGGGATATGTGGACATGGGTATATGGGGACATGGGGATACGGGGACACGGGGCACAGGGATATGGGGACATGGGGACATGGGGATATGGGGACATGGGGATATGGGGACATGTGGATATGGGGACATGGGGATAGGGGATATGATAATATGGGAATATGGGGATACGGGGACATGGGGATATGGGGACATGGGGATATGGGGATATGGGGACATCGGATATGGGGATATGGGGACATGGGGATATGTGGACATGGGGATATGGGGACATGGGGATATGGGGACATGGGGATATGGTGATATGGGGATATGGGGACATGGGGATATGGGGATATGGGGACATGCGGATATGGGGACATGGGGATATGGGGATATGGGGATATGGGGACATGGGGATAAGGGGATATGGGGACATGGGGATATGGGGATATGGGGATGAGGGAACATGGGGATATGGGGATATGGGGACATGGGGACATGGGGACATGGGGATATGGGGATATGGGGATGTGGGGACATGGGGATATGGGGATATGGGGACATGGGGACATGGGGATATTGGGGACATGGGGACATGGGGATATGGGGACATGGGGACATGGGGATATGGGGACATGGGGATATGGGGATATGGGGATATCGGGACATGGGGACATGGCGACATGGGGATATGGGGATATGGGGACATGGGGACATGGGGACATGGGGATATTGGGACCTGGGGACATGTGGATATGGGGACATGGGGATATGGGGATATGGGGATATGGGGATATGGGGACATGGGGACATGGGGATATGGGGATATGGGGACATGGGGACATGGGGATATGGGGACATGGGGATATGGGGATATGGGGACATGGGGATATGGGGACATGGGGACATGGGGATATGGGGACATGGGTATATGGGGATATGGGGAATGGGGACATGGGGAAATGGGGACATGGGGAGATGGCGATATGGGGACATGGGGATAAGGGGATATGGGGACATGGGGATATGGGGATATGGAGATATGGGGACATGGGGATATGGGGATATGGGGACATGGGGACATGGGGATATGGGGACATGGGGACATGGGGATATGGGGATATGGAGACATGGGGACATGGGGATATGGGGATATCGGGACATGGGGATATGGGGATATGGGGACATGGGGATATGGGGACATGGGGATACGGGGACACGGGGCACAGGGATATGTGGATATGGGGATATGTGGATATGGGGATATGGGGATATGGGGACATGGGGATATGGGGACATGGGGATATGGGGACATGGGGATATGGGGATATGGGGATATGGGAATATGGGGATACGTGGACATGGGGACATGGGGATATGGGGATATGGGGACATTGGGATATGTGGACATGGGGACATGGGGATATGGGGGCATGGGGATATGGGGATATGGGGATATGGGGATATGGGGTCATGGGGACATGGGGATATGGGGACATGGGTATATGGGGATATGGGGATATGGGGACATGGGGACATGGGGACATGCGGATGTGGGGATGTGGGGACGTGGGGATATGGTATATGGGGATATGGGGATATGGTGACATGGGGATATGGGGATATGGGGACATGGGGATATGGGGATATGGGGACATGGGGATATGGGGACATGGGGATATGGGGATATGGGGATATGGGGATATGTGGAAATGGGGACATGGGGATATGGAGATATGGGGACATGGGGATATGGGGACATGGGGGCACAGGAATATGGGGACATGGGGATATGGGGATATGGGGACATGGGAACATGGGCATATGGGGACATGGGGTTATGGGGATATGGGGATATGGGTACATGGGGATATGTGGACATGGGGATATGGGGACACGGGGGCACAGGAATATGGGGACATGAGGCTATGGGGATATGGGGATATGGGGACATGGGGATATGGGGATTTGGGATACGGGGGCACAGGGATATGGGGATATGGGGATATGGGGACATGGCGATATGGGGATATGGGGATATGGGGACATGCGGATATGGGGATGTGGGGACATGGGGATATGGGGACACGGGGCACAGGGATATGGGGACATGGGGACATGGGGATATGGGGACATGTGGACATGGGGATATGGGGACATGGGGATATGGGGATATGGGGATATGGGGATATGGGGAATGGGGATATGGTGATATGGGGACATGGGGATATCGGGACATGGGGATATGGGGACATGGGGATGTGGGGATATGGGGATATGGGGATATGGGGACATGGGGATATGGGGACATGGGGATATGGGGATATGGTGACATGGGGATATGGGGACATGGGGATATGGGGACACGGGGGCACAGGGATATGAGGACATGGGGATATGGGGATATGGGGATATGCGGATATGGGGACATGGGGACATGGGGATATGAGGACATGGGGATATGTTGATATGGGGACATGGGGACATGGGGATATGGGGACATGGCGATATGGGGATATGGTGACATGGGGATATGGGGACATGGGGATATGGGGACATGGGCATATGGGGACATGGGGATATGGGGATATGGGGATATGGGGACATGGGGACATAGGGACATGGGGATATGAGGACATGGGGATATGGGGATATGGGGACATGGGGATATGGGGACATTGGGATATGGGGATATGGGGACATGGGGATATGGGGATATTGGGACATGGGGATATGGGGACATTGGGATATGGGGACACAGGGGCACAGGGATATGGGGACATCGGGATATGGGTATATGGGGACATGGGGATATGGAGATATGGGGACATGGGGATATGGGGACATGGGGATATGTGGACTCAGTGATATGGCGATATGGGGACACATGATATGGGGATATGGGGACATGGGGAGACAGTGATATGGGTATATGGGTACATGGGGACACAGTGATGTGGGGATATGGGGATATGGGGACACATTGATATGGGGATATGGGGTTATGGGGATATCGGGCCATGGGGACACGGGGACACAGTGATAATGGGACATGGGTATATGGGGACACAGTGATATGGGGATATGGGGACACAGTGATATGGGGACATGGGGACATGGGGACACAGTGATATGGGGACATGGGGACATGGGGACAGAGTGATATGGGATATGGGGACATGGGGACACAGTGATATGGGGATATGGGGACATGGGGACACAGTGATATTGGATATGGGGACATGGGTACACAGTGATATTGGATATGGGGATATGGGTACACAGAGATATGGGGATATGGGGACATGGGGACATGGGGACATGGGAATAAGGGGACATGGGGACATGGTGTCAGGTGGACAGTGGGTCATGGGGACATGGGGACTCTGTGGGGACATTGTGATATGGGGACACACTGGTGACATAGGGACATGAGGACATGGGGATGCGGGGTCACGGGGACACGGGGACATGGGTACATGGGGACACGGGGTCACGGGGACATGGGGACATGGGGACATGGGAATATGGGGACATGGGGATGTGGTGTTATAGGGACATGGGGATATGGGGACATGGAGATATGGGGGCATGGAGATATGGGGACATGGGGATATGGCGTTATGGGGATATGGGGATATGGGGACATGGGGATATGGGGACATGGGGATATGGGGGCATGGTAATATGGGGACATGGGGATATGGGGACATGGGGATATGTGGTTATGGGGATATGGAGATATGGGGACATGGGTATATGGGGACATGGGGATATGGGGGCATGGTAATATGGGGACATGGGGATATGGGGTTATGGGGATATGGGGATATGGGGATATGTGGAAATGGGAATATGGGGACATGGGGATATGTGGTTATGGGGATATGGGGCTATGGGGACATGGGGATATGGGGACATGGGGATATGGGGGCATGGTAATATGGGGACATGGGGATATGGGGTTATGGGGATATGGGGATATGGGGACATGGGGATATGGGGACATGGGGATATGGGGATATGGGGACATGGGGATATGGGGATATGGGGACATGGGGATATGGGGACATGGAGATATGGGGACATGGGGACATGGGGATATGGGGGCATGGGAATATGGGGACATGGGGATATGGGGTTATGGGGACATGGGGACATGGGGATATGGGGGCATGGGAATATGGGGACATGGGGATATGGGGACACGTGGCCACAGGGATATGGGGACATGGGGACATGGGGATATGGGGATATGGGGATAAAGGGATATGGGGACATGGCGATATGTGGATCTGGGGACATGGGGATATAGGTATATGGGGACATGGGGACATGGGGATATGGGGACATGGGGACATGGGGACATGGGGATATGGGGATATGGGGATATAGGTATATGGGGATATGGGGACATAGAGACATGGGGACATGGGGATATGGGGATATGGGGACATGGGGATATGGGGACATGGGGACTTGTGGACATGGGGACATGGGGATATGGGGACATGGGGACATGGCGACATGGGGATATGGGGACATGGGGATATGGTGACATGGGGATATGGGGATATGGGGATAGGGGATATGGGGATAGGGGATATGGGGATATGGGGACATGGGAATATGGGGATATGGGGACATGGGGATATCGGGACATGGGGACATGGGGACATGGCGGCATGGGAATATGGGGACATGGGGATATGGGAACATGGGGACATGGGGATATGGGGGCATGGGAATATGGGGACATGGGGATAAGGGGACATGGGTACATGGGGACATGGGGACATGGGTACATGGGGACATGGGGATATGGGTACATGGGGACATGGGGATATGGGGACATGGGGACATGGGTACATGGGGACATGGGAACATGGGTAGATGGGGACATGGGGATATGGGGACATGGGGATATGGGGATATGGGGACATGGGGACATGGGTACATGGGGACATGGGGACATGGGTACATGGCGGCACAGGGATCTGGGGACATGGGGACATGTGGATATGGGGACATGGGGATATGGGGACATGGGGACATGGGGATATGGGGACATGGGGACATGGGTACATGGGGACATGGGGACATGGGTACATGGGGACATGGGGATATGGGGACATGGGGATATGGGGATATGGGGACAATGGGATATGGGGATATGGGGATAAGGGGATATGGGGACATGGGGATATGGGGACATGGGGATATGGGGAAATGGGGATATGGGGATATGGGGAAATGGGGACATGTGGATATGGGGACATTGGGACATGGGGACATGGCGACATGGGGATATGGGGACATGGGGATATGGTGATATGGGGATATGCGGATATGGGGATATGGGGATATGGGGACATGGGGATATCGGGACATGGGGACATGGGGACATGGGGGCATGGAAAAATGGGGACATGGGGATATGGGAACATGGGGACATGGGGATATGGGGGCATGGGTATATGGTGATATGGGGATATGGGGATATGGGGATATGGGGACATGGGGATATGGGGACATGGGGATATGGGGATATGGGGACATGGGGATATCGGGACATGGGGACATGGGGACATGGGGGCATGGAAATATGGGGACATGGGGATATGGGAACATGGGGACATGGGGATATGGGGGCATGGGTATATGGGGACATGGGGATAAGGGGACACGGGGGCACAGGGATCTGGGGACATGTGGATATGGGGACATGGGGATATGGGGACACAGGGGCACCGAGATATGGGAACATGGACATATGGGGACATGGGGTTATGGGGATATGGGGATATGGGGACATGGGTATATGGGTACATGGGGATATGGGAACACGGGGGCACAGGGATATGGGGACATGGGGATATGGGGACATGGGGATATGGGGATATGGCGACATGGGGATATGGGCATATGGGGACATGGGGATATGGGGATATGGGGACATGGAGATATGGGGACATGGGGATATGGGGACATGGGGGCACAGGGATATGGGGACATGGGGATATGGGGATATGGGGACATGGGAATATGGGGATATGGGGACATGGGGATATGGGTACAAGGGGATATGGGGATATGGGGACATGGGGATATGGTGAGAGAGTGATATGGGTATATGGGGACATGGGGACACAGTGATATGGGGATATGGGGATATGGGAATATGGGGACACAGTGATATGGGGATATGGGGATATGGGGACAAGGGGATATGTGGACATGGGGATATGGGGATATGGGGATATGGGGACACGGGGGCACAGGGATATGTGGACATGGGTATATGGGGACATGGGGATACGGGGACACGGGGCACAGGGATATGGGGACATGGGGACATGGGGATATGGGGACATGGGGATATGGGGACATGTGGATATGGGGACATGGGGATAGGGGATATGATAATATGGGAATATGGGGATACGGGGACATGGGGATATGGGGACATGGGGATATGGGGATATGGGGACATCGGATATGGGGATATGGGGACATGGGGATATGTGGACATGGGGATATGGGGACATGGGGATATGGGGACATGGGGATATGGTGATATGGGGATATGGGGACATGGGGATATGGGGATATGGGGACATGCGGATATGGGGACATGGGGATATGGGGATATGGGGATATGGGGACATGGGGATAAGGGGATATGGGGACATGGGGATATGGGGATATGGGGATGAGGGAACATGGGGATATGGGGATATGGGGACATGGGGACATGGGGACATGGGGATATGGGGATATGGGGATGTGGGGACATGGGGATATGGGGATATGGGGACATGGGGACATGGGGATATTGGGGACATGGGGACATGGGGATATGGGGACATGGGGACATGGGGATATGGGGACATGGGGATATGGGGATATGGGGATATCGGGACATGGGGACATGGCGACATGGGGATATGGGGATATGGGGACATGGGGACATGGGGACATGGGGATATTGGGACCTGGGGACATGTGGATATGGGGACATGGGGATATGGGGATATGGGGATATGGGGATATGGGGACATGGGGACATGGGGATATGGGGATATGGGGACATGGGGACATGGGGATATGGGGACATGGGGATATGGGGATATGGGGACATGGGGATATGGGGACATGGGGACATGGGGATATGGGGACATGGGTATATGGGGATATGGGGAATGGGGACATGGGGAAATGGGGACATGGGGAGATGGGGATATGGGGACATGGGGATAAGGGGATATGGGGATATGGGGATATGGGGATATGGAGATATGGGGACATGGGGATATGGGGATATGGGGACATGGGGACATGGGGATATGGGGACATGGGGACATGGGGATATGGGGATATGGAGACATGGGGACATGGGGATATGGGGATATCGGGACATGGGGATATGGGGATATGGGGACATGGGGATATGGGGACATGGGGATACGGGGACACGGGGCACAGGGATATGTGGATATGGGGATATGTGGATATGGGGATATGGGGATATGGGGACATGGGGATATGGGGACATGTGGATATGGGGACATGGGGATATGGGGATATGGGGATATGGGAATATGGGGATACGTGGACATGGGGACATGGGGATATGGGGATATGGGGACATCGGATATGGGGATATGGGGACATGGGGATATGGGGACATTGGGATATGTGGACATGGGGACATGGGGATATGGGGGCATGGGGATATGGGGATATGGGGATATGGGGATATGGGGTCATGGGGACATGGGGATATGGGGACATGGGTATATGGGGATATGGGGATATGGGGACATGGGGACATGGGGACATGCGGATGTGGGGATGTGGGGACGTGGGGATATGGTATATGGGGTTTTGGGGATATGGTGACATGGGGATATGGGGATATGGGGACATGGGGATATGGGGATATGGGGATAGGGGAATATGGGGATATGGGGACATGGGGATATGGGGACATGGGGATATGGGGATATGGGGATATGGGGATATGGGGAAATGGGGATATGGGGACATGGGGATAAGCGGATATGGGGACATGGGGATATGGGGATATGGGGACATGGGGATATGGGGATATGGGGACATGGGGACATGGGGATATGGGGACATGGGGATATGGGGACATGGGTACATGGGGATATGGGGATATGGGGATATCGGGACATGGGGATATGGGGATATGGGGACATGGGGATATGGGGAAATGGAGACTTGGCGACATGGGGATATGGGGAAATGGGGATATGGGGACATGGGGACATGGGGACATGGGGACATGGGGATATGGGGATATGAGGACATGGGGACATGCGGAAATGGGGATGTGGGGATGTGGGGATATGGTGATATGGGGATATGGGGATATGGTGACATGGGGATATGGGGATATGGGGATATGGGGATATGGGGACATGGGGATATGGGGATATGGGGACATGGGGATATGGCGATATGGGGATATGGGGATATGCGGATATGGGTATATGGGGACATGGGGACATGGTGATATGGGGATATGGTGACTTGGGGATATGGGGATATGGGGATAATGGGATATGGGGATATGGGGACATGGGGATATGGGGATATGGGGACATGGGGACATGGGGATGTGGGGATATGGGGATATGGGGACACGGGGGCACAGGGACACAGGGACACGGGGATATGGGGATATGGGGATATGGGGGCATGGGTATATGGGGACATGGGGATATGGGGACACGGGGGCACAGGGATAGGGGGACATGTGGATATGTGGACATGGGGATATGGGGACACGGGGGCACAGGGATATGGGAACATGGGCATATGGGGACATGGGGTTATGGGGATATGGGCATATGGGTACATGGCGATATGGGGACATGGGGATATGGGGACACGGGGGCACAGGGATATGGGGACATGAGGATATGGGGATATGGGGATATGGGGACATGGGGGCACTGGGATATGGGGACATCGGGATATGGGGATATGGGGACATGGGGATATGGGGATATGGGGACATGGGGATATGGGGACATGGGGATATGTGTACTCAGTGATATGGCAATATGGGGACACAGTGATATGGGGATATGGGGACATGGGGAGACAGTGATATGCGTATATGGGTACATGGGGACACAGTGATGTGGGGATATGCGGATATGGGGATATGGGGACACAGTGATATGGAGATATGGGGATATAGGGACACAGTGATATGGGGATATGGGGTTATGGGGATATGGGGACATGGGGACACGGGGACACAGTGATAAGGGGACATGGGTATATGGGGACACAGTGATATGGGGATATGGGGATATGGGGACACAGTGATATGGGGACATGGGGACATGAGGACACAGTGATATGGGAAATGGGGACATGGGGACATGGGAATAAGGGGACATGAGGACATGGTGTCAGGGGGACAGGGGGTCATGGGGACATGGGGACTCTTTGGGGACATTGTGATATGGGGACACACTGGTGACATAGGGACATGAGGACATGAGGATGCGGGGTCACGCGGACACGGGGACATGGGGACATGGGGAAACGGGGTCACGGGGACATGGGGACATGTGGACATGGGAATATGGGGACATGGGGATATGGTGTTATGGGGACATGATGATATGGAGATATGGGGGCATGGAGATATGGGGACATGGGGATATGGGGTTATGGGGATATGGGTACATGGGGATATGGGGATATGGGGACATGGGGATATGGGGTTATGGGGATATGGGGATATGGGGACATGGGGATATGGGGTTACGGGGATATGGGGATATGTGGACATGGGGATATGGGGATATGGGGAAATGGGGGCATGGGGACATGGGGATATGTGGTTATGGGGATATGGGAATATGGGGACATGGGATATGGGGACATAGGGATATGGGGCATGGTAATATGGGGACATGGGGATATGGGGTTATGGGGATATGGGGATATGGGGACATGGGGATATGGGGATATGGGGACATGGAGATATGGGGATATGGGGACATGGGGATATGGGGATATGGGGACATGGGGATATGGGGACATGGGGACATGGAGATATGGGGACATGGGGACATGGGGATATGGGGGCATGGGAATATGGGGACATGGGGATATGGGGACACGGGGGCAAAGGGATATGGGGACATGTGGATATGGGGACATGGGGATATGGGTACACGGGGGCACAGGGATATGGGGAAATGGGGACATGGGGACATGGGGATATGGGGATATGGGGATATGGGGATAAAGGGATATGGGGACATGGGGATATGGGGATATATGTATATGGGGATATGGGGACATAGAGATATGGGGACATGGGGATATGGGGATATGGGGACATGGGGATATGGGGACATGGGGACATGTGGATATGGGGATATGGGGACATGGGGATATGGGGACATGGGGATATGGGGACATGGGGACATGGGGACATGGGGACATGGGGATATGGGGACATGGGGATATGGGGATATGGGGACAATGGGATATGGGGATATGGGGATATGGGGATATGGGGACATGGCGATATGGGGACATGGGGATATGGGGACATGGGGACATGGGGATATGGGGACATGGGGATATGGGGATATGGGGACATGGGGACATGGGGATATGGGGACATGGGGACATGGGGACATGGGGACATGGGGACATGGCGACATGGGGATATGGGGACATGGGGATATGGTGATATGGGGACATGGGGATATGGCGACATGGGGATATGGGGATATGGGGATATGGGGATATGGGGACATGGGGATATGGGGACATGGAGATATGGGGACATGCGGACATGGGGGCATGGGAATATGGGGACATGGGGATATGGGGACATGGGGTCATGGGGATCTGGGGACATGGGAATATGGGGACATGGGGATATGGGGACAAGGGGGCACAGGGATCTGGGAACATGGACATATGGGGACATGGGGCTATGGGGATATGGGGATATGGGGACATGGGGATATGGGTACATGGGGATATGGGGACACGGGGGGACAGGGATATGGGGACATTTGGATTTGGGGATATGGGGACATGGGGATATTGTGATATGGGGACATGGGGATATGGGGATATGGGGACATGGGGACATGGGGACATGGGGTTATGGGGACATGGGGATATGGGGACATGGGGGCACAGGGATATGGGGACATGGGGATATGGGGATATGGGGACATGGGGATATGGGGATATGGGGACATGGGGATATGGTTACAAGGGGATATGGGGATATGGGGACATGGGAATATGGTGAGAAAGTGATATGGGTATATGGGGACATGGGGACACAGTGATATGGGGATATGGGGATATGGGGATATGGGGACACAGAGATATCGGGATATGGGTATATGGGGTCAAGGGGATATGGGGACATGGGGATATGGGGATATGGGGATATGGGGAAACGGGGGCACCGGGATATGTGGACATGGGGATATGGGGACATGGGGATACGGGGACACGGGGCACAGGGATATGGGGACATGGGGACATGGGTATATGGGGACATGGGGATATGGGAATATGGGGACATGGGGATATGGGGACATGGGGATATGGTGTTATGGGGACATGGGGATATGGGGACATGGAGATATGGGGGCATGGAGATATGGGGACATGGGGATATGGGGTTATGGGGATATGGGGATATGGGTACATGGGGATATGGGGATATGTGGACATGGGAATATGGGGACATGGGGATATGGGGTTATGGGGATATGGGGATATGGGGACATGGGGATATGGGGTTATGGGGATATGGGGATATGGGGCATGGGGATATGGGGATATGGGGAAATGTGGACATGGGGACATGGGGATATTTGGTTATGGGGATATGGGGATATGGGGACATGGGATATGGGGACATAGGGATATGGGGGCATGGTAATATTGGGACATGGGGAAATGTGTTTATGGGGATATGGGGATATGGGGACATGGGGATATGGGGATATGGGGACATGGGGATATGGGGATATGTGGACATGGGGATATGGGGATATGGGGACATGGGGATATGGGGACATGGGGACATGGAGATATGGGGACATGGGGATATGGGTACATGGGGATATGGGGATATGGGGACATGGGGATATGGGGACATGGGGATATGGGGTTATGGGGATATGGGGATATGGGGACATGGGGATATGGTGTTACGGGGATATGGGGATATGGGGACATGGGGATATGGGGATATGGGGAAATGGGGACATGGGGACATGGGGATATGTGGTTATGGGGATATGGGGATATGGGGATATGTGATATGGGGACATAGGGATATGGGGGCATGGTAATATGGGGACATTGGGATATGGGGTTATGGGGATATGGGGATAAGGACATGGTGATATGGGGATATGGGGACATGGGGATATGGGGATATGGGGACATGGGGATATGGGGATATGGGGACATGGGGATATGGGGACATGGGGACATGGAGATATGGGGACATGGGGACATGGGGATATGGGGACATGGGGATATGGGGATATGGGGATATGGGGATATGAGGATATGGGGACATGGGGATATGGGGATATGGGGACATGGGGACATGGGGATATGGGGCTCTGGGGATATGGGGACACGGGGGCACAGGGACACAGGGACACGGGGATATGGGGATATGGGGATATGGGGGCATGGGAATATGGGGACATGGGGATATGGGGACACGGGGGCACAGGGATAGGGGGACATGTGGATATGTGGACATGGGGATATGGGGACACGGGGGCACAGGGATATGGGAACATGGGCATATGGGGACATGGGGTTATGGGGATATGGGCATATGGGTACATGGCGATATGGGGACATGGGGATATGGGGACACGGGGGCACAGGGATATGGGGACAAGAGGATATGGGGATATGGGGATATGGGGACATGAGGGCACTGGGATATGGGGACATCTGGATATGGGGATATGGGGACATGGGGATATGGGGATATGGGGACATGGGGATATGGGGACATGGGGATATGTGTACTCAGTGATATGGCGATATGGGGACACAGTGATATGGGGATATGGGGACATGGGGAGACAGTGATATGCGTATATGGGTACATGGGGACACAGTGATGTGGGGATATGCGGATATGGGGATATGGGGACACAGTGATATGGAGATATGGGGATATAGGGACACAGTGATATGGGGATATGGGGTTATGGGGATATGGGGATATGGGGACACGGAGACACAGTGATAAGGGGACATGGGTATATGGGGACACAGTGATATGGGGATATGGGGATATGGGGACACAGTGATATGGGGACATGGGGACATGAGGACACAGTGATATGGGGACATGGGGACATGGGGACATGGGAATAAGGGGACATGGGGACATGGTGTCAGGGGGACAGGGGGTCATGGGGACACGGGGACTCTTTGGGGACATTGTGATATGGGGACACACTGGTGACATAGGGACATGAGGACATGAGGATGCGGGGTCACGCGGACACGGGGACATGGGGACATGGGGAAACGGGGTCACGGGGACATGGGGACATGTGCACATGGGAATATGGGGACATGGGGTTATGGTGTTATGGGGACATGATGATATGGAGATATGGGGGCATGGAGATATGGGGACATGGGGATATGGGGTTATGGGGATATGGGGATATGGGTACATGGGGATATGGGGATATGGGGACATGGGGATATGGGGTTGTGGGGATATGGGGATATGGGGACATGGGGATATGGGGTTACGGGGATATGGGGATATGTGGACATGGGGATATGGGGATATGGGGAAATGGGGACATGGGGACATGGGGATATGTGGTTATGGGGATATGGGAATATGGGGACATGGGATATGGGGACATAGGGATATGGGGCATGGTAATATGGGGACATGGGGATATGGGGTTATGGGGATATGGGGATATGGGTTCATGGGGATATGGGGATTTGGGGACATGGGGATATGGGGATATGGGGACATGGGGATATGCGGATATGGGGACATGGGGATATGGGGACATGGGGACATGGAGATATGGGGACATGGGGACATGGGGATATGGGGGCATGGGAATATGGGGACATGGGGATATGGGGACACGGGGGCACAGGGATATGGGGACATGTGGATATGGGGACATGGGGATATGGGTACACGGGGGCACAGGGATATGGGGACATGGGGACATGGGGACATGGGGATATGGGGATATGGGGATATGGGGATAACGGGATATGGGGACATGGGGATATGGGGATATGGGGACATGGGGATATAGGTATATGGGGACATGGGGACATGGGGATATGGGGACATGGGGATATGGGGATATGGGGATATATGTATATGGGGATATGGGGACATAGAGACATGGGGACATGGGGATATGGGGATATGGGGATATGGGGACATGGGGACATGTGGATATGGGGATATGGGGACATGGGGATATGGGGACATGGGGATATGGGGACATGGGGACATGGGGACATGAGGATATGGGGACATGGGGATATGGGGATATGGGGACAATGGGATATGGGGATATGGGGATATGGGGATATGGGGACATGGCGATATGGGGACATGGGGATATGGGGACATGGGGACATGGGGATATGGGGACATGGGTATATGGGGATATGGGGACATGGGGACATGGGGATATGGGGACATTGGGACATGGGGACATGGGGACATGGGTAATGGCGACATGGGGATATGGTGATATGGGGACATGGGGATATGGGGAAATGGGGATATGGGGACATGGGGACTTGGAGATATGGGGACATGCGGACATGGGGGCATGGGAATATGGGGACATGGGGATATGGGGACATGGGGTCATGGGGATCTGGGGACATGGGAATATGGGGACATGGGGATATGGGGACAAGGGTGCACAGGGATCTGGGAACATGGACATATGGGGACATGAGGCTATGGGGATATGGGGATATGGGGACATGGGGATATGGGTACATGGGGATATGGGGACACGGGGGGACAGGGATATGGGGACATGTGGATTTGGGGATATGGGGACATGGGGATATTGTGATATGGGGACATGGGGATATGGGGATATGGGGACATGGGGATATGGGGATATGGGGACATGGGGATATGGGGACATGGGGGCACAGGGATATGGGGACATGGGGATATGGGGATATGGGGACATGGGGATATGGGGATATGGGGACATGGGGATATGGGTACAAGGGGATATGGGGATATGGGGACATGGGAATATGGTGAGAAAGTGATATGGGTATATGGGGACATGGGGACACAGTGATATGGGGATATGGGGATATGGGGATATGGGGACACAGAGATATGGGGATATGGGTATATGGGGACAAGGGGATATGGGGACATGGGGATATGGGGATATGGGGATATGGGGACACGGGGGCACCGGGATATGTGGACATGGGGATATGGGGACATGGGGATACGGGGACACGGGGCACAGGGATATGGGGACATGGGGATATGGGGATATGTGGACATGGGAATATGGGGACATGGGGATATGGGGTTATGGGGATATGGGGATATGGGGACATGGGGATATGGGGTTATGGGGATATGGGGATATGAGGCATGGGGATATGGGGATATGGGGAAATGTGGACATGGGGACATGGGGATATGTGGTTATGGGGATATGGGGATATGGGGACATGGGATATGGGGACATCGGGATATGGGGGCATGGTAATATTGGGACATGGGGAAATGTGTTTATGGGGATATGGGGATATGGGGACATGGGGATATGGTGATATGGGGACATGGGGATATGGGGATATGTGGACATGGGGATATGGGGATATGGGGACATGGAGATATGGGGACATGGGGACATGGAGATATGGGGACATGGGGACATGGGGTTATGGGGATATGGGGATATGGGTACATGGGGATATGGGGATATGGGGACATGGGGATATGGGGACATGGGGATATGGGGTTATGGGGATATGGGGATATGGGGACATGGGGATATGGGGTTACGGGGATATGGGGATATGGGGACATGGGGATATGGGGATATGGGGAAATGGGGACATGGGGACATGGGGATATGTGGTTATGGGGATATGGGGATATGGGGACATGGGATATGGGGACATAGGGATATGGGGGCATGGTAATATGGGGACATTGGGATATGGGGTTATGGGGATATGGGGATAAGGACATGATGATATGGGGATATGGGGACATGGGGATATGGGGATATGGGGACATGGGGATATGGGGATATGGGGACATGGGGATATGGGGACATGGGGACATGGAGATATGGGGACATGGGGACATGGGGATATGGGGGCATGGGAATATGGGGACATGGGGATATGGGGACACGGGGGCACAGGGATATGGGGACATGTGGATATGGGGACATGGGGATATGGGGACACGGGGATATGGGTATATGGGGACATGGGGATATGGGAATATGGGGACATGGGGATATGGGGACATGGGGATATGGGGTTATGGGGATATGGGGATATGGGGCATGGGGATATGGGGATATGGGGAAATGTGGACATGGGAACATGGGGATATGTGGTTATTGGGATATGGGGATATGGGGACATGGGATATGGGGACATAGGGATATGGGGGCATGGTAATATTGGGACATGGGGAAATGTGTTTATGGGGATATGGGGATATGGGGACATGGGTATATGGGGATATGGGGACATGGGGATATGGGGATATGTGGACATGGGGATATGGGGATATGGGGACATGGGGATATGGGGACATGGGGACATGGAGATATGGGGACATGGGGACATGGGGTTATGGGGATATGGGGATATGGGTACATGGGGATATGGGGATATGGGGACATGGGGATATGGGGACATGGGGATATGGGGTTATGTGGATATGGGGATATGGGGACATGGGGATATGGGGTTACGGGGATATGGGGATATGGGGACATGGGGATATGGGGATATGGGGAAATGGGGACATGGGGACATGGGGATATGTGGTTATGGGGATATGGGGATATGGGGACATGGGTTATGGGGATATGGGGATAAGGACATGGTGATATTGGGATATGGGGATATGGGGATATGGGGATATGGGGACATGGGGATATGGGGATATGGGGACATGGGGACATGGGGATATGGGGACATGGGGACATGGAGATATGGGGACATGGGGACATGAGGATATGGGGGCATGGGAATATGGGGACATGGGGATATGGGGACACGGGGGCACAGAATTATGGGGACATGTGGATATGGGGACATGGGGATATGGGGACACGGGCGCACAGGGATATGCGGACATGGGGACATGGGGACATGGGGATATGGGGATATGGGGATATGGGGATAACGGGATATGGGGACATGGGGATATGGGGATATGGGGACAATTGGATATAGGTATATGGGGACATGGGGACATTGGGATATGGGGACATGGGGACATGGGGACATGGGGATAAAGGGATTTGGGGATATGGGGATATGGGGATATAGGTATATGGGGATATGGAGACATAGAGACATGGGGACATGGGGACATGGGGATATGGGGACATGGGGATATGGGGACATGGGGACATGTGGATATGGGGATATGGGGACATGGGGATATGGGGACATGGGGATATGGGGACATGGGGACATGGGGACATGGGGACATGGGGACATGGGGATATGGGGATATGGGGACAATGGGATATGGGGATATGGGGATATGGGTATATGGGGACCTGGCGATATGGGGACATGGGGATATGGGGACATGGGGACATGGGGATATGGGGACATGGGGATATGGGGTTATGGGGACATGGTGACATGGGGACATGTGGACATGGGGACATGGGGACATGGGGACATGGGGACATGGCGACATGGGGATATGGGGACATGGGGATATGGGGATATGGGGATATGGGGACATGGGGATATGGGGATATGTGGACATGGGGATATGGGGATATGGGGACATGGGGATATGGGGACATGGGGACATGGAGATATGGGGACATGGGGACATGGGGTTATGGGGATATGGGGATATGGGTACATGGGGACATGGGGATATGGGGACATGAGGATATGGGACAATGGGGATATGGGGATATGGGGATATGGGGATATGGGGACATGGGGATGTGGGGATATGGGGACATGTGGATATGGGGGCATGGGAATATGGGGACATGGGGATATGGGGACATGGGGTCATGGGGATATGGGGGCATGGGAATATGGGGACATGGGGATATGGGGACACGGGGGCACAGGGATATGGGGACATGGGGACATGGAGATATGGGGACATGGGGACATGGGGTTATGGGGATATGGGGATATGGGTACATGGGGACATGGGGATATGGGGACATGAGGATATGGGACAATGGGGATATGGGGATATGGGGATATGGGGATATGGGGACATGGGGATGTGGGGATATGGGGACATGCGGACATGGGGGCATGGGAATATGGGGACATGGGGATATGGGGACATGGGGTCATGGGGATATGGGGGCATGGGAATATGGGGACATGGGGATATGTGGTCACGGGGGCACAGGGATCTGGGGACATGTGGATATGGGGACATGGGAATATGGGGACACAGGGGCACAGAGATATGGGAACATGGACATATGGGGACATGTGGTTATGGGGATATGGGGATATGGGGACATGGGGATATGGGTACATGGGGATATGGGGACACGGGGGGACAGGGCTATGGGGACATGAGGATTTGGGGATATGGGGACATGGGGATATGGGGATATAGGGACATGGGGATATGGGGGCATGGGGATATGGGGACATGGGGGCACAGGGATATGGGGACATGGGGATATGGGGATATGGTGACATGGGGATATGGGGGCATGGGGATATGGGGACATGGGGGCACAGGGATATGGGGACATGGGGATATGGGGATATGGGGATATGGGGATATGGGGATAACGGGATATGGGGACATGGGGATATGGGGATATGGGGACATGGGGATATAGGTATATGGGGACATGGGGACATGGGGATATGGGGACATGGGGATATGGGTACATGGGGATATGGGGACACGGGGGAACAGGGATATGGGGACATGAGGATTTGGGGATATGGGGACATGGGGATATGGGGATATGGGGACATGGGGATATGGGGATATGGGGACATGGGGATATGGGGATATGGGGACATGGGGATATGGGGATATGCGGATATGGGGATATGGGGGCATGGGGATATGGGGACATGGGGGCACAGGGATATGGGGACATGGGGATATGGGGATATGGGGATATGGGGATATGGGGATAACGGGATATGGGGACATGGGGATATGGGGATATGGGGACATGGGGATATAGGTATATGGGGACATGGGGACATGGGGATATGGGGACATGGGGACATGGGGATAAGGGGATATGGGGATATGGGGATATAGGTATATGTGGATATGGGGACATAGAGTCATGGGGACATGGGGATATGGGGATATGGGGACATGGGCATATGGGGACATGGGTACATGTGGATATGGGGATATGGGGACATGGGGATATGGGGACATGGGGATATGGGGACATGGGGACATGGGGACATGGGGACATGGAGACATGTGGACATGGGGATATGGGGACATGGGGATATGGGGATATGTGGACAATGGGATATGGGGATATGGGGACATGGCGATATGGGGACATGGGGATATGGGGACATGGGGATATGGGGATATGGGGACATGGGGACATGGGGATATGGGGACATGGGGACATGAGGACATGGGGAAATGGGGACATGGCGACATGGGGATATGGGGACATGGGGATATGGTGATATGGGGACATGGGGATATGGGGACATGGGGATATGGGGATATGGGGTTATGGGGATATGGGGACATGGGGATATGGGGATATGGGGACATGTGGATATGGGGATATGGGGACATGGGGATATGGGGACATGGGGACATGGAGATATGGGGACATGCGGACATGGGGGCATGGGAATATGGGGACATGGGGATATGGGGATATGGGGACATGGGGATATGTGGGCATGGGAATATGGGGACATGGGGATATGGGGACACGGGGGCACAGGGATCTGGGGACATGTGGATATGGGGACATGGGGATATGGGGACACAGAGGCACAGAGATATGGGAACATTGACATATGGGGACATGGGGTTATGGGGATATGGTGATATGGGGACATGGGGATATGGGTACATGGGGATATGGGGACACGGGGGAACAGGGATATGGGGACATGTGGATATGGGGACATGGGGATATGGGGACACGGGGGCACAGGGATATGGGGACATGGGGACATGGGGACATGGGGATATGGGGATATGGGGATAACGGGATATGGGGACATGGGGATATGGGGATATGGGGACATGGGGATATAGGTATATGGGGACATGGGGACATGGGGATATGGGGACATGGGGACATGGGGATAAGGGGATATGGGGATATGGGGATATGGGGATATAGGTATATGGGGATATGAGGACATAGAATCATGGGGACATGGGGATATGGGGATATGGGGACATGGGTACATGTGGATATGGGGATATGGGGACATGGGGTTATGGGGACATGGGGATATGGGGACATGGGGACATGGGGACATGGGGACATGGGGACATGTGGACATGGGGATATGGGGACATGGGGATATGGGGATATGGGGACAATGGGATATGGGGATATGGGGATATGGGGATATGGGGACATGGCGATATGGGGACATGGGGATATGGGGACATGGGGATATGGGGATATGGGGACATGGGGACATGGGGACATGGGGACATGGGGACATGGGGACATGGGGACATGGGGACATGGGGATATGGGGACATGGGGATATGGGTACATGGGGATATGGGGACACGATGGAACAGGGATATGGGGACATGAGGATTTGGGGATATGGGGACATGGGGATATGGGGATATGGGGACATGGGGATATGGGGATATGGGGACATGGGGATATGGGGATATGGGGACATTGGGATATGGGGATATGCTGACATGGGGATATGGGGGCATGGGGATATGGGGACATGGGGGCACAGGGATATGGGGACATGGCGATATGGGGATATGGGGACATGGGGATATGGGGATATGGGGACATGGGGATATGTGTACAAGGGGATATGGGGATATGGGGACATGGGAATAGGGTGAGAAAGTGATATGGGTATATGGGGACATGGGGACACAATGATATGGGGATATGGTGATATGGGGATATGGGGACACAGTCATATGGGGATATGGGGATATGGGCACAAGGGGATATGGGGACATTGGGATATGGGGATATGGGGATATGGGGACACGGGGGCACAGGGATATGTGGACATGGGGATATGGGGACATGGGTATACGGGGACACGGGGCACAGGGATATGGGGACATGGGGACATGGGGATATTGGGACATGGGCATATGGGAATATGGGGACATGGGAATATGGGGACATGGGGATATGTGGACTCAGTGATATGGCGATATGGGGACAGAGTGATATGGGGATATGGGGACATGGGGACACAGTGATGTGGGGATATGCGGATATGGGGATATGGGGACACAGTGATATGGGGATATGGGGTTATGGGGATATGGGGACATGGGGACACGGGGACACATTGATGAGGGGACATGGGTATATGGGGACACAGTGATATGGGGATATGGGGATATGGGGACACAGTGATATGGGGACATGGGGACATGAGGACACAGTGATATGGGGACATGGGGACATGGGGACACAGTGATATGGGGATATGGGGACATGGGGACAAAGTGATATGGGGATATGGGGACATGGGGATACAGTGATATGGGGATATGGGGACATGGGGACACAGTGATATGGGATATGGGGATATGGGGACACAGAGATATGGGGATATGGGGACATGGGTACATGGGGACATGGGAATAAGGGGACATGGGGACATGGTGTCAGGGGGACAGGGGGTCATGGGGACATGGGGACTCTTTGGGGACATTGTGATATGGGGACACACTGGTGACATAGGGACATGAGGACATGGGGATGCGGGGTCACGGGGACACGGGGACATGGGGACATGGGGAAACGGGGTCACGGGGACATGGGAAGCGGGGTCACGGGGACATGGGGACATGGGGACATGGTGTTATGGGGACATGGGGATATGGGGACATGGAGATATGGGGGCATGGAGATATGGGGACATGGAGATATGGGGACATGGGGATATGGGGTTATGGGGATATGGGGATATGGGTACATGGGGATATGGGGATATGGGGACAAGGGGATATGGGGAAATGGGGATATGGGGTTATGGGGATATGGGGATATGGGGACATGGGGGTATGGGGTTATGGGGATATGGGGATATGGGGATATGGGGACATGGGGATATGGGGAAATGGGGACATGGAAACATGGGGAGAAATGGTTATGGGGATATGGGGATATGGGGATATGGGAAATCGAGACATAGGGATATGGGGGCATGGTAATATGGGGACATGGGGATATGGGGTTATGGGGATATGGGGATATGGGGACATGGGGATATGGGATATGGGGACATGGGGATATGGGGATATGGGGACATGGGGATATGGGGATATGGGGACATGGGGATATGGGGACATGGGAACATGGAGATATAGGGACATGGGGCGCATGGGGATATGGGGGCATGGGAATAAGGGGACATGGGGATATGGGGACACGGGGGCACAGGGATATGGGGACATGTGGATATGGGGACATGGGGATATGGGGACATGAGGATATGGGGACATGGGGACATGGGGACATGGGGACATGGGGACATGTGGACATGGGGATATGGGGACATGGGGATATGGGGACAATGGGATATGGGAATATGGGGATATGGGGATATGGGGACATGGCGATATGGGGACATGGGGATATGGGGACATGGGGATATGGGGATATGGGGACATGGTGACATGGGGATATGGGGACATGGGGACATGGGGACATGGGGACATGGGGACATGGCGACATGGGGATATGGGGACATGGGGACATGGGGATATGGGGACATGGGGATATGGGGATATGGGGATATGGGGATATGGGGACATGGGGATATGGGGATATGGGGACATGGGGATATGGGGATATGGGGACATGGGGATATGGGGACATGGGGACATGGAGATATGGGGACATGCGGACATGGGGGCATGGGAATATGGGGACATGGGGATATGGGGATATGGGGACATGGGGATATGGGGGCATGGGAATATGGGGACATGGAGATATGGGGACACGGGGGCACAGGGATCTGGGGACATGTGGATATGGGGACATGGGGATATGGGGACACAGAGGCACAGAGATATGGGAACATTGACATATGGGGACATAGGGTTATGGGGATATGGGGATATGGGGACATGGGGATATGGGTACATGGGGATATGGGGACACGGGGGAACAGGGATATGGGGACATGAGGATTTGGGGATATGGGGACATGGGGATATGGGGACACGGGGGCACAGGGATATGGGGACATGTGGATATGGGGACATGGGGATATGGGGACACGGGGGCACAGGGATATGGGGACATGGGGACATGGGGACATGGGGATATGGGGATATGGGGATAACGGGATATGGGGACATGGGGATATGGGGATATGGGGACATGGGGATATAGGTATATGGGGACATGGGGACATGGGGATATGGGGACATGGGGACATGGGGATAAGGGGATATGGGGATATGGGGATATGGGGATATAGGTATATGGGGATATGGGGACATTGAGTCATGGGGACATGGGGATATGGGGATATGGGGACATGGGGATATGGGGACATGGGTACATGTGGATATGGGGATATGGGGACATGGGGATATGAGGACATGGGGATATGGGGACATGGGGACATGGGGAGATGGGGACATGTGTACATGTGGACATGGGGATATGGGGACATGGGGATATGGGGATATGGGGACAATGGGATATGGGGATATGGGGATATGGGGATATGGGGATATGGCGATATGGGGACATGGGGATATGGGGACATGGGGATATGGGGACATGGGGACATGGGGATATGGGGACATGGGGACATGGGGACATGGGGACATGGCGACATGGGGATATGGGGACATGGGGATATGGTGATATGGGGACATGGGGATATGGGGACATGGGGATATGGGGATATGGGGATATGGGGATATGGGGACATGGGGATATGGGGATATGGGGACATGGGGATATGGGGATATGGTGACATGGGGATATGGGGACATGGGGACATGGAGATATGGGGACATGCGGACATGGGGGCATGGGAATATGGGGACATGGGGATATGGGGATATGGGGACATGGGGATATGGGGGCATGGGAATATGGGGACATGGGGATATGGGGACACGGGGGCACAGGGATCTGGGGACATGTGGATATGGGGATATGGGGATATGGGGACACAGAGGCACAGAGTTATGGGAACATTGACATATGGGGACATGGGGTTATGGGGATATGGGGATATGGGGACATGGGGATATGGGTACATGGGGATATGGGGACACGGGGGAACAGGGATATGGGGACATGAGGATTTGGGGATATGGGGACATGGGGATATGGGGATATGGTGACATGGGAATATGGGGATATGGGGACATGGGGATATGGGGATATGGGGACATGGGGATATGGGGATATGCGGATATGGGGATATGGGGGCAAAGGGATATGGGGACATGGGGGCACAGGGATATGGGGACATGGGGATATGGGGATATGGGGATATGGGGATATGGGGATAACGGGATATGGGGACATGGGGATATGGGGATATGGGGACATGGGGATATAGGTATATGGGGACATGGGGACATGGGGATATGGGGACATGGGGACATGGGGATAAGGGGATATGGGGATATGGGGATATGGGGATGTAGGTATATGTGGATATGGGGACATAGAGTCATGGGGACATGGGGATATGTGAATATGGGGACATGGGCATATGGGGACATGGGTACATGTGGATATGGGGATATGGGGACATGGGGATATGGGGACATGGGGATATGGGGACATGGGGACATGGGGACATGGGGACATGGAGACATGTGGACATGGGTATATGGGGACATGGGGATATGGGGATATGGGGACAATGGGATATGGGGATATGGGGATATGGGGACATGGCGATATGGGAACATGGGGATATGGGGACATGGGGATATGGGGATATGGGGACATGGGGACATGGGGATATGGGGACATGGGGACATGGGGACATGGGGAAATGGGGACATGGCGACATGGGGATATGGGGACATGGGGATATGGTGATATGGGGACATGGAGATATGGGGACATGGGGATATGGGGATATGGGGATATGGGGATATGGGGACATGGGGATATGGGGATATGGGGACATGGGGATATGGGGATATGGGGACATGGGGATATGGGGACATGGGGACATGGAGATATGGGGACATGCGGACATGGGGGCATGGGAATATGGGGACATGGGGATATGGGGATATGGGGACATGGGGATATGTGGGCATGGGAATATGGGGACATGGGGATATGGGGACACGGGGGCACAGGGATCTGGGGACATGTGGATATGGGGATATGGGGATATGGGGACACAGAGGCACAGAGTTATGGGAACATTGACATATGGGGACATGGGGTTATGGGGATATGGGGATATGGGGACATGGGGATATGGGTACATGGGGATATGGGGACACGGGGGAACAGGGATATGGGGACATGAGGATTTGGGGATATGGGGACATGGGGATATGTCGATATGGGGACATGGGGATATGGGGATATGGGGACATGGGGATATGGGTATATGGGGACATGGGGATATGGGGATATGCGGATATGGGGATATGGGGGCATGGGGATATGGGGACATGGGGGCACAGGGATATGGGGACATGGGGATATGGGGATATGGGGATATGGGGATAACGGGATATGGGGACATGGGGATATGGGGATATGGGGACATGGGGATATAGGTATATGGGGACATGGGGACATGGGGATATGGGGACATGGGGACATGGGGATAAGGGGATATGGGGATATGGGGATATAGGTATATGTGGATATGGGGACATAGAGTCATGGGGACATGGGGATATGGGGATATGGGGACATGGGCATATGGGGACATGGGTACATGTGGATATGGGGATATGGGGACATGGGGATATGGGGACATGGGGATATGGGGACATGGGGACATGGGGACATGGGGACATGGAGACATGTGGACATGGGGATATGGGGACATGGGGATATGGGGATATGGGGACAATGGGATATGGGGATATGGGGATATGGGGACATGGCGATATGGGGACATGGGGATATGGGGACATGGGGATATGGGGATATGGGGACATGGGGACATGGGGATATGGGGACATGGGGACATGGGGACATGGGGAAATGGGGACATGGCGACATGGGGATATGGGGACATGGGGATATGGTGATATGGGGACATGGGGATATGGGGACATGGGGATATGGGGATATGGGGATATGGGGATATGGGGACATGGGGATATGGGGATATGGGGACATGGGGATATGGGGATATGGGGACATGGGGATATGGGGACATGGGTACATGGAGATATGGGGACATGCGGACATGGGGGCATGGGAATATGGGGACATGGGGATATGGGGATATGGGGATATGGGGATATGTGGGCATGGGAATATGGGGACATGGGGATATGGGGACACGGGGGCACAGGGATCTGGGGACATGTGGATATGGGGACATGGGGATATGGGGACACAGAGGCACAGAGATATGGGAACATTGACATATGGGGACATGGGGTTATGGGGATATGGTGATATGGGGACATGGGGATATGGGTACATGGGGATATGGGGACACGGGGGAACAGGGATATGGGGACATGAGGATTTGGGGATATGGGGACATGGGGATATGGGGACACGGGGGCACAGGGATATGGGGACATGTGGATATGGGGACATGGGGATATGGGGACACGGGGGCACAGGGATATGGGGACATGGGGACATGGGGACATGGGGATATGGGGATATGGGGATAACGGGATATGGGGACATGGGGATAAGGGGATATGGGGATATGGGGATATGGGGATATAGGTATATGGGGATATGAGGACATAGAGTCATGGGGACATGGGGATATGGGGATATGGGGACATGGGGATATGGGGACATGGGTACATGTGGATATGGGGATATGGGGACATGGGGATATGGGGACATGGGGATATGGGGACATGGGGACATGGGGACATGGGGACATGGGGACATGTGGACATGGGGATATGGGGACATGGGGATATGGGGATATGGGGACAATGGGATATGGGGATATGGGGATATGGGGATATGGGGACATGGCGATATGGGGACATGGGGATATGGGGACATGGGGATATGGGGACATGGGGACATGGGGACATGGGGACATGGGGACATGGGGATATGGGGACATGGGGATATGGGTACATGGGGATATGGGGACACGGGGGAACAGGGATATGGGGACATGAGGATTTGGGGATATGGGGACATGGGGATATGGGGATATGGGGACATGGGGATATGGGGATATGGGGACATGGGGATATGGGGATATGGGGACATTGGGATATGGGGATATGCTGACATGGGGATATGGGGGAATGGGGATATGGGGACATGGGGTCACAGGGATATGGGGACATGGCGATATGGGGATATGGGGACATGGGGATATGGGGATATGGGGACATGGGGATATGTGTACAAGGGGATATGGGGATATGGGGACATGGGAATAGGGTGAGAAAGTGATATGGGTATATGGGGACATGGGGACACAATGATATGGGGATATGTGGATATGGGGATATGGGGACACAGTCATATGGGGATATGGGGATATGGGCACAAGGGGATATGGGGACATTGGGATATGGGGATATGGGGATATGGGGACACGGGGGCACAGGGATATGTGGACATGGGGATATGGGGACATGGGTATACGGGGACACGGGGCACAGGGATATGGGGACATGGGGACATGGGGATATTGGGACATGGGCATATGGGAATATGGGGACATGGGAATATGGGGACATGGGGATATGTGGACTCAGTGATATGGCGATATGGGGACACAGTGATATGGGGATATGGGGACATGGGGAGACAGTGATATGGGTATATGGGTACATGGGGACACAGTGATGTGGGGATATGCGGATATGGGGATATGGGGACACAGTGATATGGGGATATGGGGTTATGGGGATATGGGGACATGGGGACACGGGGACACAGTGATAAGGGGACATGGGTATATGGGGACACAGTGATATGGGGATATGGGGATATGGGGACACAGTGATATGGGGACATGGGGACATGAGGACACAGTGATATGGGGACATGGGGACATGGGGACACAGTGATATGGGGATATGGGGACATGGGGACAAAGTGATATGGGGATATGGGGACATGGGGATACAGTGATATGGGGATATGGGGACATGGGGACACAGTGATATGGGATATGGGGATATGGGGACACAGAGATATGGGGATATGGGGACATGGGTACATGGGGACATGGGACGAAGGGGACATGGGGACATGGTGTCAGGGGGACAGGGGGTCATGGGGACATGGGGACTCTTTGGGGACATTGTGATATGGGGACACACTGGTGACATAGGGACATGAGGACATGGGGATGCGGGGTCACGGGGACACGGGGACATGGGGACATGGGGAAACGGGGTCACGGGGACATGGGAAGCGGGGTCACGGGGACATGGGGACATGGGGACATGGTGTTATGGGGACATGGGGATATGGGGACATGGAGATATGGGGGCATGGAGATATGGGGACATGGGGATATGGGGTTATGGGGATATGGGGATATGGGTACATGGGGATATGGGGATATGGGGACAAGGGGATATGGGGAAATGGGGATATGGGGTTATGGGGATATGGGGATATGGGGACATGGGGGTATGGGGTTATGGGGATATGGGGATATGGGGATATGGGGACATGGGGATATGGGGAAATGGGGACATGGAAACATGGGGATATATGGTTATGGGGATATGGGGATATGGGGACATGGGAAATCGAGACATCGGGATATGGGGGCATGGTAATATGGGGACATGGGGATATGGGGTTATGGGGATATGGGGATATGGGGACATGGGGATATGGGGATATGGGGACATGGGGATATGGGGATATGGGGACATGGGGATATGGGGATATGGGGACATGGGGATATGGGGACATGGGAACATGGAGATATAGGGACATGGGGCGCATGGGGATATGGGGGCATGGGAATATGGGGACATGGGGATATGGGGACACGGGGGCACAGGGATATGGGGACATGTGGATATGGGGACATGGGGATATGGGGACACGGGGGCACAGGGATATGGGGACATGGGGACATGGGGATATGCGGATATGGGGATATGGGGATGACGGGATATGGGGACATGGGGACATGGGAATATGGGGATATGGGGACATGGGGATATATGTATATTTGGACATGGGGACATGGGGATATGGGGACATGGGGACATGGGGATATGGGGATATGGGGATATGGGGACATAGAGACATGGGGACATGGGGAATTGGGGATATGGGGACATGGGGATATGGGGACATGGGGACATGTGGATATGGGGATATGGGGACATGGGGATATGGGGACATGGGGACATGGGGATATGGGGACATGGGGACATGGGGACATGGGGACATGGGGACATGGGGACATGGGGATATGGGGATATGGGGACAATGGGATATGGGGATATGGGATATGGGGATATGGGGACATGGCGATATGGGGACATGCGGATATGGGGACATGGGGATATGGGGATATGGGGACATGGGGATATGGGGATATGGGGACATGGGGTCTTGGGGATATGGGGAAATGGGGACATGGGGACATGGGGACATGGCGACATGGGGACATGGCGACATGGGGATATGGGGACATGGGGATATGGTGATATGGGGACATGGGGATATGGGGACATGGGGATATGAGGATATGGGGACATGGGGATATGGGGATATGGGGACATGGGGATATGGGGATATGGGGACATCGGGATATGTGTACATGGGGACATGGAGATATGGGGACATGCGGACATGGGGGCATGGGAATATGGGGACATGGGGATATGGGGACATGGGGACATGGGGACATGGGGACATGGGGACATGGGGACATGTGGACATGGGGATATGGGGACATGGGGATATGGGGATATGGGGACAATGGGATATGGGGATATGGGGATATGGGGATATGGGGACATGGCGATATGGGGACATGGGGATATGGGGACATGGGGATATGGGGACATGGGGACATGGGGACATGGGGACATGGGGACATGGGGATATGGGGACATGGGGATATGGGTACATGGGGATATGGGGACACGGGGGAACAGGGATATGGGGACATGAGGATTTGGGGATATGGGGACATGGGGATATGGGGATATGGGGACATGGGGATATGGGGATATGGGGACATGGGGATATGGGGATATGGGGACATTGGGATATGGGGATATGCTGACATGGGGATATGGGGGAATGGGGATATGGGGACATGGGGTCACAGGGATATGGGGACATGGCGATATGGGGATATGGGGACATGGGGATATGGGGATATGGGGACATGGGGATATGTGTACAAGGGGATATGGGGATATGGGGACATGGGAATAGGGTGAGAAAGTGATATGGGTATATGGGGACATGGGGACACAATGATATGGGGATATGTGGATATGGGGATATGGGGACACAGTCATATGGGGATATGGGGATATGGGCACAAGGGGATATGGGGACATTGGGATATGGGGATATGGGGATATGGGGACACGGGGGCACAGGGATATGTGGACATGGGGATATGGGGACATGGGTATACGGGGACACGGGGCACAGGGATATGGGGACATGGGGACATGGGGATATTGGGACATGGGCATATGGGAATATGGGGACATGGGAATATGGGGACATGGGGATATGTGGACTCAGTGATATGGCGATATGGGGACACAGTGATATGGGGATATGGGGACATGGGGAGACAGTGATATGGGTATATGGGTACATGGGGACACAGTGATGTGGGGATATGCGGATATGGGGATATGGGGACACAGTGATATGGGGATATGGGGTTATGGGGATATGGGGACATGGGGACACGGGGACACAGTGATAAGGGGACATGGGTATATGGGGACACAGTGATATGGGGATATGGGGATATGGGGACACAGTGATATGGGGACATGGGGACATGAGGACACAGTGATATGGGGACATGGGGACATGGGGACACAGTGATATGGGGATATGGGGACATGGGGACAAAGTGATATGGGGATATGGGGACATGGGGATACAGTGATATGGGGATATGGGGACATGGGGACACAGTGATATGGGATATGGGGATATGGGGACACAGAGATATGGGGATATGGGGACATGGGTACATGGGGACATGGGACGAAGGGGACATGGGGACATGGTGTCAGGGGGACAGGGGGTCATGGGGACATGGGGACTCTTTGGGGACATTGTGATATGGGGACACACTGGTGACATAGGGACATGAGGACATGGGGATGCGGGGTCACGGGGACACGGGGACATGGGGACATGGGGAAACGGGTTCACGGGGACATGGGAAGCGGGGTCACGGGGACATGGGGACATGGGGACATGGTGTTATGGGGACATGGGGATATGGGGACATGGAGATATGGGGGCATGGAGATATGGGGACATGGGGATATGGGGTTATGGGGATATGGGGATATGGGTACATGGGGATATGGGGATATGGGGACAAGGGGATATGGGGAAATGGGGATATGGGGTTATGGGGATATGGGGATATGGGGACATGGGGGTATGGGGTTATGGGGATATGGGGATATGGGGATATGGGGACATGGGGATATGGGGAAATGGGGACATGGAAACATGGGGATATATGGTTATGGGGATATGGGGATATGGGGACATGGGAAATCGAGACATCGGGATATGGGGGCATGGTAATATGGGGACATGGGGATATGGGGTTATGGGGATATGGGGATATGGGGACATGGGGATATGGGGATATGGGGACATGGGGATATGGGGATATGGGGACATGGGGATATGGGGATATGGGGACATGGGGATATGGGGACATGGGAACATGGAGATATAGGGACATGGGGCGCATGGGGATATGGGGGCATGGGAATATGGGGACATGGGGATATGGGGACACGGGGGCACAGGGATATGGGGACATGTGGATATGGGGACATGGGGATATGGGGACACGGGGGCACAGGGATATGGGGACATGGGGACATGGGGATATGCGGATATGGGGATATGGGGATGACGGGATATGGGGACATGGGGACATGGGAATATGGGGATATGGGGACATGGGGATATATGTATATTTGGACATGGGGACATGGGGATATGGGGACATGGGGACATGGGGATATGGGGATATGGGGATATGGGGACATAGAGACATGGGGACATGGGGAATTGGGGATATGGGGACATGGGGATATGGGGACATGGGGACATGTGGATATGGGGATATGGGGACATGGGGATATGGGGACATGGGGACATGGGGATATGGGGACATGGGGACATGGGGACATGGGGACATGGGGACATGGGGACATGGGGATATGGGGATATGGGGACAATGGGATATGGGGATATGGGATATGGGGATATGGGGACATGGCGATATGGGGACATGCGGATATGGGGACATGGGGATATGGGGATATGGGGACATGGGGATATGGGGATATGGGGACATGGGGTCTTGGGGATATGGGGAAATGGGGACATGGGGACATGGGGACATGGCGACATGGGGACATGGCGACATGGGGATATGGGGACATGGGGATATGGTGATATGGGGACATGGGGATATGGGGACATGGGGATATGAGGATATGGGGACATGGGGATATGGGGATATGGGGACATGGGGATATGGGGATATGGGGACATCGGGATATGTGTACATGGGGACATGGAGATATGGGGACATGCGGACATGGGGGCATGGGAATATGGGGACATGGGGATATGGGGACATGGGGACATGGGGATATGGGGATATGGGGGCATGGGAATATGGGGACATGGGGATATGGGGATATGGGGATATGGGGACATGGGGATATGGGGATATGGGGATATGGGGACATGGGGATATTGGGACATGGGGATATGGGGATATGCGGATATGTGGACATGGGGATATGGGGATATGGGGATATGGGGACATGGGGATATGGGGATATGGGGATATGGGGATATGGGGACATGGGGATATGGGGACATGGGGACATGGGGATATGGGGATATGGGGACATGGGGAAATGGGGATATGGGGATATCGGGACATGGGGATATGGGGATATGGGGATATGAGGACATGGGGATATGGTGACATGGGGACATGGCGACATGGGGATATGGGGATATGGGGATATTGGGACATGGGGATATGGGGACATGGGGACATGGGGATATGTGGATATGAGGATATGGGGACATGGGGAAATGGGGACATGGGGACATGGGGATATGGGGATATGGGGATATGGGGACATGGGGACATGGGGACATGGGGACATGGCGACATGGGGATATGGGGATATGGGGACATGGGGACATGGGGAAATGGGGATATGGTGATATCGGGACATGGGAATATGGGGATATGGGGACATGGGGATATGGGGACATGGGGACATGGCGACATGGGGATATTGGGATATGGGGACATGGGGACATGGGGACATGGGTACATGGGGATATGTGGATATGAGGATATGGGGACATGGGGACATGGGGACATGGGGACATGGGGATATGGGGACATGGGGATATGGGGATATGGGGATATGGGGATATGTGGACATGGGGACATGGGGACATGGGTATATGGGGATATGGGGATATGGGGACATGGGGACATGGGGACATGGGGAGATGGGGATATGGGGACATGGGGATATTGGGATATGGGGATATGGGGACATGGGAACATGCGGATATGGGGATATGGGGACATGGGGATATGGTGATATGGGGATATGGGGATATGGTGACATGGGGATATGGGGATATGTGGATATGGGGATATGGGATATGGGGACATGGGGATATGGGGATATGGCGACATGGGGATATGGGGATATGGGGATATGGGGATATGCGGATATGGGGATATGGGGACATGGGGATATGGTGATATGGGGATATGGGGATATGGGGATATGGGGAAATGGGGATATGGGGACATGGGGATATGGGGACATGGGGATATGGGGACATGGGGACATGGGGATATGGGGATATGGGGACACGGGGGCACAGGGACACAGAGACACGGGGACATGGGGATATGGGGATATGAGGGCATGGGAATATGGGGACATGGGGATATGGGGACACGGGGGCACAGGGATATGGGGACATGTGGATATGTGGACATGGGGATATGGGGACACGGGGGCACAGGGATATGGGAACATGTGCATATGGGGACATGGGGTTATGGGGATATGGGGATATGTGTACATGGGGATATGGGGACATGGGCATATGGGGACACGGGGGCACAGGGATATGGGGACATGAGGATATGGGGATATGGGGATATGGGGACATGGTTACATGGGGATATGGGGCCACGGGGGCACAGGGATATGGGGATATGGGGATATGGGGATATGGGGACATGGCGATATGGGGATATGGGGACATGCGGATATGGGGATATGGGGACATGGGGAAATGGGGACACGGGGGCACAGGGATAGGGGTACATGGGGATATGGGGATATGGGGACATGGGGATATGGGGATATGGGGACATGGTGACATGGGGATATGGGGATATGGGGACATGGGGACATGGGGACATGGGGACATGGGGATATGGGGTCATGGGGATATGTGGATATGGGGACATGGGGATATAGGGATATGGGGATATGGGGACATGGGGACATGGGGATATGGGGACATGGGGACATGGGGACATGGCGACATGCGGATATTGGGAAATGGGGATATGGGGACATGGGGACATGGGGAAATGGGGATATGGGGACATGGGGACATGGGGATATGGGGATATGGGGACATGGGGACATGGGGATATGGGGACATGGGGACATGGGGACATGGGGACATGGGGACATGGGGATATGGGGATATGGGGACATGGGGATATGCGGATATGGGGACATGGGGATATGGGGACATGGGGATATGGAGATATGGGGACTTGGGGACATGGGGATATGGGGGCATGGGAATATGGGGACATGGGGATATGGGGATATGGGGACATGGGGACATGGCGATATGGGGGCATGGGAATATGGGGACATGGGGATATGGGGACACGCGGTCACAGGAATCTGGGGATATGTGGATATAGGGACATGGAGATATGGGGAAACGGGGGCACAGGGATATGGGAACATGTACATATGGGGACATGGGGTTATGGGGATATGGGGATATGGGGACATGGGGATATGGGTACATGGGGATATGGGGACACGGGGGCACAGGGATATGGGGACATGAGTATTTGGGGATATGGGGACATGGGGATATGGGGATATGGAGACATGGGGATATGGTGTCAGGGGGACAGGGGGTCATGGGGACTTGGGGACTCTGTGGGGACATTGTGATATGGGGACACACTGGTGACATAGGGACATGAGGACATGGGGATGCGGGGTCACGGGGACACGGGGACATGGGGACATGGGGACACGGGGTCACGTGGACATGGGGACATGGGGACATGGGGACACGGGGTCACGGGGAAATGGGGGCATGAATACATGGGGACATGGGGACATGGGGACATGGGGACACGGGGTCACGGGGACATGGGGACATGTGGACATGGGGACATGGGGATATGAGGACATGGGGACATGGGGACATGGTGACACGGGGTCACGGGGACATGGGGACATGTGGACATGGGGACATGGGGACATGGGGACATGGGGATATGAGGACATAGGGACATGGGGACAATGTGGGGACATGGGGACAGGAGGACGCAGGGACATGCGCAAATGGGGACACAGGTATATAGAAACACAGAAAATAGGTGCAGGAGTAGCCCATGTGGCCCTTTGAGCCTGCACCACCATTCGATAAGATCATGGCTGAACATTCCCTCAATACCCCTTTCCTGCTTTCTCTCAATATCCTTTGAGCCCTTTAGCTGTAAGAGCCACATCTAACTCCCTTTTGAATATAACCAATGAAATGGCATCAACAACTCTCTGAGGCAGGGAATTCCACAGGTTAACAACTCTCTGAGTGAAGAAGGTTCTCCTCATCTCAGTCCTAAATGGCCTACCCCTTATCCTAAGACTGTGTCGCCTGGTTCTGGACTTCCCCAACATCTGGAACAAGTTACCCGCATCTAACCTGTCCCGTCCCGTCAGAATCTTGTATATTTCTATGAGACCCCCTCTCATCCTTCTAAACTCCAACGTATACAGGCCTAGTTGATCCAGTCTCTCCTCATATGTCAGTCCAGCCATCCCGGGAATCAGTCTGGTGAACCTTCGCTGCACTCCCTCAATAGCAAGAACGTCCTTCCTCAGATTAGCAGATCAAAATCGAACACAATGTTCCAGGTGAGGCCTCACCAAGGCCCTGTACAACTGCAGTAAGACCTCCCTGCTCCTATACTCAAATCCCCTAGCTATGAAGGCCAACATATCATTTGCCTTCTTTACCGCCTGCTGCACCTGTATGCCAACTTTAATTGACTGATGAACCATGAGACTCAGATCTCGTTGCACCTCCCCTTTTCCTAATCTGCCATCATTCAGATAATATTCTGTCTTCGCGTTTTTGCCTGCAAAGTAGATAACCTCACATTTATCCACATTGTACTGCATCTGCCATGCATTTGCCCACACACCTAACCTGTCGAAGTCACCCTGCAACCTCTTAGCGTCCCCTTCACAGCTCACACCACCACCCAGTTTAGTGTCATCTGTAAACTTGGAGATATTACACTCAATTCCTTCATCCAAATCATTGATGTATATTGTAAAGAGCTGGTGTCCCAGCACTGAGCCCTGCGGTACTCCACTTGTCACTGCCTGCCATTCTGAAAAGGATCTGTTTATCTTGAATCTCTGCTTCCTGTCTGCTAACCATTTCTCTAACCACGTTATTATATTAGCCCCAATGCCATGTGCTTGGATTTTGCACACCAATCTCTTGTGTGGGACCTTGTCGAAAGCCTTTTGAAAGTCAAAATACAAAACATCCACTGGTTCGTCCTTGTCCACTCTACTTTTTACATCCTCAAAAAATTCCAGAAGCTTTCTCAAGCATGATTTCCCCTTCATGAATCGATGCTGACTTGGACCGATGCTGTCACTGCTTACCAAATCCGCTGCTATTTCATCCTTAATAATTGATTCCAACATTTTTCCCACACTTGATGTCGATCTAACCGGTCTATAATTACCCGCTTTCTCTCTCGCTCCCTTTTTGAATAGTGGTGTTACATTAGCTACCCTCCAGTCCATAGGAACTGATCCCGAGTCGATAGCCTGTTGGAAAATGATCACCAATGAATCTACTATTTCTAGGGCCACTTCCTTAAGTACTCTAGGATGCAGACTATCAGGCCTCGGAGATTTATCGGCCTTCAATCCCATCAATTTCGCCATCACAATTTACCGCCAAATAAGGATATCCTTCAGTTCCTCCTTCTCATTAGACCCTCGGTCCCCTAATACTTTCGGAAGGTTATTTGTGTCTTCCTTCGTGAAGACAGAATCAAAGTATATTTTCAATTGGTCTGCCATTTCTTTGTTCCCCTTTATAAATTCACCTGAATCCGACTACAAGGCTACTACATTTGTCTTCACGAATCTTTTTCTCTTCACATATCAGTGGAAGCTTTTGCAGTCAGTTTTTATGTGCCCGGCAAGCTTCTTTTCGTACTCTATTTTCCCCCTCTTAATTAAACCCTTTGTCCCCCTCTGATGAATTCTAAATTTCTCCCAGCCCTCAGGTTTGCTGATTTTTCTGACCAATTTATCTGCCTCTTCCTTGTATTTAATACTATCCTTAATTTCCCTTGTTAGCCACGTTTGAGCCAGCTTCCCCGTTTTATTTTTACTCCAGACAGGGATGTACAATTGCTGAAGTTCATCCATGTGATCTTTAAATGTTTGCCATTACCTATCCTCCGTCAACCCTTTAAGTATCATTTGCCAGTCTACTCGAGCCAATTCACGCCTCCAACCACCGAAGTTACCTTTCCTTAAGTTCAGGACCCTAGTTTCTGAATTAACTGTGTCACTCTCCATCCTAATAACGAACTCTACCATGTTATGGTCATTCTTTCCCAAGGGGTCTTGCACAACAAGATTGCTAATAAGTCCTTTTTCATTACACATCACCCAGTCTTGGATGGCCAGCTCACTGGTTGGCTCCTCGATATATTGGTCTTGAAAACCATCCTTAATACACTCCGGGAAATCCTCCTCCACCGCATTGCTACCAGTTTGGTTAGCCCAATCAATATGTAGATTAAAGTCACCCATGATAACTGCTGTACCATTATTGCATGCATCCCTTATTTTTTGTTTTTCGCTGTCCCCAAACTTACTACTACTGTTTGGTGGTCTGTACACAGCTCCCACTAGCGTTTTCTGCCCCTTGGTATTCTGCAGCTCCACCCATAATGATTCCACAGCATCAAAGCTAATGTCCTTTCTTACTATTGCATTAATTTCCTCTTTAGCCAGCAATGCCACCACGCCACCTTTTCCTTTCTGTCTATCCTTCCTAAATGTTGAATACCCCTGGATGTTGAGTTCCCAGCCTTGGTCACCCTGGAGCCAAGTCTCCGTGATGCCAATTACATCATACCCGTTAACTGTTATCTGTGCAGTTAATTAGTCCACCTTATTCCGAATACTCCTTGCATTGAGGCACAGAGCCCTCAGGCTTGTCTTTCTAACACACTTTTCCCCTTTAGAATGTTGCTGTAATGTGGCCCTTTTTGCTTTTTGACTTAGGTTTCTCTGCCCTCCACTTTTACTTTTCCTCTTTCTCTCTTTTGCTTCTTCCCCCATTCTACTTCCCTCTGTCTCCCTGCATAGGTTCCCATCCTCCTGCCATATTAGTGTAACTCCTCCCCAACAGGACGAGCAAACACTCCCCCGAGGCTATTGGATCCGGTCCTGCCCAGGTGTTAAACACATTTCCTTCGAACCAGACATCGGCAAATTCCAAGGAGCAAAAGTGCAGATCCACCTAATTCTGGGAGCGCGACCCATCCATCACAAGGCGAGAACCATACCGTACATGATGAGAGAAAGGGCAGAGATCGAGCTAGAGCGGCTGCATTTCACCGATCGAGTTAAGCAAGTGGGCCAGTCCTACTGTCGAAGTTCTCAAGGGATATGGCACCGTCACAATTGTCGGCGATTACAAATTAGCAATCAAACGTTTTTCCCTGCAGGACCAATACCCACTCTAAAAGTCCGACAACCTTTTTGAAATGCTGGTAGGATGAAAGACGTTCACGAAGCTGGATCGGAGTTCAGCCAACACGACGCAGGAACTGGAGGAATCATCGAATGCCCTCACCTGCATCGACAAAGACAAAGGTATTTTTCTTTATACCAGATGCCCGTTTGTAATTCGATCAGCGGTGGCGATATTCTAGAGAAAAATGTAATGTTTACTGAAGTCGGTCCCACACACCGTGGTCTTCCAGGACACACCTTGTTCATTGGTCGGAACACAGCCAACCAGCTGCAGAACCTGGAGGAGGTTCGTAGTCGACGCAAACGCGTGGGGCTCACGTTAAAATGCTCGAAGTGCGTTTTCATGGTGCCTGAAGTGGAGTTCATGGGAAGGAGGATTGCGGTAGATGGCATCAGGCCCACCAACGTGAAAACTGAAGCACTCGATAAGGCACGCATGCCACAGAACGTGACGGAGCTACGGTCGTTTCTGGGACGCTTGAACTTCTTTGGTAACTTCATACCGGGACTGAGCACCCTTCTAGAACCACTTCATGTCTTTGTATGAAAAGGGTGCGAATAGGTTTGCGGCAAAAGCCAAGAAAATGCCGTTGTAAAAGCGAGAAAATTGTTATCCTGAAACAAATTGCTTGTGCTACATGATCCATGTAAGCGTTTGGTACTAGCATGTGATACGTCGTCATATGGCGTCGGGTGTGTATTGTAAGAAACTAATGACTTCGGGAACCTGAAACTGGTTGCTTATGCATCCAGGATCTGTCTAAGGCCGAGACAGCGTGCAGCTTGATTGAAAAAGAAGCGTTAGCGTTTGTCTATGGGGTCAATAAAATTCATCTATACCTGTTAGGGCTAAAATTATAATTGGAAACGGATCATAAGACACTTATATCACTGTTTTCTGATAGTAAAGGGATAAATACCAACGCATTGGCCCGCATCCAGAGATGGGTGCTCACCTTGTCCGCATACAACAAGGCCATTCACCACAGGCCAGGCAAAGAAAAGCCGCCGATGCTCTCAGTAGGCTGCCATTGCACGCCACGGGGGTGGAAATGGCGCAGCCCGCAGATCCAGCCAAGGCGTGGGGAGCAATTGAGAGTGAACAATAACCCGTCATTGCCCGGCAGATCAAAACCTTGTCAAGCCAGGACATCTTATTATTTCCAGTGTAAAGCTGTGTACTTCACGGGAGCTAGTCCAGTGTCGCAGTGGAAATGCAGGAAGAGATAAAGCCGTTCCAGCGGCGCAAAGATGAAATATCTATACATGCAGACTGCCTTCTGTGGGGGAATCGAGTAGTGGTGCACAACAGGGGCAGAGACACCTTAATCAACGAGTTCCACAGTGCACACCCAGGCATCATAATGATGAAAGCGATAGCCAGATCCCATCTATGGTGGCCCGGCATCGATTCAGACTTAGAGTTCTGCATTCCCAGATTTAATACATGCTCGCAGTTCAGCAATGTACCCAGGGAGAGCCGCTAAGTTTACGGCTGTGGCCCTCCAAACCGTGGTCTAGGGTATACGTCGAGTATGCAGGCCTGTTCTTTGGTAAAATATTGCTTGTGCTTGTAGACGCGTACCCCAAGTGGATTGAATGTGCGATAATGTCGGCTTGCACGTCCACTGCTGCAACTGAAATCCTGCTCGCCATGTTTGCCACACACGACTTACCCGATGTCCTGGTGAGCGAAAACGGGCCGTGTATTACTAGTGCTGAGTTCAACGAATTCATGAACCGTAAGGAGATCAAACATGTCACATCTGCCCCGTTCAAACCATTGTCCAATTGTCAGGCAGAGAGAGCAATGCAAACCATCAAGCAAGGCTTGAAGAACGTACTGAAGGCTCAGTGGAAACTCGCCTATCCTGAGTTCTGCTTAGCTACCGCACAAGACCACTCACTGGGATACCACCTGCTGAACTGCTCATGAAAAGAGCACTTATCAAGGCTCTCGTTAGTTCACCCTGATCTACATGAACAGGCAGAGAGCAGGAGGCTTCAACAAAGTGCATTCAATGATAGCGTAAATATGTCACGCGAGATTTAAGTCAATGATACTGTATTTATATTAAATCATGGACAATGTCCAAAGAGGCTTCCCGGCACTGTGGTGCCCACAGAGGGGACCTGGGTGTGTCGGGTCAAACCTTCAAATGGACTCATTCACTGGATACACTTGGACCAAATAAAACTCAGATTAACGGACTACCCTGAGCAACCCAAGATAGACCTTACCTTTTCTGATTCCCCAGCGCCCACAGCAGTGCCAACCGACACCACGCCAGACCACGAAGCAGAAACCATCATGAACAGCACGGCTACAATTCGCAACCCACCAGGAATCCAAGCAAGGCCAGCTGTACAGCAGCCCAGCGAGGGCCCAACAAATGATTCAACAACACTAGCTTTCACATCGAGACAATCAACCAGGGCAAGAAAGGGCCCAGATCAACTCACATTGTAAATAGTTACACTATTAACTTTGGTGGGGAATGTTGTTGCAGAGGTGGACTTGTATTTACTCTGTACAAACACCAGAGGGTTCCTTCCCCAGAGTCCGAAGCGATCGCATAATCTCTTGGGAGCACTGGTATTTAGGACGGTTTCACTGATTGAAGAGGCACTCAAGAGACCTGCAATAAAATAATCAGGTCACACTTTACTTCGAGTTCACAGTGTTCAGTCTGACTCTTTCTCCACACACAACATTTTGCTCGGTTACTTTTTTGCTGTATTTTTCTTTGGTTGTGTGTGGACAAACTTGCCTTTCTATGGCAGCAGGAGAATGAGCAGCAAAGATTTGGAAATATGAAGGGAGAATGTGAGAGAGAAACTGAATGCACGAGGGAGAATCGAAAAGCTTGTTGATTGGTTGACGGCTGTGTGAATATTGCAAGCAGGCCGAGGTGGCAGCACAAATCTACAGCACTTGGTATTCTCAGACGTTCTCCCTTCCAAGTAGTAACCAGGCCTTACTCTGCTTGATATCCGATATCAGACTTTTTCAGACTGGTATGGCCGTCGTTATATAACAGCTGGTTTTATCTTTACTCGATGAGCAACAGACAGCAGCTAATTGCTTTCTGTCAGCTCATACATGAATGCTATCAAACAGCTCTGAAGCTGTTTTCCTTCCTTTTAGTACTACTTTCCTTTTAATTTACCTGCCTGCTATCTTATTTTCTATCTCACTTCGAGACATTGCTATTTGCTATTTTTGCTATTTTATTTTGTTGTTCTGCGTTCATTCGCCATCTGTCTCGACACCCTTGCATTTGCGTAGCAGTAGGAGAATGTGCAGGAAATAAATATTGTAAGAAAAGGGAGAGAGAGAGCAGCAAAGAGTTTGTTGATGGATTAGTGGCAGTGTGTGTGCAGAACCATGAGCGGCCTGTGGCGGCAGCAAAAGCATCTGGCAACGGGCATTCCCAGGCAGTCTCCCTTCCATATAATAACCAGGCCTGACTCTGGTTAACTTCGAAAAATAAACGAGCTTGGGCGTTATTAGACTAGTGCAGCCATAAGTGTTGGCAATGTGCTTTCTTTTTACTTAAACAGGCATACTGCGTTTTAAGATTAGTATGGGCCGTACATATTTAACCGCTGGTTCTCTCTTTACTTAGAGAGCCACAGATACATGGGGATATGGGGATATAGGGACATGACGATATGGGGATATGGGGACACGGGGATATGGGGACACGGGGACATGGGGACATGGGGACATGGGGACATGGGGACATGGGGACATGGGGACATGGGGACACGGGGACACGGGGCTGTGGGGACATGGGGCTGTGGGGACATGGGGCTATGGGGACATGGGGATATGGGGATATGCGGATATGGAGATATGGTGACATGGGGATATGGGGATACAGGGACACGGGGATATGTGGACACGGGGACACGGGGATATGGGGACATGGGGACATGGGGACATGGGGACATGGGGACATGGGGACATGGAGATATGGGGACATGTGGATATGGGGACATGGGGACATGGGGACATGGGGACATGGGGACATGGGGACATGGGGATTAAGGATATGGGGATATGGGGACATGGGGACATGGGGACATGGGGACATGGAGACATGGAGATATGGGGACATGGGGACATGGGGACATGGGGACATGGGGACATGGAGATATGGGGACATGTGGACATGGGGACATGGGGACATGGGGACATGGGGACATGGAGATATGGGGACATGTGGATATGGGGACATGGGGATATGGGTATATAGGGACATGGGGACATGGGGACATGGGGACATGGGGAGATGGGGACATGGGGATTAAGGATATGGGGATATGGGGATATGGGGACACGGGGGCACAGGGACACAGGGACACAGGGACACGGGGACATGGGGATATGGGAATATGGGGATATGGGGACATGGGAATATGGGGACACGGGGGCACAGGGATATGGAGACATGTGGATATGGGGACATGGGGATATGGGGACGTGGGGTCACAGGGATATGGAAACATGGGCATATGGGGATATGGGGTTATTGGGATATGGGCATATGGGGACATGGGGATATGGGGACATGGGGACATGGGGAAATGGGGACATGGGGACATGGGGACATGGGGATATGGGGACATGGGGATATGGGGATATGGCGATATGGGGACACAGGGATATGTGGATATGGGGACAAGGGGACATGGGGTCACAGGGATATGGGAACATGGGCATATGGGGACATGAGATTGTGGGGATATGGGGATATGGGTACATGGGGATATGGGGACATGGGGATATGGGGACACGGGGGCACAGGGATATGGGGACATGAGGATATGGGGATATGGGGATATGGGGACATGGGGATATGGGGACACGGGGGCACAGGGATATGGGGATATGGGGATATGGGGACATGGCGATATGGGGACATGGGGACAGAGTGATATGGGGATATGGGGATATGGCGATATGGGGACACAGTGATATGGGGATATGGGGATATGGGGACAAGGTGATATGGGGACATGGGGATATGGGGATATGGGGACATGGGGACATGGGGACACGGGGGCACAGGGATATCGGGACATGGGGATATGGGGACATGGGGATACGGGGACACGGGGGCACAGGGATATGGGGACAACGGAATGTGGGGATATGGGACATGGGGACATGGGGATATGGGGACATGTGGAAATGGGGATATGGGGATATGGGGATATGGGGATATGGGGACATGGGGACATGGGGATATGCGGACAAGGGGATATGGGGATATGGGGACATGGGGACATGGGGACATGGGGACTTGGGGATATGGGAACATGGGGATATGGGGATATGGGGATATGGGGATATGGGGACATGGGGATATGGGGACACGGGGGCACAGGGATATGGGGACATGGGGACATGGGGATATGGGGACATGGGGATATGGGTACATGGGGATATGGGTACATGGGGATATGGGTACATGGGAATATGGGGACATGGGGATATGGGGATATGGAATATGGGGATATGGGGATATGAGGATATGGGCACATGGGGTAATGGGGACATGGGGATATGGGGATATGGGGATATGGGGACAAGGGGATATGGGGATATGGGGACATGGGGACATGGGGATATGGGGACATGGGGATATGGGGATATGGGGACATGGGGATATGGGGATATGGGGATATGGGGACTTGGGGATATGTGGATATGGGGACATGGGGATATGGGGACATGGGGACATGGCGACATGGGGATATGGGGATATGGGGACATGGGGATATGGGGACATGGGGACATGGGGATATGGGGATATGGGGATATGGGGATATGGGGACATGGGGATATGGGGACATGGTGACATGGGGATATGGGGACATGGGGATATGGGGATATGTGGATATGGGGACATGGGGATATGGGGACATGGGGATATGTGGATATGGGGACATGGGGATTTGGGGGTATGGGGATATGGAGACATGCGGATATGGGAATATGGTGACATGGGGATATGGGGATATGGGGATATGGTGACATGGGGATATGGGGATATGGGGACATGGGGATATGGGGATATGGGGACATATGGATATTTTGATATGGGGACATGGGGATATGGGGATATGGGGATATGGGGGCATGGGAATATGGGGACATGGGGATATGGGGACACGGGGGCACAGGGATATGGGGACATGAGGATAAAGGGATATGGGTATATGGGGATATGCGGACATGGGGATATGGCGATATGGGGACACGGGGGCACAGGGATATGGGGATAAGGGGATATGGGGATATGGGGACATGGCGATATGGGGATATGGGGACATGCGGGTATGGGGATATGGGGACATGGGAATATGGGGACACGGGGGCACAGGGATATGGGGACATGGGGATATTGGGATATGGGTACATGGGGATATGGGGATATGGGGACATGGTGATATGGGGACATGGGGATATGGGTATATGGGGACATGGGGATATGGGGAGACAGTGATATGGGTATATGGGGACATGGGGACACAGTGATATGGGGATATGAGGATATGGCGATATGGGGACATGGGGACATGGGGACACGTGGACATGGGGGCACAGGGATATCGGGACATGGGGATAAGGGGACATGGGGATACGGGGACACGGGGGCACAGGGATATGGGGACATGGGGATATGGGGATATGGGGATATGGGGACATGGGGATATGGGGGCATGGGGATATGGGGATATGGGGATATGGGGATATGGGGATATGGGGACATGGGGATATGGGGACATGGGGACATGGGGATATGCGGACATGGGGATATGGGGATATGGAGACATGGTGATATGGCGATATGGGGATATGGGGATATGGGGACATAGGGATATGGGGATATGGGGACATGGGGATATGGGGATATGGGGATATGGGAATATGGAGAATGGGGATAATGGAAATAGGGATATGGGGATATGGGGACATGGGGATATGGGGACATGGGGATATGGGGATATGGGAATATGGGGATATGGGGATATGGGGATATGGGCATATGGTGACATGGGGACATGGGGATATGGGGACATGGGGATATGGGATATGGAGACATGGGGATAGGGGACATGGGGATATGGGGACACGGGGCCACAGGGATATGAGGACATGGGGATATGGGGATATGGGGATATGGGGATATGGGGACATGGGGACATGGGGATATGAGGACATGGGGATATGGGGATATGGGGACATGGGGACATGGGGATATGGGGACATGGGGATATGGGGATATGGTGACATGGGGATATGGGGACATGGGGATATGGCGACATGGGGATATGGGGATATGGGGATATGGGGACATGGGGACATGGGGACATGGGGATACGAGGACATGGGGTTATGGGGATATGGGGACATGGTGATATGGGGACATGGGGATATGGGGATATGGGGACTTGGGGATATGGGGATATGGGTACATGGAGATATGGGGACATGGGGATATGGGGACACGGGGGCACAGGGATATGGGGACATCAGGATATGGGGATATGGGGACATGGGGATATGGGGATATGGGGACATGGGAATATGGGGACATGGGGATATGGGGACACGGGGGCACAGGGATACGGTGACATGGGGATATGGGGACTCAGTGATATGGCGATATTGGGACACAGTGATATGGGGATATGAGGACATGGGGAGACAGTGATATGGGTATATGGGTACATGGGTACACAGTGATGTGGGGATATGGGGATATGGGGATATGGGGACACAGTGATATGGAGATATGGTGATATAGGGACACAGTGATATGGGGATATGGGGTTGTGGGGATATGGGGACATGGGGACACGGGGACACAGTGATATGGGGACATGGGTATATGGGGACATGGGGACATGGGGACATGGGGACATGGGGATGTGGGGATATGCGGATATGATGATATGGGGACATGGGGACACGGGGATACGGGGACAGGGGGACACGGGGACACAAGGATATGGGGACATAGGGATATCGGGACATGGGGACATGGGGACATGGGGATATGGGGACATGGGGTCTTTGAAACACTGGGATAAGGAAACATGGGGTCACAGGGATATGGGGATATGGGGATGTGGGTCACAATGACATGGGGAGATGGGGAATCAGTGATATGGGGACATGGGGACACAGTGATATGGGGATATGGGGACATGGGGACACAGTGATATGGGGATATGGGGACATGGGGACACAGTGATATGGGGATATGGGGATATGGGGACACAGTGATATGGGGACATGGGGACATGGGGACACAGTGATATGGGGATATGGGGACATGGGGACACAGTGATATGGAAACATGGGGACATGGGAATAAGGGGACATGGGGACATGGTGTCAGGGGGACAGGGGGTCATGGGGACATGGGGACTCTGTGGGGACATTGTGATATGGGGACACACTGGTGACATAGGGACATGAGGACATGGGGATGCGGGATCACGGGGACACGGGGACATGGGGACATGGGGACACGGGGTCACGGGGACATGGGGACATGGGGACATGGGGACACGGGGTCACGGGGAAATGGGGACATGGGGACATGGGGACATGGGGACATGGGGACACAGGGTCACGGGGACATGGGGACATGTGGCCATGGGGACATGGGGATATGAGGACATGGGGACATGGGGACAATGTGGGGACATGGGGACAGGAGGACGCAGGGACATGCGCAAATGGGGACACAGGTTTATAGAATCATAGCAAATAGGTGCAGGAGTACCCGTGTGGCCCTTTGAGCCTGCACCACCATTCGATAAGATCATGGCTGAACATTCCCTTAATACCCCTTTCCTGCTTTCTCTCAATATCCTTTGAGCCCTTTAGCTGTAAGACCAACATCTAACTCCCTTTTGAATATAACCAATGAAATGGCATCAACAACTCTCTGAGGCAGGGAATTCCACAGGTTAACAACTCTCTGAGTGAAGAAGGTTCTCCTCATCTCAGTCCTAAATGGCCTACCCCTTATCCTAAGACTGTGTCGCCTGGTTCTGGACTTCCCCAACATCTGGAACAATTTACCCGCATCTAACCTGTCCCGTCCCGTCAGAATCTTGTATATTTCTATGAGACCCCCTCTCATCCTTCTAAACTCCAACGTATACAGGCCTAGTTGATCCAGTCTCTCCTCATATGTCAGTCCAGCCATCCCGGGAATCAGTCTGGTGAACCTTCGCTGCACTCCCTCAATCGCAAGAACGTCCTTCCTCAGATTAGCAGATCAAATTCGAACACAATGTTCCAGGTGAGGCCTCACCAAGGCCCTGTACAACTGCAGTAAGACCTCCCTGCTCCTATACTCAAATCCCCTAGCTATGAAGGCCAACATATCATTTGCCTTCTTTACCGCCTGCTGCACCTGTATGCCAACTTTCAATGACTGATGAACCATGAGACTCAGATCTCGTTGCACCTCCCCTTTTCCGAATCTGCCATCATTCAGATAATATTCTGTCTTCGCGTTTTTGCCTGCAAAGTAGATAACCTCACATTTATCCACATTATACTGCATCTGCCATGCATTTGCCCACGCACCTAACCTGTCGAAGTCACCCTGCAACCTCTTAGCGTCCCCTTCACAGCTCACACCACCACCCAGTTTAGTGTCATCTGGAAACTTGGAGATATTACACTCAATTCCTTCATCCAAATCATTGATGTATATTGTAAAGAGCTGGTGTCCCAGCACTGAGCTCTGCGGTACTCCACTTGTCACTGCCTGCCATTCTGAAAAGGACCTGTTTATCTTGAATCTCTGCTTCCTGTCTGCTAACCATTTCTCTATCCTCGTTAGTATATTAGCCCCAATGCCATGTGCTTGGATTTTGCACACCAATCTCTTGTGTGGGACCTTGTCGAAAGCCTTTTGAAAGTCCAAATACAAAACATCCACTGGTTCGTCCTTGTCCACTCTACTGTTTACATCCTCAAAAAATTCCAGAAGCTTTCTCAAGCATGATTTCCCCTTCATGAATCGATGCTGAATTGGACCGATGCTGTCACTGCTTACCAAATGCGCTGCTATTTCATCCTTAATAATTGATTCCAACATTTTCCCACACTTGATGTCGATCTAACCGATCAATAATTACCCGCTTTCTCTCTCTCTCCCTTTTTGAATAGGGTGTTACATTAGCTACCCTCCAGTCCATAGGAACTGATCCCGAGTCGATAGCCTGTTGGAAAATGATCACCAATGAATCTACTATTTCTAGGGCCAGTTCCATAAGTACTCTAGGATGCAGACTATCAGGCCTCGGAGATTTATCGGCCTTCAATCCCATCAATTTCGCCATCACAATTTACCGCCAAATAAGGATATCCTTCAGTTCCTCCTTCTCATTAGACCCTCGGTCCACTAATACTTTCGGAAGGTTATTTGTGTCTTCCTTCGTGAAGACAGAACCAAAGTATTTGTTCAATTGTTCTGCCATTTCTTTGTTCCCCTTTATAAATTCACCTGAATCCGACTACAAGGCTACTACATTTGTCTTCACGCATCTTTTTCTCTTCACATATCTGTGGAAGCTTTTGCAGTCAGTTTTTATGTGCCCGGCAAGCTTCTTTTCGTACTCTATTTTCCCCCTCTTAATTAAACCCTTTGTCCCCCTCTGATGAATTCTAAATTTCTCCCAGTCCTCAGGTTTGCTGCTTTTTCTGACCAATTTATCTGCCTCTTCCTTGTATTTAATACTATCCTTAATTTCCCTTTTTAGCCACGGTTGAGCCAGCTTCCCCGTTTTATTTTTACTCCAGACAGGGATGTACAATTGCTGAAGTTCATCCATGTGATCTTTAAATGTTTGCCATTGCCTATCCACCGTCAACCCTTTAAGTATCATTTGCCAGTCTACTCGAGCCAATTCACGCCTCCAACCACCGAAGTTACCTTTCCTTAAGTTCAGGACCCTAGTTTCTGAATTAACTGTGTCACTCTCCATCCTTATAAAGAACTCTACCATGTTTTGGTCATTCTTCCCCAAGGGGTCTTGCACAACAAGATTGCTAATAAGTCATTTTTCATTACACATCACCCAGTCTTGGATGGCCAGCTCACTGGTTTGTTCCTCGATATATTGGTCTAGAAAACCATCCTTAATACACTCCGGGAAATCCTCCTCCACCGCATTGCTACCAGTTTGGTTAGCCCAATCAATATGTAGATTAAAGTCACCCATGATAACTGCTGTACCTTTACTGCATGCATCCCTTATTTTTTGTTTTTAGCTGTCCCCAACCTTACTACTACTGTTTGGTGGTCTGTACACAGCTCCCACTAGCGTTTTCTGCCCCTTGGTATTCTGCAGCTCCACCCATAATGATTCCACAGCATCAAAGCTAATGTCCTTTCTTACTATTGCATTAATTTCCTCTTTAGCCAGCAATGCCACCACGCCACCTTTTCCTTTCTGTCTATCCTTCCTAAATGTTGAATACCCCTGGATGTTGAGTTCCCAGCCTTGGTCACCCTGGAGCCAAGTCTCCGTGATGCCAATTACATCATACCCGTTAACTGTTATCTGTGCAGTTAATTAGTCCACCTTATTCCGAATACTCCTTGCATTGAGGCACAGAGCCTTCAGGCTTGTCTTTCTAACACACTTTTCCCCTTTAGAATTTTGCTGTAATGTGGCCCTTTTTGCTTTTTGCCTTAGGTTTCTCTGCCCTCCACTTTTACTTTTCCTCTTTCTCTCTTTTGCTTCTTCCCCCATTCTACTTCCCTCTGTCTCCCTGCATAGGTTCCCATCCTCCTGCCATATTAGTGTAACTCCTCCCCAACAGCACTAGCAAACACTCCCCCGAGGATATTGGATCCGGTCCTGCCCAGGTGTCAAACACATTTCCTTCGCTGTTCGAACCAGACATCGGCAAATTCCAAGGAGCAAAAGTGCAGATCCACCTAATTGTGGGAGCGCGAACCATCCATCACAAGGCGAGAACCGTACCGTACATGATGAGAGAAAGGGCAGAGATCGAGCTAGAGCGGCTGCATTTCACCGATCGAGTTAAGCAAGTGGGCCAGTCCTCCTGTCCATGTTCTCAAGGGATATGGCACCGTCACAATTGTCGGCGATTACAAATTAGCAATCAAACGTTTTTCCCTGCAGGACCAATACCCACTCTAAAAGTCCGACAACCTTTTTGAAATGCTGGTAGGATGAAAGACGTTCACGAAGCTGGATCGGAGTTCAGCCAACACGACGCAGGAACTGGAGGAATCATCGAATGCCCTCACCAGCATCGACAAAGACAAAGGTATTTTTCTTTATACCAGATGCCCGTTTGTAATTCGATCAGCGGTGGCGATATTCTAGAGAAAAATGTAATGTTTACTGAAGTCGGTCCCACACACCGTGGTCTTCAAGGACGACACCTTTTTCATTGGTCGGAAGACAGCCAACCAGCTGCAGAACCTGGAGGAGGTTAGTAGTCGACTCAAACGCGTAGGGCTCACGTTAAAATGCTCGAAGTGCGTTTTCATGGTGCCTGAAGTGGAGTTCATGGGATGGAGGATTGCGGTAGATGGCATCAGGCCCACCAACGTGAAAACTGAAGCACTCGATAAGGCACGCATGCCACAGAACGTGACGGAGCTGCGGTCGTTTCTGGGACGCTTGAACTACTTTGGTAACTTTATACCGGGACTGAGCACCCTGCTACAACCACTTCATGTCTTTGTATGAAAAGGGTGCGAATAGGTTTGCGGCAAAAGCCAAGAAAATGTCGTTGTAAAAGCGAGAAAATTGTTATGCTGAAACAAATTGCTTGTGTTACATGATCCATGTAAGCGTTTGGTACTAGCATGTGATACGTCGTCATGTGGCGTCGGGTGTGTATTGTAACAAACTAATGACTTCGGGAACCTGAAACTGGTTGCTTATGCATCCAGGATCTGTCTAAGGCCGAGACAGCGTGCAGCTTGATTGAAAAAGAAGCGTTAGCGTTTGTCTATGGGGTCAATAAAATTCATCTATACCTGTTAGGGCTAAAATTCGAATTGGAAACGGATCATAAGACACTTATATCACTGTTTTCTGATAGTAAAGTGATAAATACCAACGCATTGGCCCGCATCCAGAGATGGGTGCGCACCTTGTCCGCATACAACAAGGCCATTCACCACAGGCCAGGCAAAGAAAAGCCGCCGATGCTCTCAGTAGGCTGCCATTGCACGCCACGGGGGTGGAATGGCGCAGCCCGCAGATCCAGCCAAGGTGATGGAAGCAATTGAGAGTGAGCAATAACCCGTCATTGCCCGGCAGATCAAAACCTTGTCAAGCCAGGACATCTTATTATTTCCAGTGTAAAGCTGTGTGCTTCACGGGAGCTAGTCCAGTGTCGCAGTGGAAATGCAGGAAGAGATAAAGCCGTTCCAGCGGCGCAAAGATTAAATATCTACACATGCAGACTGCCTTCTGTGGGGGAATCGAGTAGTGGTGCACAAGAGGGGCAGAGACACCTTAATCAACGAGTTCCACAGTGCACACCCAGGCATCCTAATGATGAAAGCGATAGCCAGATCCCATCTATGGTGGCCCGGCATCGATTCAGACTTAGAATTCTGCATTCCCAGATTTGATACATGCTCGCAGTTCAGCAATGTACCCAGGGAGAGCCGCTAAGTTTACGGCTGTGGCCCTCCAAACCGTGGTCTAGGGTATACGTCGACTATGCAGGCGTGTTCTTGGGTAAAATATTGCTTGTGCTTGTAGACGCGTACCCCAAGTGGATTGAATGTGCGATAATGTCGGCTTGCACGTCCACTGCTGCAACTGAAATCCTGCTCGCCATGTTTGCCACACACGACTTACCCGATGTCCTGCTGAGCGATAACGGGCCGTGTATTACTAGTGCTGAGTTCAACGAATTCATGAACCGTAAGGAGATCAAACATGTCACATCTGCCCCGTTCAAACCATTGTCCAATTGTCAGGCAGAGAGAGCAGTGCAAACCATCAAGCAAGGCTTGAAGAACGTACCTGAAGGCTCAGTGGAAACTCGCCTATCCCGAGTTCTGCTTATCTAGCGCACAAGACCACTCACTGGGATATCACCTGCTGAACTGCTCATGAAAAGAACACTTAAGTCAAGGCTCTCGTTAGTTCACCCTGATCTACATGAACAGGCAGAGAGCAGGCGGCTTCAACAAAGTGCATTCAATGATAGCGTAAATATGTCACGCGAGATTGAAGTCAATGATACTGTATTTATATTAAATCATGGACAATGTCCAAAGAGGCTTCCCGGCACTGTGGTGCCCACAGAGGGGACCTGGGTGTGTCGGGTCAAACCTTCAAATGGACTCATTCACTGGATACACTTCGACCAAATCAAACTCAGATTAACGGACTACCCTGAGCAACCCAAGATAGACCTTACCTTTTCTGATTCCCCAGCGCCCACAGCAGTGCCAACCGACACCACGCCAGACCACGAAGCAGAAACCATCATCAACAGCAGCCCTGCAATTCGCAACCCACTAGGAATCCAAGCAAGGCAAGCTGTACAGCAGCCCAGCGAGGGCCCAACAAATGATTCAACAACACTAGCTTTCACATCGAGACAATCAACCAGGGCAAGAAAGGGCCCAGATCAACTCACATTGTAAATAGTTACACTATTAACTTTGGTGGGGAATGTTGTTATAGAGGTGGACTTGTATTTACTCTGTACAACTACCAGAGGATTCCTTCCCCAGAGTCCGAAGCGATCGCATAATCTCTTGGGAGCACTGGTATTTAGGACGGTTTCACTGATTGGAGAGGCACTCTGGAGACCTGCAATAAAATAATCAGGTCACACTTTACTTCGAGCTCCCAGTGTTCAGTCTGACTCTTTCTCCACACACAACATTTTGCTCGGTTACTTTTTTGCTTTATTTTTCTTTGGATGTGTTTGGACAAACTTGCCTTTCTATGGCAGCAGGAGAATGAGCAGCAAAGATTTGGAAATATGAAGGGAGAATGTGAGAGAGAAACTGAATGCACGAGGGAGAATCGAAAAGCTTGTTGATTGGTTGACGGCTGTGTGAATATTGCAAGCAGGCCGAGGTGGCAGCACAAATCTACAGCACTTGGTATTCTCAGACGTTCTCCCTTCCAAGTAGTAACCAGGCCTTACTCTACTTCATGTCCGATATCAGACTTTTTCAGACTGGTATGGCCGTCGTTATATAACAACTGGTTTTATCTTTACTCGATGAGCAACAGACAGCAGCTAATTGCTTTCTGTCAGCTCATACATGAATGCTATCAAACAGCTCTGAAGCTGTTTTCTTTCCTTTTAGTACTACTTTCCTTTTAATTTACCTGCCTGCTATCTTATTTTCTATCTCACTTCGAGACATTGCTATTTGCTATTTTTGCTATTTTATTTTGTTGTTCTGCGTTCATTCGCCATCTGTCTCGACACCCTTGCATTTGTGTAGCAGCAGGAGAATGTGCAGGAAAGAAATATTGTAAGAAAAGGGAGAGAGAGAGCAGCAAAGAGTTTGTTGATGGATTAGTGGCAGTGTGTGTGCAGAACCATGAGCGGCCTGTGGCGGCAGCAAAAGCATCTGGCAACGGGCATTCCCAGGCAGTCTCCCTTCCATATAATAACCAGGCCTGACTCTGGTTAACTTCTAAAAACAAACGAGCTTGGGCGTTTTTAGACTAGTGCAGCCATAAGTATTGGCGGTGTGCTTTCTCTTTACTTAAACAGGCATACGGCTGTTCTTCGTTTCTTTTTCTCAGTCTGTGCATTCATGCAAGTAATCCACACTCAATTTTGATTTCACCATTTGCCTTCCACCACCTCCACACAAACAGACTACAAGCCCTACCACTTTCATTGCCTTGCCTCAAGCTTCAAATCTGTATGGCCTTCACCATTCCCTCACTCGTGCCCACATCATTCACTCACTCACCCCCAAATCTCACGCTCGCCAAACTCAAAATCTCTCATCCCTCAAATCGCTCTCCCCCCATATTTCCCATCCCCAAATCACTCTTCCCAATAAAAAGCTTCCACCGCCCCCAAATCGCCAAGATTGTTTAATTCCAATCCTACCCATTTTTGATCCAGATCTCCATTATCGCCACATTTCATAACCCCACCTGGCAAGTGGCGCCTGCTTCTCGTCAATCTCAGTTGTGACATTCATCACATTAACACACATGCATTCCGGCAGCATGCTAGTTGGCTTAGCTTTTTTTCCTGAATTGAATTGCTGCTCTTCCAACACTATTCTTTGTTCTTTTGCTTTTTGTCCCTCCCAGGTTTAGATGCATTTTGTCTCTCCTCTCTGCTGCTGCGTCCTGGTGCCCCTCCGCCAACATGTGGTTTTTTGCAATCTTATTTTGTTCTTCTGCGTTCTTTCGCCCCCTGCGTCGACCTCCTTGCATTTGTGTAGCAGCAGGAGAATGTGCAGGAAAGAAGTGGTGAAAGTAAAGTGAGAGAGAGTGCAGCAAAAAGGTTGCTGATGGATTAACGTCAGTGTGTGTGCAGAACCATGAGCGGCCTGTGGCGGCAGTGGTATTCCCAGGCAGTCTCCCATCCAAGTCTAACCAGGCCTTACTCTGAATCGTATCCGAGATCCGACGAGATTAGGCGTTTTCAGATTAGTATGGGCCGTACATATTTAACCGCTGGTTCTCTCTTTACTTAGAGAGCCACAGATAGCTGCTTATAGCTTTCTGCCAGCTGATACATGAATGCTATCAAACAGCTGAATGCGATCAAACAGTTCGGAACCATTTGTACCTCATATATTGCTTTTTACCTGCCGTACCATCTTCTTTTCTATTTTTTTCGAGCCATCTCTCGCTAACACACACACACACAATACAAGCCCGAACCTTCATTGCTAAGTACACATCAGACCTGGACCTATTAGAGTGCGAGAGCGAGAGAGAGAGTTGTAGAAAGGGCAATAATGAACAGCAAATGGAGTGCTGAATGAAGGCAATGACAATCTCGACTAATATGAAAAGCCTAGTACACCCGATATTAAGAATCCAACCTAAGTACTAATCAGACCTGTGCAGACTTTATAGCAGAACTGAGCTAGGATATGGTAATTATAGCGCAATGCCTCAGATTGATCTCAATCAATCAAACATAGCCAGTCTTTCAGAATCGAGGAGGATTTGCTTCCACTGCAAGAGGGAGCTCTTTTTTGGCTGAACAGTCCGATACGATAGCCACAGACTCTGTTACAGGTGGGACAAACATTCATCGAGGGAAGTGTTCGGTGGGGTTGATTTGCTGCACGCTCCTTCTGCTGCCTGCGCTTGGCCTCTTCCTGATCTTTGCGTTGAGACTCGAAGAGCTCAATGCCCTCCCTGATGGAGTTAGTCCACCTCAGGCAATCTGCGTCCAGTTTCTCCCAAATGCCAGCGGTGAAGTCACACTTTACCAGCGAAGCTTTGACGGTGCCCTTATAACGCTTCCTCTGTCCGGCTTTGCCGCATTTACCATGAAGGCGCTCCGCATAAAGCATTTGCTTCGGGAGTCTAGTATCTGACATGCGTACTATCTGGCCTGCCCAGTGAAGCTGATCGAGTGTTGTCTGTGCTTCAATACAGGGGATGTTGGCCTGGTCGAAGTCAATGATCTTGGAGCAACTGCCCTCCCAGGGGATTTGCAGGATCTTGTGGAGACTTCGTTAGTGATATATCTCCAGCGACTTGAGGTGCCTCCTATAAATCGCCCATGCCTCAGATCCATACTGGAGGGTTGATATTACTACAGCCCTGTAGACCATGAGTGTCTTGGTAGATTTGAGGGCCTGGCCTTCAAACAAACCTTTCCTCAGACGGTCGAAGGCTGCGCTGCTGCACTGGAGGCGATGCTGACTCCCTTTTCTTACAATATTTATTTCCTGCACATTCTCCTACTGCTACGCAAATGCAAGGGTGTCGAGACAGATGGCGAATGAACGCAGAACAACAAAATAAAATAGCAAAAATAGCAAATAGCAATGTCTCGAAGTGAGATAGAAAATAAGATAGCAGCCTGGCATTAAAATCACCCAGGAAGATCAATTTGTCGCCCGTGTGGACGTGGGATTGGATGTCTTAAGTTTGGAATAAAATCGCTCTTTAGCCTCATCCATTGCATCGAGGGTAGAGGCGTACGCACTGATGACTGTGGCACAATGGCTCCGATATAGGGTGCTACGGAGAGTCATGAGGCGTTCGTTAACCCCACAGGTGGAATCTTTGAGGCGGTCGACCAGCACATTATTGAAGGCAAAGCCGACTCATCGAAGGCTACGTTCTGCCTCTGGTTTCCCTTTCCAGATGAAGTTGTGACCTCCACCATTTTCTTTCATCTGCCCTTCCCCTGCCCACTACGTCTCGCTTAGGGCGACGATATCAAAGTCAAAACGTCTGAGATCCCGGGCAACTATGGCTGTGCGGCATATCGACCTGATGCTGTTAGGATTGTCTTTGAGGGACCTGAAGTTCGATGTCCCGAACTTCATACTGACGAAGTGGAAGATGCCTGTGCGTGGGCTTTTCAAGGTGGGGTGGCCGCTGCACACCCGCAACCACACGGGCTTAGATGAAGGTCTTAGTCCAGTGGCAAGAGGGTCCAAAACTACTGGAGACGAGGCACAGCTCTATAAAGCTAATTGCCTTTAGCTAATTGTTGGCCGCAAGCTCAGCGCCGGTTAGCGCCATTGAAGATAGATTCTCCGAGGCTAGGTTAGGGGGCCGGCATTCGGAAGTTGACTTCCAAAGTTATTTAAAAAATTAAAAGTTGATAAAGATTCCCAATTTATTTCAAGAGATTCTAACGGTTGTTAAAAAGTTTTAAAAAGTTTCTAAGCGTTGTTAAAAGTCTAAGATGTAAATCGATAATAGATTATAAAATTTTCCCCAATTTATACGATGCCACCTCCTCGGTCCCTTCCACCGGGTCAGCGCCGGCCTCGGATTCACTTCGGTAGATTGAGCGCCGGCCTCGGAGTCCCTTCAGCTGTTTCCACTTCCTCGGATCCTGTTGGCATGTCGTCGCGGAGGCCCTTCGACCGGTTATGCGTTCTCCAAATCCGGTGCAGACTGTTTTGGCTCGGGATAGTAGCGGTCGGTTTGATCAAGGATGCTTTGCGTGCGAAGGACTTATTGGTTTGGGTGTGTTGTTTTGCACGTTTATTTTGTTGCTGTGTTTTTTCATTGGTTGTGTGTGGATCACCTTCACTTTCGATGGCAGCAGGAGAATGAGCAGCAAAGATTTGGAAAAATAAAGGGAGATGGTAGGAGAGAAATTGAATACTGGAGGGAGAAGCGAACAGCTTGTTGATTGTTTGACAGCAGTGTGAATGTTGCCAGCAGCCTGTGCTAACAGTAAAAGTCAACAGCACCTGGTATTTGCAGTCGGTCTCCCTTCCAAGCACTAATCAGACCTTACGCTACTTCGTATCCGAGATCAGACATTTTCAGACTGGCATGGCCATAGCGATATAACATCTGGCTCTCTCTTTACTCAAAGAGCGACAGACAGCTGCCTATTTATTTTAGTCAGCTCATCCATGAATGCTGTTTAACAACTCGGAAGCATTTCCACTTCTTACATTTCCTTTTACCTGCCTTCCCACCTTGCTTTCAATCGCTCTTCGCGCCATCTCTCGCTAACACACACACAAAGTTTGAACCCGAGCCTCCATTGCTCAGTACAATCAGGCCAGTGACTATTAGAGAGAGAGAGAGAGAGTGAGAGTTGCATAAAAAGCAGTGGAAAGAACAGCAAATGGAGTGCTGAATGATGCAGCAACAACCTCGACTAATAGGAATAGCCTAGTACGCCTGGCATTGTGAATCCTATCCAAGTACGAAACAGACCTGTCCCTAGTTTGGTGCAGATATGAGCTACGATGTAGTAGTTTAAGCGCAATGTCTGAGTTTTATCTGGGATGTTTTGGATGACAAGGACATACAGGTGTGGGTGTGTTATTTTGCTCGGTTATTTTGTTGCTGAATTTTTTGTTCAGTTGTGTGTGGACCCCCTTGACTTTCTATGGCAGCAGGAGAATGAGCAGCAAACATTTAGAAAAATAAGGCGAGAGGGTGAAAGAGAAATTGAATGCAGAAGAAAGAAGCAAACAGCTTGTTGATAGTTTGACGGCAGTGTGAATGCTGCGAGTAGCCTGTGGTGGCACCAACAGTCTACAGCACCTGGTATTCCCTGTCGGTCTCCATTCCAATCCTAACCAGGCCTTACTCTGCTTCGCATGTGAAAGCAGACTTTTTCAGACTGGTATGGCCATAGATATCTAACAGCTGGCTCTCTCTTTACAGATCGTGCGACAGATAGCAGCTTATTGCTTTTTGTTAAGTCATACTTGAAAGCTACCGAACAGCTCTGAAGCATTTGTACTTCTTACGTTGTTTTACGTGCCTTCCCTCCTTCTTTTCTATCTATCTTCGCGCCATCACTGGCTAACACAGAAAAATATAAGCCCGAGTCTCCATTGCAATTACAAACCAGGTCTGAGTCTATTAGAGAGAGAAAGAGAAAAAGAGAGAGAGAGAGCGAAGGAGCGAGAGGGAGATCTAGAGGAAGAGTTGTTTAAAGCGCAGAAACGAACCGCAAATGGAGTGCTGAAAGAAGATAGCGACAACCTCCATTAATTGAAAAAGCCTAGTACACCTGGTATTAAGACTCCTATCCAAGTACCTATCAGACCTGTCCCTACTTTGTTACAGAAATAAGCTACGATGTGGTATTTATAGCACAATATCTCCGTTTTATTGAGGCAGCAGGAGAATGAGCATCAAAGATTTGGAAAAATAAGTGGAGAGTGAGAGAGAAATTGAATGAAGGGGGAGACGTTAACTGTTTGTTGATTGGTTGAAGCCAGTGTGAATGTTGTGAGCAGCCTATGGTGGCAGCAACAGTCTACAGCACCTCGTATTCACAGTCCGTCTCACTTCCAAATACTTACCAGGTGTTAGTCTGTCTCGTCTCCAAGAGTAGACTTTATCAGACTGGCATGGCCGTAGTGATATATCAGCTGGCTCTCTCTTTCCTCAAAGAGCGATAGACAGCAGCTTATTGATTTCTGTCAGCTTGTACATGAATGCTATTTATCATCTGGATAGAAACATATAAACAAAGAAAATAGGTGCAGGAATAGGCCATTCGGCCCTTTCAGACTGCACCACCATTCAATAAGATCATGGTTGATCATTCACCTCGGTACCACATTCCTGCTTTCTCTCTATATACCACTTTATTCCTTTAGCTGTAAAGGCCATATCTAACTCCCCGTTGAATAGATCCAGTGAAGTGGCTGCAACAACTCCCTGCGGTAGGGAATTCCACAGATTAACAACTCTGTTAGTGAAGAAGTTTCTCCATAATCTCAGTCCTAATCCTTAACCTTCGATGATGTCCCCTGGTTCTGGACTTCACCAACATCGGGAACATTATTGCTGCATCTAACCTGTCCCGTCCCATCAGAATTTTATATATTTCTATGAGATCCCCTCTCATCCTTCTAAACTCCAGTGAATAAAAGCCCATTCGATCAAATCTGTATTCATCAGTCAGTCCTGCCAGGCAGGGAATCAGTCTGCTGAAACTTCGCTGCACTCCCTCAACAGCAAGAATGTCCTTTTTCAGATTAGGAGAACAAAACTGCACACAATATTCCAGGTGAGGCCTCACTAAGGCTCTGTACAACTGCAGTAAGACCTCCCTGCTCCTACACTCAAATCCTCTAGCTATGACGACCAACATACCATTTGCCTCCTTCACCGCCTGCTGACCCTGTATGCCAACTTGCAATAACTGATATACCATGGCACCCAGGTCTCGCTGCATCTCCCCTTTTCCAAATCTGCCCTCATTCAGATAACATTTGGCCTTCGTGTTTTTTGCCATCAAAGTGGATAACTTCACACTTATTCACATTATACTGCATCAGCCACGCGTTTGCCCATTCACCGAACCTGTCCAGGCACCCTGCAGACTTTTAGCTTCCTCTTTACAGTTCACACTGCCACCCAGCTTAGTGTTATCTGCATACTTGGAGAAATTACACTCAATTCCCTCATCCAAATCATTAATTTAAATTGTAAATATTTAGCCTCCCAGCACTGAGCCCTGCGTTAGCACACTGGTCATTGCCTGCCATTCTGAAAAGGACCCGTTTATCCCGACTCTCTGCTTCCTACCTGCCAACCAGTTCTCTATCCACGTCAGTACATTACACCCAATACTATGTGCTATAATTTTGCACATCAATCTCTTGTGTGGGACCCTGTCAAAAGAATTTTGAAAGACCAAATAAAGCAAATCCACTGGTTCTCCCTGGTCCACTGTAGCAGATACATCCTCAAAACATTCCAGAAGATTTGTCAAGCAGGATTTCCATTTCATAATCAATGCTCACTTGGACCGATCCCGTCACTGCTTTCCAAATGTGCTGCTATTTCATCTTTAATAATTGATTCCTACATTTTCCCCACTCCTGATGTCAGGCTAACTAGTCTATAATTACCGTTTTCTCGCTCTCTCCTTTCTTAAAAAGTCGTCAATCTTATCGTTCTTAAGGGAGTTGGATATGTATCTGAAAGAAAAAACAATGCACGTCTGCGGGTAAATGACAGGGAATAGGACTAGCAAATAGTTGGCAAAGCTCGACCGGCCGAAAGGTCTTCTTCCGTGTTGTAACCATTCCATTATACTATGATTATCGAAGTTCGTGGCACATTTACTAGTGTGTATGGAAGCAGAATATTGCAAAGCGACGTGGATTGAGTCGCCACAATGAGAGGCATCTGATGCAGAAAATGCGGTTGTGCGAAAATTCGGGTTTAATGACTTTAAATGCATCATTTTTGTTTTGTGAAGTTTCGGTCAGAAACATGTTTGGGAAAGGAATTTTTTGCTGAAAGGGACTCAGCATTTAATCTTCTTTCTGGCTGTTGATGTCACAATTCTTTTCGATGTTATTCTTCCAGAATGTATATTTTCTTTGCTGTTTCACAATAACCAGTCCCTTGCTCAACAATCTATCTCACTGTTTCCCCAGTCCCATGTACATATTAGCAGCAATGAGGATTTTGAAACAGACGACTAACACACCGTGTCTAAAATGATTTATGGTGTAAGAGGAAAATTGCAGAGCACAGACAAAGTATTAAATTATGGACTCTCCTTCAGTTAACATTTCTTTATTTGTGTAAATTAAGATCATCAGTTAATTAATGATGTTTTCCGTGAAAGCAGGATAACATTGAAAAGTTATACATTTTCTACATTTTGAAAGACACTGGTTAATCAGAATAGTCAGTTCGATTTGTTAAGGAAGGGTCGCGTTTGACTAACTTGATTGCATTTTTGGAGGTGGTCACCAGGTGAGTCGATGAAGTATTGCGTATGATGTAGAGTTATGGATTCTATTAATGATTTCACTAAAATCCCACATGGCAGTCTGGTTAAGAAAGTAAAAGCCCATGGGAACCAGGGCGGAGTGGCAAATTGGATCCAAATTGGCTCAGAGGCAGGAAGCATAGGATAATGTTTGAAGGGTTTTTTGAGACTGAAAGGATGTTTCCAGTGGTGTTCCGCAGTTTTCAGTGCGAGGTCCATTATTTTTTATGGTACTTATCAATGATCTAGCTTGAATATCGTGATATGATTAAGGAGTTTTCAATTGATAATAAAATAGGCAGTGCGGTTGATAATGAAGAAGGAAGCTGGAGACTGCAGGAAGGTGGGCAGAACTGTGGCAAACGGAATTTAATCCAGAGACGTGTGAGTTCGTGCATTTGTCGAGCGCAAACAAGGAAACGGAATAAACATCAACTGTTTGGATATTGAGCAGTGCAGAGGAACAAAGGGAAATGAGATTGCATGTCCATACATCCCTGAACGTAGCTGGCCAGTTGGATAAGTTGGTTAAGAAGGCATACGGAATGGTTGTATTTATTGGCAGAGACATGGAATAGAAGAACACGTGGGTTATGCTATTACTGTATAATCTTCCGGTCAGTCCACAGCAGGAGTACTGCGTGCAGTTCTGGTCACCGCATTTAAGGAAGGACATGATTGCGCTGGAGAGGGTACAGAGGAGTTTTACGTAGATGTTGCCGGGAGTGGAGCAACTTTGCGATGAGGACAGATTGGAAAGGTTTGGATTGTTTTTCTTGGAAAAGAGGAGGCTGATGGGCGACAGCATAGAGGTGTTTAAAATTAGGAGGGGCCTAGATATTGTTGATTAAAATGGCCTATTTCCCGTAAGGGAGAGGTCAACAACCAGGGGACATAAATTAAACGTATTACTCTAAGGGTTAAAGGGGATTTGAAGTTAACATTCTTCATCGAGATGTTTGTGGGTTTCTGGAACTCACTGCCTGAAAGTAGGTGGAGGCAGAACGTCTCAACACGTTTATAAAGTACTTGGATGTGCAATTGAAATGCCGTAAGATGCAGGGTTACACCCCTAAAACTGGACATTTGTTGGCCGGTGCAGGTACGATGGGCCGAAAAGGACTCCTTCCAAGCTGTAAACTTCTATCATTGCATAATTATCGGTTAGCATTACTTTCATGATACAAAACGAGGCGATCGGCTAATTAATGGCGTTACCAGTGAAAAAAAAATGTTCGTGTAAGCTGCGGCACGAACTCAGGAAACTGAGATTAAGAATCTTATGAGGATACTGTTCGGTGAACGTGAAGCTTTGGCTCGAGCCGTGGCATTTTGAAGCCCAGTGAAGGGCGTTAAACCGCTGTTTGATGCTGCATTCACCGCTTTCTACCGGCAACGGCTGATTGGAGAGTGCGTGACTGGAATGTTGGGGCTTGTCCCGCCCTCAGTCACTCTGGAGCTCGGGAAGAGCGTTTAGTCTATTGGTTTCTTTGTGGCTTCGATTTTCTGTTGTGAAGCGAGGCAGCGCGGCAGGATCCTTTAATAGTCTCTCACAGCTCAACTGAGTGAATGGAATGTGCAGCTTTCAGATGGGTTTATCCCCCTTCAGGGCTGGAAACGAGAGGGACTGAGAGACACTGTGTAGAGTTTGAGTTTGTACAGAACTGTACACAAAATCAGCAAATGCAACAGCGTCGTGAGACACTGCACTCTGTTAATATTGAAACGCTAATATGAATTATTTAATTTTTTCTAATCATTAATTGAACAGGTTTGCGAAATGATTCCGCCCGGTTTCGAACCGGGGACCTTTCGCGTGTAAGGCAAACTTGATAACCACTACAGTACGGAAACACTGCGACAGAATAAATGTCGGGAACATAAACAAAGCTTTAAACTCAACAGCTGCGCTGCACATCAGGAGCTTGCATTACGCGAATAGAATGACGTTGCTATATTTAGCAAGGTTGTGAGTGTGGGAGGAATTGATCCCATGTTTCTCGGAGTTTATACATAGGACCAGGCGCTGGCCATCTCGCACCACTGGTTAGAATCTGGAACACACTGCTTTAAAGGCGGCGGAGGCAGACTCAATCTTATCTTTCCAAAGTGAGTTGGATCAGTATCTGAAGGAAAAGAATGCACAGCTGCGGGTAAATGACGCGGATGTGGGACTTCTTGAGAGTAGGCATGGGCTCGATGGGCTGAATGGCCTTCTTTCGTGCTGTAACCATTACATTATTCTGTGATTCAATAACTTAGTAGTACATTTAATAGTGTGCATCGAAGCTGAATATTGCAAAGGGACAAGCATTGATTCGGCACAACTAGCGGCATCTGATTGAGAAGGTTCGGGTGCGCGAAAATTCGGGTGTAATGACTTTATATGCATCATTTTTGTTTTGTGAAGTTTCGGTCAGAGAAATGTTTTGGAAAGGAATTTTTTGCTGAAAAGACTCAGCATTTAATCCTCTTTCTGGTTGTTGGGGTCACATTTATTTTCGATGTTATTCTTCCACAATGTATATTTTGTTTGCTCTTTCACAATAACCAGACCTTGCTCTTCAATATATTTCACTGCTTACATGGTCACAGCAATGGAACAACGGGGGAATTAGGAGTTCCAGAAAGACAGGAATTTGTTCAGTACAGCAGAAATAGCTCCAGGAACAAAGGAATTACATAGATAAAGAGAAGAGTTGGCTCAAAAAACAGGTAAACTAGCTGTTCCTGTAGCAGGGGAATTAGGAGAGCGCACCATAATCACAATAATTCGTAGCAAAATTTATCGGGGATATGGCAGCCACATAAAAAGCTAAATAAGGTGCAATATAAGCAGCGCAATTTGAAGGTCCAGAAACAGGGGAATTAGGGTCTTCACGAACAACTAAAATAGCTCCAGACACAGGGGAACTAGGAGCTGCATAACCCGCGGTAGTAGGAGCTTCAGCAATAGTGGCTTTCGGAGCACCCTTAAGATGGTATTTAGCAGTTCCAAGAACATTAAAACTAACCACAGAACAAAGGAAATAGCTCAAGAAACAGGGGGAATGGGATATCCTTAATTACAGGAATTAATTCCATAAGCCGGGAAATTAGCTGCAGAAATGTTGGAGTTAACCTCACAAACTGGGGAATTAAGTGCTCATGTAACACCGGGATTAGAAGCTCCAGAAAGCGGGGAATTATGTCCAGAAATATCGTGATTAGCTTCAGAAAGAAGGAGAATCAAGTGCTCCAGAAACAGAGGACATTTCAGCTACAGATACAAGGTGATTAGATGGAACATGGAATGTGCTCCATAAACGGATGAATTTGGAACTCCACAGACTGTTAAATTAGCAGCTCGAGGAACAGTAGAATTAGCTCCAGAGACAGTGCAATTAGCTCCAGAAACAGGGGAATTGTCTTTAGAAAGAGCAGAGTTAGCTCTAGAAAAAGGTGACTAAGCTGTCCCTGCAGCAGGCTTTTTTTGAGAACGCGCCATAAGCAGGACACTTCGAAGAGAGATATATATATATATAATTAATAGAACTTAAATAAGACAATTCGGTGCTTCATCAACAGCGCAATTTGGAGTTCCAGAAAATGGAAAATTAGGAGCGCCACAACACCTCAGAATCTCCAGAAAGTAAGAAACTAGGAATTCCAAAAACTATCGAATGTTCTGCACATACAAAGGTAATAGGTCCAGAAACAGCTGAATCAGCTACAGAAACAGAGCAATTCCTTTCAGGAACAGTGAAATTAGAAGTCACAGAAATAGAGCAATTAGGAGCTGCAGGAACAGGGGAATTAGTGCAAAAACAAGGGACATGGCGCCAAAAAAAGGGGAATTAGGTTCAGAAACCGTGCAGTTAAGTGTTGAAAAAAGAAAAGTAGAAATTACAGAAACTAGTAAATTAACAGCTCCAGAAACAGTGGAATTCGCTCCAGGAACAGGGCAATGGGGAGCTGCAGAACGAGGGGAAGCGAGCTCCATGAAGACAGGAATAATCACAGTACACTTAATTAGCTGCAGAAAAAGTGCAATGGGGAACGGTACAAACAGGGGAAGCGAGCTCCAGGAACACAGGAATAATCATAGCACAGTGCAATTAGCTCCACAAACTGGGGAATTTTAGAAAGGGCAGAGTTACCTCCAGAAAAGGTTAATTTTCTGTTCATGTTGCAGGATCATTAGGAGAGCGTACCACAAACAGGACAATTCTAACCCATATCTATCTACAAACCAGAAGAAACATAAAAAGGACAATTATTGGAGCTCCAGAAAAAGGGAAATTAGGATCTCCAAAGGAATTTTCACCAGAAATGTAAGCATTAGCTCGAGAAACAGTCGAATTAGTAACAGAAACAGGGGAGCTACCTCGAGAACGGATGAAATAGGAGATCCACAATCTGGGATATGAGGAACTCGAGAAAAACACATGAGCTCCAGAAACAGGGGAATTAGCTCCAGGAACAGTGGAATTAGGAGCTGCAGAGAGGGGCATTAGGAGTTCCAGGAATACTGGAATTATCTTCAGAAACAGGGTAATTGTGTTTAGAAAGAGCAGAATTAGCTCCAGAAAGAGGCGACTTAGCTCACCCTGCAGCAGGGGATTTATGAAAGCGCACCATAAGCAGGACATTTCCAAGATATATATATATATATAATTAATAGTCACTTAAATAGGACAATAAGGTGCTTCATCATCAGTGCAATTTGGAGCTCCAGAAAAAGGACAATTTGGAGCTGCGCAAGCAACTCAGGTTCTGCAGAAAGTGGGGAACAAGGACTTCCAAAAACTATCGAATTTGCTCTGCAAACATAGGTATTAGGTTCAGTAACAGCGGATTTATCGACAGAACAGAGGAATTCCCTCCAGGAACACGGACATTAGGAGTCACAGAAAGAGAGCAAGAAGGAGCTGCAGTAACAGGGGAATTAGCGCAGAAACAAGGGAATTAGCACAATAAACATTGCAATTAGGTCTAGAAAATGTGCAATTAGGTCTTGGAAGAAGAAAAGTAGGAGTTACAGAAACTAGTAAATTAGAAGCTACAGAAACAGTAGAAATTCGCTCCAGAAACAGGGCACTGTGGAGCTGCAAAAACATGGGATGTGAGCTCAGAAGCACAGGAAAAATTAATAAGAACATAAGAACATAGAAATTAGGAACAGGAGTAGGCCATCTAGCCCCTCGAGCCTGCTGCGCCATTCAACACGATCTTGGCTGATCTGGCCGTGGACTCAGCTCCACTTACCTGCCCGCTCCCCGTAACCCTTAATTCCCTTATTGGTTACAAATCTATCTAACTGTGATTTGAATACATTCAGTGAGCTAGCCTCAGCTGCTTCCTTGGGCAGAGAATTCCACAGATTCACAACCCTCTGGGAGAAGAAATTCCTTCTCAACTCGGTTTTAATTTGGCTCCCCTGTATTTTGAGGCTATGGTCCCTAGTTCTAGTCTCCCCGACAGTGGAAACAACCTCTCTGCTTTCATCTTGTCTATCCCTTTCATTATTTTAAATGATTCTATAAGATCAACCCTCATCCTTCTGAACTCCAACGAGTAAAGACCCAATCTACTCAATATATCATCATAAGGTAACCCACTCATCTCCGGAATCAGGCAAGTGAATCGTCTCTGTACCCCCTCCAAAGCGAGAATATCCTTCCATAATAAGGTGAGCAAACCTGCACGCAGTACTCCAGGTGCGGCCTCACCAATACCGTATACAGTTGCATCAGGACCTCCCTGCTTTTGTACTCCATCCCTCTCGCAATGAAGGCCAACATTCCATTCGCCTTCCTGATTACCTGCTGCACCTGCAAACTATATTTTTGGGATTCATGCACAAGGACCCCCAGGTCCCTCCTTCTGCACCTCAGCATGGTGTAATTTCTCCCCATTCAAATAATATTCCATTTTACTGTTTTTTTTCCCAAGATGGATGACCTCACACTTTCCGACATTGTATTCCATTTGCCAAACTATTCGCATACCCGATCTAAATCTCTTTGCAGCCTTTCTGTGTCCTCTACAAAACCCGCTTTCCCACTAATCTTTGTGTCATCTGCAAATGTTGTTACACTACACTCTGTCCCCTCTTCCAAGTCATCTATGTATATTGTAAACAGTTGTGCTCCCAGTACCGATCCCTGTGGCACACCACTAACCACCGATTTCCAATCCGAAAAGGACCCATTTATCCCGACTCTCTGCTTTCTGTTAGCCAGCCAATTCCCGATTCATGCTAATACATTTCCTCTGACTCCACGTACCTTTATCTTCTGCAGTAACCTTTTGTGTGGCACGTTATCGAATAGCTTTAGGAAATCTAAATACAACACATTGGTCGGTACACCTCTATCCACCATGCTCGTTATACCATCAAAGAATTCCAGTAAATTAGTTAAACATAATTTCGCGTTCATTAATCCATGCTGCGCCTGCTTGATTGCACTATTCCTGTCGAGATGTCCCGCTATATCTTCCTTAATGATAGTTTCAAGCATTTTCCCCATTATAGGCTTTAAACTAACCGGCCTATAGTTACCTGCCTTTTGTCTGGCCCTTTTTTTTAAACAGAGGCGTTGCATTAGCTGCTTTGCAATTCGCTGGTACCTCCCGAGAGTCCAGTGAATTTTGGTAGATTATAACGAAAGCATCTGCTATAACTTCAGCCATTTTTCTTAATACCCTGGGATGCATTTTATCAGGACCAGGGGAATTGTCTACCTTGAGTCCCATTAGCTGTCCAGCACAACCCCACTAGTGATGGTGATAGAGATTGTCTCAAGCTCCTCCCTTCCCACATTCCTGTGACCAGCAATTTTTGGCATGCTTCTTGTATCTTCCAATGTGAAGACCGAAGCAAAATAATTGCTTAAATCTCAGCCAGTTCCACCTTTTCCGTTATTAAATCCCTCTTCTCAACTTCCCTTCCCATCTTCTCATCCACCTTCTCATAATCACAGTACAGCGCAATTAGCTCCAGAAACAGGGGAATTACGTTTCGAAAGAGCATAGTTACATCCAGCAATGGTGAATTTTCTATTCATGTTGCAGGGTAATTAGGAGAGCGGACCATAAACAGGACAATTTGAGCCATATAGATCGGAAAACTACAAGAAATGTAGAAAGGACAATTAAGTGCTTGATAAACTGCGGAATTCGGAGCTCCAGAAAAAATTAAGAGCTCCACAGGAATTTTCCCCAGACAAAAAAGATATTAGCTTCAGAAACCGTTGAATTAACAATAGAAACATGGGAGCTACCTCCAGAAAAGGCTGCATTAGGAGATCCACAATCTTGGATATTATGAACTCCAGAAAAAATATGAGCACCAGAAACAGGGAAATTAGCTCCGGGAACATTGGAATTAGGAGCTACAGAGAGGGGAATTAGGAATTCCATGGAAGTAGTTCAGAGACTATAGTTTTAGCTCCAGAAACAGGGGAATTATGTTTCGAAAGAGCAGAGTTAGCTCTAGAAAGAGGTGAATTAGCTATCGCTGCAGCAGGGGAATTAGGAGAGTGCGCCATAAACTGGACATTTTCTACATATACATATATATATATAAAACTATTAGACACTTAAATAGGACAAATAGGTGGTTCAGCAACAGTGCAATTTGGAACTCCAGAAAAAGGACAATTAGGGGCTCCACAAACAACTCAGAATCTCCAGAAAGAGGGGAACTAGGACTTCCACAAACCATGGGTATCTTTCCAGAAAAAAAGGTAGAAGAAACATAGAAACATAGAAAATACGTGAAGGAGTAGGCCGTTCGGCTGATCATTCACCGCAGTACCGCTGTCCGTTTTTCTCTTAATACCACTTGATCCCTTTGACCGTAAGTGTCATATCTAACTCCCACTTGAATATATCCAATGAACTAGCATCAACAACTCTCTGCGGTAGATAATTCCACAGATTAACAACTCTATGAGTTAAGACAGTTCTCCTCATCTCAGTCCTAACGGGCTTACCCCTTATCCTTAGACTCTATCCCATGGGTCTGGACTTCGCCAACATCGGGAACACTCTTCTTGCATCTAACCTGTCCAGTCCCGTCACAATGTTTTATGTTTATATGAGATCCCCTCTCATCCTTCTAAACTTCAGTGAATACAGGCCCAGACGATCCAGTCTCTCCTCATATGTCAGTCCTGCCATCCCGGGAATCAGTCTGGTGAACCTTCCCTGCACTCCCTCAATCGCAAGAACGTCTTTCCTCAGATTAGGACACCCAAAACTGAACACAATACCTCAGGTGAAGCTTCACCAAAGCCCTGTAAAACTGCAGAAAGACCTCCCTGCTCCGATACTCAAATCCCCTTGATATGAAGGCCAACACTCCATTTGCCTTCTTCACCGCAGGCTGCATCTGCATGCCAACTTTAAATAACTGAACTACCATGACACACAGGTCTCGTCGCACCTCCTGTTTTCCTAACATGTCGCAATTTAGATAATATTCTTACTTTGTGTTTTTTTCACCAAAGTGGATAACCTCACATTTATCCACATTATACTGCCTCTGCCATGCATTTGGCCACTCACGTTACCTGTCCAAATCACTCTTCAGCCTCTTAGCATCCTCCACACAGCTAACATCGCCACCCTGATTAGTGTCATCTGCAAACTTTGAGATGTTACACTCAATGCCTTCATCCAGATCATTGATTTTTATTGTAAATAGCTGGGGTCGCAGCATTGAGCCCTGCGACAGCCCACCATTCACTGTCTGCAATTCTGAAAAGGTCCCGTTTATCCCGACTCTCTGCTCTCTGTCTGCCAACCAGTTCTCTATCCACGTCAGTACATTACCCTCAATAGCATGTGCTTTAAATTTGCACACCAATCTCTTGTGTGCGACATTGTCAAAAGCCTTTTCTAAATAAAAATACACCATCCACTGCTTCTCCCTGGTCCACTCTACTAGTTACAACCTCAAAAAATTATTTGATTTGTCAAGCATGATTTCCCCTTCATAAATCCATGCTGACCTGGACCGATCCTGTCACTGCTTTCCAAGTGTGCTGCTACTTCGTTTTTAATAATTGATTCCAACTTTTTCCCCACTACTGATGTCAGGCTAAGCGGTCTATAATTACCTGTTTTCTCGTTCCCTCCTTTTTTTTAGCACAAGAAACAGTTGAATTCGCAAAGAAACAGGAGAATTCCCTGCAGGAAGAGCGAAATTAGGAGTCGCAGAAAGAGGGAAAGGAGGTGCTCCAGGAATACGGGAATTATCGCCAGAAACAGAGGAATTAGTTCTAGAAACTGAGAATAAGTCTTGAAAGATGAACGTAGGAGTTACAGATCTGGTAAATGTGCAGCTCCAGAAACAGTGGAATTCGCGGGAGAGAGAGGGCAATGGGAAGCTGCAGAAAAAAGGAAAGCGAGCTCCAGGAACTCAGGAATAATCACAGTACAGCGCAATTAGCTCCAGAAACAGGGGAAGTACGTTTAGAAAGAGGAGAGTTACCTCCAGAAATGATGAATTTTCTTTTCATGTTATAGGGTAATTAGGAGACCGCACCATAAACAGATCAATTCGGAGCCATATCTGTCGTCAAATTACTAGACACGTAAAAAGGACAATGATGTGCTTGATAAACAGCACACGTTGGAGCTCCAGACAAAAGGGAAATTAGGAGATCCAGAGCAATTTTCCCCAGAAAAATCGATAGCTCCAGAAACAGTGAATTAGCAACAGAAACAGTGGATTGAACTCCAGAAACAAATGCATTAGGAGATCCACAATGTTGGATATTCGGAGCTGCAGAAGAAGATGAGCTCCAGAAGCAGGGGAAGTAGTTCCTGGAACAGGGGAATTAGGAGTTCCAGGAATACTGGAATTAATTCAGAAACAAGAGTATTAGCTCCAGAAACAGGCGAAATAGAACTCGAAAGATAAGCATTAGGAGTTACAGAAACTGCCGGATTGAGCGCTGCAGAAACTGGGGAATTATGAGCTCCAGAAACACAGGAATTTTTCTAACACAGCGGAAGTAGCTCTAGAAACAAAGGAATAACATTTAGAAAGTGAAACGTTGGCTTATGAAACAGGTAAACTAGCTATTCCTGTAGCAGTGGAATTAGGAGCGCGCACCATAAGCAGAATACTTCGGGGCCAAATATATCGGGAAATGCTAGCAACATAATAAGAACAATTAGGTGTTTCATAAACAGCGCAATTTGAAGCTCCAGAAACAGGGAATTAGGAACGCCACAAACAACTGGAATAGCTCAAGAAACAGGGGAAATAGGACGAGCATTACCTGGGGTAGTAGGAACTTCAGCAACAGCCACACTGGGAGCTCCCGTACGATGGCATTTAGCAGCTCCAACCACGTTGAAACTAACCCCGGAAAAATGGAAATATTTCCAGAAACAGAGGGAGTGGGATATCCTTAATTACAGGAATTAATTCCTTAAACCAGGGAACTACATCCAGAAATATTGGAGTAAACACACACTGGGTAATTAAGTGCGCCTGAAACAGAAGAATGAGGAATTCCAGAAAGAGGGCAATTATGTCGCGATTTGCTACAGAAAGTGAGAGAATCAGGTGCTCCAGAAACAGAGAACATTTTAGCTACAGATACGAGGTCATTAGCCCCTGGAAAAAGGGAATTGCGTTTACAAAGAGCAGAGTTAGCTCTAGAAGGAGGTCCTTGCACAGGGGAGTTAGAAGAGCGCACCATCAACAAGACATTTCGGAGATATGTAGATATATATATATAAAACCAGTAGACACTTAAATACGATAGTTAGTTGCTTGATAAAGAGCGCAGTTGGAGCTCCAGAAAAAGGTCAAAAATTAGCTCCGCAAACAATTAAAAATCTCCAGAAAGAGGGGGACGAGTATCTCCAGAAACTATGGGATTTTCTCCGCAACAAAGGTATTAGCTCCAGAAACAGCTGAATTAGCGACAGAAACAGAAGAATTCCCCACAAGAATAGCGGAATTAGGAACCACAGAAAGCGGGGAAGTCGGAGCTCCAGGAACACGGGAATTAGCGAAGAAATAAGGTAATTAGCGCCAGAAACAAGGGAATGAAGTCAAGAAACTGTGGAATTAGGTCTTGAAAGATGAAAAGTTGGAGTTTTAGAAACTGGTAAATTAAAACCGCCAGAAACACAGTGAATTAGCTCCAGAAACAAGGCAACGAGGAGCTGCAGAAACAGATGAAGCGAGCTCCAGGAACACAGGAATGATCAAAGTACAGATCAATGATCTCCACAAACAGGCAAATTGCGTTTAGAAAGAGGAGAGTTACCTCCAGAAAAGGGGAATTTTCTGTTCATGTTAACGGGTAATTAGGAGAGCGCACCATAAACAGGACAATTCGGAGCCATATATATCAGCAAACTACTAGATCCGGAAAAAAGACAAGTATGGGCTTCATAAACTGCACAATTTGGAGCACCAAAAAAAAGGAAATTAGTAACTCCACAGGAATCTTCCTCAGAAAAAACATATTAGATCCGGAAACCGTTGATTTAGGACAGGAAACAGAGGAGTTACCTCCAGAAACAGATGCATCATGATATCCACAATCTCGATATTAGGAACTCGAGAAAAAACATTCGTTCCAGAAAAAGGGGTATTAACTCCAGGAACAGGGGAATTATATCGAAAGTTGAGAAATATGAGTTACAGAAACTGTCGAATTGGGCGCTGCAGAAACTGAGGAATTAGGTACCCCAGAAACACGGACATTTGTTCAATGCAGAGGAAGTAGCTCCAGAAACAAAGGAATTACATTTAGAAAGAGGAGTGTGTGCTCTCTCTCTCTCTTTCTCTCTCTCTCTCTCTCTCTCTCTCTCTCTCTCTCTCTCACACTCTCTCTTTCTCTCTCTCTCCTACTCCATCTCTCTCTTCCTCTTTCTCTCCATCTCTCTCTCTCTTTCTCTCTCACTCTCTTTCTCTCTCACCCTCTATCTCCTGATGCACCTCCCCTCTATCTCTCTCTCTCCACTGCACGCTGCTTATTTGTTTCCTGTTGCTCTTCTTGTTGATAAAATCTGTAATCTTTAAATTTTCTTAAAATATCGGAATGACCATCCGACTGAAAGTCATAAGAAGATAAGATCATAACATTAAAATTAGGAACAGGAGTAGGATCAATAAGATCATGGCTGATCAGCCCGTGGACTCGGCTTCACTTACCCGCGTGCTCCGCGTAACCCTTAATTCCCTTATTGGTTATAAATCTATCTATCTGTGACTTGAATACATTCAATGAGCTAGCCTCAACTGCTTCCTTGGGCAGATAAATCCACAGATTCACAACCCACTTGAAGAAGAAATTCCTTCTCAACTCGGTTTTAAATTGGCTCCCCCGTATTTTGAGGCTGTGAGCCCTAGTTCTAGTCTCCCCTACCAGTGGAAATAACCTCTCTGCCTCTATCTTGTCTATCTCTATCATTATTTTAAATGTTTCTATAAGATCACCCCTCATCCTTCTGAACTCCAACGAGTAAAGATCCAGTCTACTCAATCTATCATCATAAGGTAACACCCTCATCACCGGAATCAGCCGAGTGAATCGTCTCTGCACCCGCTCCAAAGCCAGTATATCCTTCCTTAAGTAAGGTGAACAAAACTACACGCAGTACTCCAGGTGTGGCCTTACCAATACCCTATACAGATGCAGCAGGACCTCCCTGCTTTTGTACTCTATCCCTCTCACAATGAAGGCCAACATTCCATTCGCCTTTCTGATTACCTGCTGCACCTGCAAACTATCTTTTTGGGATTCATGCACAAGGACCCCCAGGTCCCTCTGCACCGCAGCATGTTGTAATTTCTCCCCATTCAAATAATATTCCCTTTTACTGTTTTTTCTTCTCAAGTTGGATGACGTCACACTTTCCGACATTGTATTCCATCTGCCAAACCTTAGCACATTTGCTTAACCGATCTAAATCTCTTTGTAGCATTTCTGTGTCCTCCATACAACCCGCTTTCCCACTAATCTTTGTTTCATCTGCAAATTTTGTTACAATACACTCTGTCCCCTCTTCCAGGTCATCTATGTATATAGTAATCAGTTGTGGTCCCAGCACCGATCCCTGTGGCACAACACTAACCACCGATTTCCAACCCGAAAAGTACGCATTTATCCCGACTCTCTGCTATCTGTTCGCCTGGCAATTCTCTATCTATGCTAATACCTTTGCTCTGACTCCACGTACCTTTACCTTCTGCAGTAACCTTTTGTGTGGCACCTTATCGAATGCCTTTTGAAAATCGAAATACACCACATCCGTCGGTACATCTCTATCCACCATGCTCGTTATATCCTCAAAGAATTCCAGTAAATTAGTTAAACATGATTTCCCATTCATGAACCCATGCTGCGTCTGCTTGATTGCACTATTCCTATCTAGATGTCCCGCTATTTCTTCCTTAATGTTAGTTTCAAGCATTTTCCCCACTACAGATGTTAAACTAACCGGCCTATTATTAACTGCCTTTTGTCTGCCTCCTTTTTTAAACAGAGGCGTTACATTAATTGCTTTCCAATCTGCAGGTACCTCCCCAGAGACCAGATAATTTGGTAGATTATACCGAATGCATCTGCTATAACTTCCGCTATTTCTTTTAATACCCTGGGATGCATTTCATCAGGACCAGGGGACTTGTCTACCTTGAGTCCCATTAGCCTGTCCAGCACTACCACCCTAGTGATAGTGATTGTCTCAAGGTCCTCCCTTCCCACTTTCCCGTGACCAGAAATTTTTGGCATGGTTTCCACTGTGAATACCGAAGCAAAATAATTGTTTAAGGTCTCAGCCATTTCCACATTTAACATTATTAAATCCCCCTTCTCATCTTCTAAGGGACCAACATTTATTTTAGTTATTATTTTCCGTTTTATATATCTGTAAAAGCTTTAACTATCTGCTTTTGTGTCTTGCGCAAGTTTACATTCGTAATCTATCTTTCCTTTCTTTATAGCTTTTTTAGTCATTCTTTGCTGTTGCTTTAAATTTTCCCAATCTTCTAGTTTCCCACTAACCTTAGCCACCTTATACGCATTGCTTTTTAATTTGATACTCACCTTTATTTCCTTGGTTATCCACAGTTGGTTATCCATTCTCTTACCGCCCTTCTTTTTTAATGGAATATATTTTTGTTGCGCACAATGAAAGACCTCCTTAAAAGTCCTCCACTGTACCTCAATTGTGCCACCGTTTAGTCTGTTTTTCCAGTCTACTTTCGTCAACTCTGCCCTTATCCCACTGTAGTCCACTTTGTTTAAGCAGAGTAAGCTCGTTTTTGACACAACTTCCTCCCCCTCAATCTGTATTATAAATTCAACCATACTGACATCACTCATTCCGAGAGGATCTTTTACTCAGAGATCGTTTATTTTTCCGGTGTCATCACACAGGACCAGATCTAAGATAGCTTGCTCTCTTGTAGGATCTTTAACATAGTGTTCTAAGAAACAATCCCGTATGCATTCTATGAATTCCTCCTCCAGGCTACTCCGTGCGAATTGATTTGACCAATCGATGTATAGATTAAAATCCCCCATGACTACTGCTGTTACTTTTTCACATGCCTCCTTTATTCCCTTGATTATTGCCCGCCCCACAGTGAAGTTATTATTTGGGGTCCTATAAACTACACCCAACAGTGACTTTTTCCCCTTACTATCTCTAATCGCCATCCACAATGAATCAACATTTTGTTCATTAGAGCCAATATCGTCTCTCACAACTGCCCTGATATCATCCTTTATTAACAGAGCTACCCCACTTCCTTTCACTTATTGTCTATCTTTCCGAATCGTCAGATAACCTTGTATGTTTAATTCCCAGTCTTGGCCACCGTGAAACCATGTTAATTAGAAAAATGTATAATAGTGTCAAGCAGAGTCCGCATTGCTTTGTGAACATTAAATCACGTTTGACAAATTTGCTGGAGGATTAAGTGGAATGTAGCCAATTTTGGCGATGATACAAAGAGGGTGGGAAAGCAAATTGTGAGGAGGAAACAACAATCAGCAAAGCGAGATAAACAGGATAAGCAAGTGGGCAAAAATTTGGCAGATGGTGTATAATGTGGAAATGACTGAGTTATGCATTTTTGCATGACACAAAAAGTTAATTATTATTTAAATGAGAGAACCTAAAAAAAGTTGCAATTCAGAGGAACCTAGGAGTCCTTGTGCATGATAAAGAAAATGTTCGTTGGCAGGTCCAGCAAATAATCAAGAAGGCAAATAGATTGTTGTTTTTTTATTGCAAGGGGGTGAGCATAAAAGCAGAGAAGTCCTGGAACAACTGCACAGGGTATTGGGGCGGCCACACCTAGAGCACTGGGGGCAACTTTTCTCTCCTTATTCATGGGAGGATAAGCTTGCAGTTCAGGGAATGATTCCGGAAATGAGCAGATATGAAAAACGGATAAATTGTTTGGGCATATGCTCATTGGAGTTTCGAAGAATGAGAGCAGATCTTATTGAATCATATAACTTCCTGGTGAGGCTCGACAAGATGGATGCAGAGAGGATGTTTCCACTCGATGTGGAAACCAGTACGAGCGGTATTGTTTAAGAATAACGGGTCGCCCATTTAAAACTGAGATGAGGAGGAAGTTATTTTCTGAAAGAGTAGGAAATATGTGGAATTCTCTGCCGTAGAGAGCTGTGGAGGATGGGTCATTGAACAGAGTTAAGGTAGAGATAGACAATTTCTTTTCGATAATGAATTGAAGGATTATTAGCACCGGGCAAGGTATTGGAGCTGATCCCATGGTCAAAGCAGCCATGGTCTTATTCAATGACGGACACATTCGTCGGGCCTAATGGCCTGCCCCTGCACCAAAATCTTAAGTTCTAGCTTTCTTATTTCAGACCCCGGCCTATAGTTTCGTCTTGGCCCGGGGCGCAAAAAGTGCGGTATCAGATAATTTACTGCAAAGTAACTGAATATCACACGCTGCATATAAAGAGAGGCGGTTTTGCGCCACCGTCAGAAAGGATTTTCTGGGCCATATGCATCTTTCCTATTGTGGAGGTTAAGAATTATAACTGAGTGCAGTGATGGTAGCGAGAAAGGATTGCCACAGACATGTCAGCCAAATAATTAAGGTGCAGGATATAGTTGATGTAGATGGGTGGTTCAAAGTGCAGAATCATGGACACAGCAAAGGTGACTACCCAGTAAAGGCTGAGAATGTCATCGGATGAAATGTTATCACTAGGCTGCTGCAGCTTGCTGTGCAAATGGCAGAGAATGAATCCAGGGATGTCTATGAAGAACCAGAAATAACTTTGCAATTACCAACGTTTAAAATGGGAGAAGAGGTTCAGGAGGAAGAGGAGAGTTACCAAGCGGCTGGCACGATATTGCCCATGTTCTGCTGACACTCAGGTCGAATTTTTACTGCAGTCTCTCTCCGCGTCGACATTTGCTATTTCATCTTTGAGGCTGAAATCGCTATACACCGACTGCCAGAGGGTAGGTGAAAGGGAACAGATCGTTGGGGGAGATTGTTACTACTAGTGAAGAAAAGGTGAATGTTACCCTAGACAGTGTGTCTGTATGGAACAGCTGCGACATATTGTTGAACCCACCTTTCTTTCAGAAGTCAAATATAGGTCCATTACAGCCAGAAACTGAATAAAGAAATGGCAGAACTATTAAATGATACTGTCTTCATGGAAAAGGACATAAATAACGGCCAGAAATGCTGGGGAACCAAGAGACTAGTGAAGAAGAGGAATAAAAGAAATGCTTATTGCTAAGAAAATATTGCTGGGGATTAAAGGCTGATAAATATCCAGCGCCTGATGATCAACATCCCAGAGTAATAAAAGAGGTAGCTATGGAAATCATCGATGCATTGTTTGTCATCTTCCAACATTCTGCAGTTTGTGGAACAGTTCCTGCAGATTGGAGGGTGGCAAAAGTAACCCCACTATTTTAAAAATGTGGGAGAAGAAAACGGGCAACTAGAGACCGGTTAGCATGACATCAGAAGTAGGGAAAATGCTGGAGTCTATAATAAAGGATGTGATAATTGCATACTTAGATAATATCAACGGGATTAAACAAAGTCAACATGGATTTATGAAATGAAAATCATGTTTCATAAAACTACTGGAGTTATTTGGGAATGTAACAGATAGAATAGATAAGGGAAAACCAAAGGATATAGTGTATTTGGAATTTCAGATAGTCTTTGAAAAACTCCCACGTAAGTGATTAGTGTGCAACATTAAATCACATAGGATTGATGACAATGTTTTGGCATGGATTGTAAATTGGTCAACTGACAGGAAACAGAGAGTAGGAGCAAACGGGTCTTTTTCAGGGGGGCGGGCAGTGACTAGTTGGGTAACACAGAGATCAGTGCTTGTGCCCCAGCTATTCACAATATATATCAATGACTTCGATGAGGGAACCAAATGCATTATTTTAAAGTTTGCTGACGACATAAAACTACGTGGGATTTTGAGTTGTGAGGAACATGCAAAGACGTTGAAAGTCGATTTAGATAGATTTAGTGCGTAGGCAAACAAATAACAGATGCAATATAACGTGGATAAAATAAAAGTTATCCACTTTGTTAGGAAAAACATCAGGACAAATATCATTTAAATGCTGATGGCTTGGGAAGTGTCGATGTACAGAGAGACCTGGGTGTCCTTGTACACGAGTAATCGAAAACAAACATGCAGGTGCAGCCAGCACTTAAGAAGGCAAATGGTATGTTGGCCTTCATTGCAAGAGGATTTGAGCGCAGGAGCATTGAAGTTTTACTGCAGTTATACAGGGCCTTCGTGAGACCGCTCCTGGATTATTGTATTAAGTTTTCGTCTCCTTATCTAAGAAAGGATATACTTGCCAGAGAGGGAGTGCAACGAAGAATTACCAGACTGATTCCAGGGATGGCAGGACTGTCATATGAGGAGAGATTGGGTTGACTGGGCCAATATTCACTAGATTTTAGAAGAATGAGAGGGGATCTCATTGAAACGTATATTATTCTGACTGGTTTGGATCAACTGAATGCGGAGAGTATGTTTCCACTGGCTGCGTAGTCAAGACAAGGGTTCACAGTCTCAGGTTATGGGGTAGGAACTTTTGCACCGAGATGATAAAAATAAATCACTGAAAAATGGTGAACCTGTGGAATTCTCTACCAAAGAAGGCTATGGATGCCAAGTCACTGAATATATTTAGCAGGGAGCTGGATAGATTTCTGGAAACAAAAGGCATCAAGGTGTTTTTGGAAAAAGCGGTTTTGTGGCAGAGGATGAGCTATGATATTTTAAATGGCGGTGCAGGAAGAAGGGCCGAATGGCCTAATACTGCTCCTATTTTCTATGTTTCCAGAAGCACACACCCTACAGAGCATGAATCAAAATCAGACCCACAGCAGAGCCAAAACCAGTTTCCAGCACCATGGATTTTTCTAAATGTCAGGAATGTTCACGTCGGAACAAAGCTATCACACAGCTTCTACAAAGAATCAAGAATCTGCCGCTTGAGGGAGGACAACAAATGTCTCTGGACAACTAGCCTATCTAAAGTGAGCTCCAGAATAAACGTTGTAATTTCAATGATTGAGGTGGCATCACAGAATGTTGCAGCACAGACGTAGCTGAAGCTGCCCATGGTGCCCGAGCCGGCTCTTTGAAAGAGCTATCCAATTTTTCCCATTCTCCTGTCCCTTCCCATTTGCTCTGCAATTTCGCTTTTGTTGTAGCCTTTCAGTTAACGTTTGAAAGTTCCTCTTGAATCTGCCTTCGCAATCCTTTCAGGCAGCACTTTCCAGATCGTAACAACTCGATTCAACTCGCTATATCAAAGAACATCTCATCTTCGCCGTGGTTCTGTTGCCAAGCGACTTTAATCTGTATCCATTGGTTACTCACAATCCTGCCTATTAAAACAGTTTCTCCTTATCTAGCCGTTGAAGACCTTTCATAATTTTGAACTGTTCTATTAATTCCCTCCATATCCTTCTATGCTCGAAGGTGTACCATTCCATATAACATCATGGAGCGTTTCTAAAACTCACGATCATTGTTCAACGATTATTTAGTTTTGCGCATTTACGAAAACATTGCTCAGTTACTGACACATTGTCTCACAGTGTATTCCCAATGAAAAACAGTAATGCAGTGCCACAGAAGAAAGCTATCAGTAAGTTGGCAGGGGTTTGTCATGCAGGTGATGTCACAGTGCACCTTGATAAATATGGTTTAGTGCAAACTCAATGTATTAATCGAGTTTGGTCGATGTATTAATTGCCTCATTAATTGATACCGTCATTGGATTCTAACCATGGTTCTGGAACCTCTCGAGTGTTTAATTATTCTAGTTGACAGCAAAAATATTAGAGACAGTGTGGAAATTAATCAGTTCGATTATGTTAGTTTCATTCTGAATGATCACTGAGTCAAATGTGGAGAGAAACAGATGACCTAAGTTTTAGGTGCGGGTCTTGGTCAGGACATTCGGCTCGCTACCCAGACGTCGACAGACTTCCTGTTTGTTTCCAACATCTGACCCTTCTGTGCTTTTCGCTTGCAGGGTTAAAATTACCTTTTACAAAATATAGTCAGCTGAAATGCTATTGCTTCACAGTCTCTCCTTTATCCTAGATGTTGAGGAGATCCGTGAAGAAGTATAGGACAAAACTACTGAATCGAACCTTTAATCGGTATTGTAGAAGTTAACTCATTCGATGTTTACTGCATTCGTTCTTCCTTCAGTACATGAATAAATAGCAAAAAATTGATTAGAAACTCTTTGACTGGTAGCGATATATGTCCGTGGCAACATCAGCTGCTTCTTTTATGCCCTGCCTGATAGTCAGCTCTATTTCAGACAATGGCGATGAATATCATGCGCTTCATATACCGGGGGACCGATCTGATATCGTCCGATTTGGGCCACAAGCCGAGAGGAATTTCAAAGCCAATGCACCTGAATATTGGGCGGGGTGTAAACCGGACGGCTGACGCGTTCCATCCATGGCGAATTGATACATCTGAATGTCATTTTTGCACCTGTTCTAATCATAGAAACATAGCAATTTATGGCACAGAAGGAGGCCATTCGCCCTATGTTTACTGCGCAGGCCGCAGAAAACCCTATTCAGGCTAAACTTACTTCTAAGCACTTTTTCTATAGCCCTGTGCGTTACAGCAGTTTAAATGCATATACAAGCACTCGTTTTAACTGATTAGGTTTTCTGCCTCTACCACTTTTCAGGCAGTGAGTTCCAGACCCCGTCACCCTACAGGCGAAAAATATTCCCCTCCACTCCGCTCCAAACATTCTACAAATAACACTAAATCTATGTACCTGGTTATTGACCTCTCTGCTACGGGAAAAATGTCATCTCTATCCATTGTGTCTGGACTACTCATAACTTTTTACATATCAACAAACCTTCCCCGGTCTGCTCTGTTCCAAATAAAATAAACCCAGCCTATCGAATCATCGCAAAATATTTACAGTCCTAGCAAATCATTTATAATCTCTGTAACCTCTCTCACACAATCACATCTTTCCTGTATTGTGGAAACCAAAACGTCGTGAGATACTCTAGCTGTATTGTGTTAAACCATTCAAGCATAACCTCCCTGCTCTTTAAATCTATGACTCGGCTAATTAAAAAACATATATATATCACATGTGCCTTCTTATGCAACTTTCCACTGTCCTGCTACATTCAGGAGTATATTGACATGAACTCCAAGGTCTCTGCGTTCCTCTGCACTTCTCAGAATTTGTGTATTTCCTTGTCAGTCTTCCCCAAATGCATTAACGCAAACTTCTCCGGATTTCATTTCATTTACAACGTTACTGCCTCGCTCATCATTCCACTGTATCTTCCTGCAGTCCACAGCTTTCTTCCTCAATATTAACCGCAAAGCCAAATTCTGCATCATTTGCAAACTTGATTATGCCCACTACTTCGAAATCTAAATCACTGCTATGTGCGACAGAAGGAACGTAGTATTCATCCTGGTGGAAACACATTGGAAACAGCCTTGCATTCGCAACAACACGCGCCGATCATTAAGCTTTGCTTCCTGCCACTGACTGAATGTTGGATCCAACATACGTTTCCTTTCATCCCGTGGTCTTTTAATTTTCTGACCTGTTTATCATGTATTTCCTTGTCAAAAGCCTTACTGAAAACATGTGTACTACATCAAATGCACTACGCTGATTGAAACTACTCGATATCTTCTCAAAAGATTCAATCACATTAGTCAGATGCGACCTTGCCTTAATATTACGTATTAAATGCCCTTCATCAAACAATGTATTTCTAAATTGAGTGGATTTTTTACAATAATATTGCCAACACGGAGATTATTCTGACTGTCATATAATGGCTGGGTCGACCCATTCTTCCAGTTTAAAATACTTCTTTCTCTGTCCTTAAATAAAATAGCTGATGCAGCCTACAAATGGAACAGAAACACATTTAACATGGATCGGATGAACAAAATAACACTTTGAATCGCAGTTACCTCTTACAGCTATATTTGCAAGATAACTCCGATCTGATTTTACCGCTTTCCCCGCACATCCGCTTCATGCAGACAGGTATAATTTCCTCCTTTGGTTTGGTCTATATTCCTGATGGTGATGGTGAAAGGTTTGCTCCCTGCAGCTGCAAGCTGGCAATCCATGTAATTTGCTTCTCCTTGTCTGTAAAAGCAACATGTGAGGGCAGGAATGTCCCGGGGGATATTACACTGTAATCCACGGAAATAATTGTTTTGTGACGGCCTGTAAATGGAAACAAATAGTCGCGACAGTCGACTTCAAATGCAACACAAACTTACTTTGCGAACTGTAATATGAATGACCTACGCTTCGGTATACAGGACATAAATATGTAGATAACAGCAAAGAACAATTGGAGGTTAGTAACATACTGAAAGGCTTACACTCCGGTACTGCAGTGGTGTCCTCCCGCAGGTCGGGGTAGCCCATTATTTTGCAGGGGCCAGAGCTCCAGCTCTTATACTCCTGCTGTACGAGGTCGGTGCGGCAGAGCTAGTTGCCTGACCCTTGAAAAAGAATAAAGCACCGGCTCAAACTCGTGCCGTCGCTGATGTGCAACGGTCAGCAGACATGAAAAGAATCCACGCACAGGCATCTTCCACTCGTGGACTTCACATCTGGAATAACGGAACCTTCATTTAAATATCTGTGAACTCCTTCCCTTTGGTGTGGAATCATGTCAAACTCGTTCGAGGGACAGCCAGTGATGATGAGTAACATACAGGGGGAGAACATGCACGGATTCAAAAATTGGGCAGACATAGGGATAATTAAATGTCACAGAGAAAAGTGTGAAATGAGGGGTTTTAGAAGGCAGGATGAGGAGCAATAAACTAAACGAAATATAAACTAATTTTACACGGGGTGCATGCTCAGGGAGACATGCACATGTCTTCTAAGATGGCGGGAAAAGTTCAAAAGGCTGTTATGTAAAATTTGTAAATAAATGGATAGAATATAAAAGCAAGTAAGATATGCTAAATCTTTTCAAAAATCACTTGTTTTAACCCTGATGGAGTTTTGTGTCCAGCGCAGGTCGTCATACTTGAGGAAGCATGTCATGGGCAGATAGGGAATGGGTGACCATCAGGCAGAGCAGTGGAAGGAAGGTAGTCCAGGGGTCCCCTGCGGTCATCCCCTCCAAAATAGATATACCGTTTTGGGTAATGTTGGGGGAGATGACCCATCAGCAGAAGGCAGCAGCAGCTAAATTCATGACACCATGGATGGCTGTGCTGCAGAAGAGGGCAGGAAAAAGAGTGGGAGTGCTTTATCGGTTGGGAATTCTATTGTAGGAGGAAGCGATAGGCGCATCTACGAAGGCAATCGAGACAGCAGGATGGTATGTTGCCTCCCTTGTGCAAGTGTTAAGGATGTCTCGGAGCAGCTGCACAGCATTTTGTAGGGGTAGGGTGAACAGCCAGTTGTCGTGGGACATATAGGTACCAACGAAATAGGTAAAAACCTGAATGAGGTCCGACAAGCTGAATTTAGGGAGTCCAGGGGTTTAAATTAAAATGTAGGTCGTCAAAAATTATTCTCAGGATTACTACAGTGCCACGGTTTAATCAGACTCGAAATAGCAGGATAGTTGCAACGAATACGTGGCTTGAGGAATGGTGCAAGAGGGAGGATTCAAATTCCTGGGCCATTGGAACCGTTTTGGGGGAAGGTGGGACCAGTACAAACCGGACGTTCTGCATCTGGGCAGGAGCAGAATCAGTGTCCAAGATGGTGTGTTTGTTAGTGCAGCTCGGTAGGGTTTAAACTAATATGCAGGACGGTAGGAATCTATGCAGGGAGAGAGAGGGAAGTAAAATAGTGACAGAAGTAATGGTAGAAAGGAGATAAGGAAAAGTGAAGGGCAGAGAAATCACTGGCAAAATCAAAAAGTGCCACATGACAACACAATTTTAAAAGGACAAAGATTGTTAAAGATACAAGCCTGAAGGCTCTGTGTCTCAATGCGAGGAGCATGCGTAATACGATGGATGAACTAACTGCACAGATAGCTGTTAATGGACATGATGTATTTTGGATTATGAAGATATGGCTCCAGCGTGACCAAGGCGGGGAACTCAAAATCAAGGGGTATTCAATACTCAGCAAGGATACACAGAAAGGAAAAGGAGGTGGGGTAGCGTTGCTGGTTAAAAAGGTGACTGATGCAATGGTAAGGAAGTAAATTAGCTTTGATAATGTTGAATCTGTATGGTTACAGCTACGGAAAACGTAACCAACCAGTAGTAGTGAGATTGGGGATGGAATCAACAGGATATTAGGGATGCGTGCAAAAACAGTACAGTAGTTATCATGGGTGACTTTAATCTGCATATAGATTGGGCTAACCAAACTGGTAGCAATACGTTGGAGGAGGATAGGCTGGGGTGTATAAGAGATGGTTTTCTAGAACAATACATCGAGGAAACAACTAGAGAGCTGGCCATCCTAGACTGTGTGTTATGTGATGAGAGATGATTAATTAGCAATTTTGTTGTGCGCAGCCATTTGGGGAAGAGTGACCATAATATGGTTGATTTCTTCATTAAGATGGAGAGAGACACAGTTAATTCAGAGACTAGAGTGCTGAACTTAAAGAAAGGTAACTTCGAATGGTATGAGACGTGAATTGGTAGGATAGACTGGCGAATGCTACTTAAAGTGTTGATGTAGGAAAAGCAATGGCAGACATTTAAACAACACAAGAATGAACTTCAAAAATTGTACAACACTGACTGGTATACAGATAAAATGTGGAAGGTGGTTCAACCGTGGCAAACAAGGGACATTACAGATAGTATTAAATCCAAGGAAGAGGCATATAAATTGGCCAGAAAAACAGCAAACCTGAGGACTGGTAGACCTTTAGAATTCAGCAGAGGAGGAAAAAGGATTAAATTTGGAGAGAACAGAAAACTGACTACAAAAACTTCTGTGAAGAGAAAATGATTAGTGAAGACAAATGTAGGTCACTGTTTATCAGAATCAGGTGAATTAATAACGGCGACAAACGAAATGGCAGACCAATTGAACAAATGCTTTGCTTCTATAGTCTCTGGATCAGTTCCTATGCATTGGATGGTAGCTAATGTAAGCCCACATTTTTAAAAAGAAGGGAGAGAGAAAACAGCGATTTATAGACCAGTAAGCCTGATATTGGTAGTGGGAAAAATTTTGGAATGAATTATTCAAGATATAATGGCAGCGCGTTTGAAAGGCAGTGACAGGATCGGTCCAAGTCGGCATGCATTTATGAAAGGGAAATGATGCATTACAAATCTTCGAGAATTTTTTGAGGATTTAAAAGTTACAGTGGCCAAAGGAGAACCAGTGGATGCTGTGTATTTGGATTGTGAATAAGGTCCTGCACAAGAGATTAGTGTGCGAAATTAAAGCACATGGTATTGGGAGTAATGTCTTGACGTGGAAAAGAATTGGTTGTCAGACAGGACGCAAAGATTAGGAATAAACGGCTCCTTTTCAGAATGGCAGGCTGTGGCTAGTCGGGTACTGCAAGGTTCAATGCTGGGACCACAGCTTTTCAAAATATACATTAAGGATTTAGACGAAGGAATTGCATGTAATATCTCTAAGTTTCCAGATGACACTAAGCTGGGTGGCAGTGTGAGCTATGAGGCGGATGATAAGAGGCTGCAGAGTGACTTCGACAAATTAGGTGAGTGGGCAAATACATGGCAGATGCGTTATAACGATAATATATGTGAAGTTTCCCACTTTGGTGGCAAAAACAGGAAAAGAGAATTTTGTTTGAATGGTAAAGGATTAGGTAAAGGGGAAGTGCAACGAGACCTGGGTGTCATGGTACATCAGTCATTGAAAGTTGACATGCGGGTACAGTAGGCGGTGAAGAAGGCGAATGGCATGTTAATCTTCATAGCGCGTGGATTTGAATATAGGAGCAGGGAGGTCTCACTGCCGTTGTACAGGGCCTTGGTGAGGCCGCACCTTGAATGCTGTGTACAGTTTAGATCTCCTAATCTGAAGAAGGACATTCTTGCTATTGCGGGAGTGCAGCGAAAGTTCACCAGACTGTTTCCCCGGATGGCAGGACTGCTATAAGAGGAAAGACTGGATCGACTAGGCTTGTAATCAATGTAATTTGAAGAATGAGTTGGGATCTCATAGTAATATATAAAATTCTGATCTGATTGGGCAGTTTAGTTGCAGGAAGAATGTTCACGATTTTGGGCAAATGCAGAACCACGGGTCACAGTCTAAGGGTAAGGGTTAAGCCATTTATAACCGAGACGAGTATAAATTTCTTCACTCAGAGAATTATGAACCTGTGGAATTCTGTACCATTGAAAGTTGCTGAGGCCAATTCGCGAGATATATACAAAATGGAGTTAGATGTGGCCTTTACGGCTAAACGGATCAAGGATATTGGAGACAAAGCAGGAATGGGGTACTAAAGTGGCAAAAATGATCAACCATGATTATATTGGATGGTTGTGCAGGCTGGAAGGGCCGAATGGCCTACTCCTGCACTTATTTTCTATGTTTCTGTACTCCTCCAAACATTCTGCAGATTTAGACCCTGGAATCTGTCATAAGTCTCCATTTTTTGCTTGATTCTACATTATATGCCCTGGGTATCCAGGCGACATCGGATGTTTTCGTCCCAACCATTATCTTTAACGGCACAAAGGTGTTTGAACCCTCCAGATCTCCTCCATGAAGTACTCCCAATGCTCAGACACGCATTTGCCTTCAAGTCGCTGTTTCCAGTCCATTGTGGCCAAATCAACTCTCAGCTTAGCAAATTTGGCTGTTCCCGAATTTGAACTTTCCTTCCTGGTCTATCATTGTCCTTTTCCATAACTACATTAAATCTAAGAGAATTATGGTCACTGGCGCCTGAATGCCCTCCCATTGATACCCATTCCTCGTGCTGAGCTTCATTCCCTATAACTCAATCGAGAACATCCCCCTCCCGAGGTCAATTCACTACGTGCAGGCTGCAAAAGATCTCTTGAAAGCACTTTTGGAATTCAGCACGATCTATGCACTTCACACACATTTTATGCCAGTTAATATTAGGATAGTTGTAATCCGCTACTATTACAGCCCTATAGATTTTACACTTCTCAGAAATCTGCCTACAAATTTGCTCTTCGATCTCCCACTCACTGTTTGCAGCGTGTAGAGTGTGCTCACAGCAGTGTGATTGCCCCTGTTTTGTTTTTCAGTTCGACCCACATCCCTCTTTGGATGTTCCCTCAAACTTATCATCCCTCCTCATAGACGTAGTAGTTTAATTAATCTGTACCACGAACCGCCTTCTGTTTTTCTTCCCTCCCTATCCCGTCTCAAATTCCTGTAACCAGGAATGTTGACCTGTCATACCGGCCACTATTTTAGCCATGTCTCTGTACTAGCTATAATATCGTACATCAAATGTCTTCCTGTGTTCTCAGCTCATCTGTATTATTCGCTATACTCTTGCCTTTGAAGTATATACCATTTGATACAGGCAGACATCCTTGTTGACTGCAATCACACTTTTGTTTTCTCTGTGCTCTAATTTACCTTCTACGTTTTTGTTTTCCAATTCAAGTTTCTCCTCCCTCTCCACTGACTCCATTCTCGGTGTCTCATCCCACTGCCAAGCTCGTACAAACCCTGTCCAGTAGCATTAGCAAGCTCCCGGCGTGGATATTGGTCCAAGCTCTGTTGAGTGGCACTCCGTCCGATTTTTGCAGGTCCTGCCTCCGCAGAAACAGTCCCAATGCCTCAGGAAAACAAAGTCCTCCCTCCAGCACCAACGGTCCAGACACGCATTCATGCTTCTATTTCGTTACACATTAGCATATGGCATCGGGAGTAATCTGGAGATTACTACCCTTGAGGTGCTGCTTTTAATCTCTCTGCAAGTTCCCTAAAATCTGCCTCCAGGATCTCATCCCTATTTCTACCTATGTCTCTAGTAAAAATATGCACCAAGACCTCTGTCTGTTCACCCTCTCCCCCAAGAATGCCAAGCTACCGTTCGTTGATCGCCTTGATCTTGGCATTTGGAGGCAACATACATCCTGGAGTCAATTCTGCGTCTACTGAATCGTCTGTCTGCTCCCTTCACTATTGCATCCCCTCCAACCCTTCCTTGCGCTATTTCCTTTCCTCCAGTGGAGCTGAGCCGGCCTTGCTGCCGTGGACTTGGCTCTGACTGCACTGATCAGGCGAACAATCGTATCCACTAGTACTCAGGATAGATTACCGGTTGGTGAGCATGGTGCCCTCCAGGGCCTCCTGCACTATCTGCCTCGTCTTCTATTGTGTGTTGGCGACCACTTGCTCTCTGTCCACTCTCTCTTAGTCTTCGGCGTGACCACCTCTTTAACAATTCTCTGAACTTAGGTCTCACCCTCGTGGATCCACAACGTGATTCCTGCTGCCACTCATGCTCGGTAATCCATCACTCGATTTGTTGCAACTGGGTACACTTACTACAACTGTAGTCATACATGCTGCACGAAGCGTCCATGACTTTCCACAAATCACAGGATGTGCACTCCGCTAGATTGCGCGGCCATGCCATTCCTTCTCTCCCTTGATTTTACAGAGTAAGAGCGAACCTTTATTTAAAAGACTAAGCCTCACCCTTTAGTAAAAGACTAAAAACAAACTTTTATTTAAAGACGAAAAATAACTTAAAGGAAAAATAAAGCACTCTCCCACTCGTCTTCAATCAGCTCGTTCCCTTGTGCCATCGTCACTTTGAAACTCTGACGTTCCTTTCGAATGTGTCCTGTTGAACCTTGCTTTTACGTGCTCTGCCTTGCTTTAGCTCGCCGTGCTACTCACACAGAAGGTCCACTGCCTCTGTGGAACCTGCGCTTGCCACTATACTTTTATATGCTCCACCCTGCGTCAGCTTCCACTGCTGCTCCTATGCAGGTCCACTATCTCTGTCGAGCCTGCACTTGCTGCGCTACTTTTATGTGCACCACCCTGCATCAGGTCCCGCTGCTGCTCCCACGCAATTTCACAGCCTCTCATAATTCATTAAAATGTCACGCACAGTTACAGGAAATAATCAACAAGCCTTATGGTCTTTAGATCTAGAGGACTGGAATTCAAGGATTAGAAGATACTCTGCAGCTATTGGCAAGAGCACAGCTGCCGTACTTAAGCAGTTCTGGTCAGCACACCCGAGGAAGGATCTATTAATCCTGGAGGGAGTGCAGCATAGCGTTACCAGAATGATAATCGGACCCTTGTTTTTACTTTCCGAATAGAGCTTACACAAATTGTGATTGGATCCCGTGATATTTAGATGTTAAAGGGATAATTTTATCAACGTTTTCGAGATATGAAGGTAAACAGATAGGGTAGAGAGAGAAAAAATATTTCCACCTGTTGGGGAGTCGAGCCAAGGGTCATCGTCTAAAACTTAGAGCCAGGAATTTAATGAATGAGATTAGGAAACATTTCTGCACAGGAAGGATTGACGACCTTTGCAATTATCTTCAGCCAACAGCAATTGGTACTCGGTCAATTGCTAATTTTAATTCTAATTTAGAAAAATATCGGTGAACCAAAGGCATTAATGGTTATGGGCCAAAGCCGGGTATACGCCTTCCAATAGCAGATTTGCCAATATGTCTTGAATGACGGAACAGGCTCGAGGGGTTAGTTTACCTATTACTGTTCCTATGATCCTAAGATACTCATGATTTAATTTTAAATTAATGATTTGTGCTTAGTTGTAACATAGAGAGTAATAAAATCTAAGATTGACTAAAAAGGACAGAGGAACTGATAGGTAAATAAAATTGAGAAGGTTGTTCAAAAATAAAAGGCTCAAGCAATCTAACAACTCACCAAAAACAACTTTAAGTTGTATTTACCATTCATACTGTAATGGTTTAAGAAGCTCTTCATGCTAATTTATTAACATTGGAATATTTTGCTTCCCTCAGACGTTGCCACTCTTCTCTATATCATTTCTTTACTCTCTTTACTCGAAATGTCCCTTTTCACATCCGATTTCATTTCAATATCCTGAGCTGCAAGAGTTCACCAACCCGTGTTCAAACTATCCAATTCTCACTGTTAATCTGTGTGGAAGGTTGTATTCTTTCAAGACATCATCTAAATCTCCAAACTGTTCAGCTACCCTGTTCACTTCATCTACAATGCATGGAGTAAAGAGCATCTAATGTCTCTTACAGTAAAACCTCACGATGATTGAAGTTCCTTACACTTAATTATACATAAAGCATGAGATGGTGCGATTTTGCAATTAACGTAAAACCAACATCAACGCTGCTATGTATAATATTCAATTTAATACAATGACGCCTGTTTCCAACAGATACAGTGCAAACTGATACACCATAACCATAAACATTACATTTTACAATGAAGTCCTGTGACAGTCAGATAATTCACTCACACCGAACCAGAGAAGGAGATGAGAAAGACTCAGCAGCAAATTTAGTTCATTCGCCAGAACACTGAAGCGGCGCCGAATACAGACACAGTGAAATAATATTTCCAAAAAGTGATAAGTAATAACTACATTGAAATCTCAGTGTACTTAAACGTTGTTTCGGAGAGAGTAAATTTCGCTGACTCCTCTTAACACTGAGAACGTGAGCTCTTAATATTAATCATTGAAACACATTAATGAAATAATATTCCAGGAATCTTAGTTCTGCAAAGTGTAAGGATAACAGGACCTGATGAAAATATACCTGCTCTTAACCCATACACTTGATTCCAATGCATTCCATACAGAAAATATTCCAGCAAAAATATCTGGTTTGGATAAAGGAAGCTTGTTACATTTATAACTACTCATCCAAGAAGTAAAGAGCAGACACTTAAAGCAATCCTTCCATCAAACAATAGAAAAAAACAGGCGGCTTTTCATATCTGGTAGGAGTAGATATTTGTGTCAGGTTCAAGTCGCAGTTAACATCGATTTACACGCTTAAAGCTGTGGTAACGACTTATCAGGAAGTACAACGGCTGCAAGAACAAGACAGTAAATATTTTATATCTGGTGGATGACAGGATATCCCATGTATGTGAGAAGCAGTGACTTCTTTCAGAGTGGGACCCACAGCTCCGGCAGGCATTCTAAGCTTATACATTGCAATTGGCCCTGATTTATACAAGGATATGCCTCCACAGACACGGTTATACTCGCTGGATCATTGCAATTAGTTCGAGTTACGAGAACAAACACAAACACATTTGACTCTGATGTAAATAACGTGGCGGATGAAACACAAACATCTCAAATCCACAATATTACCCTAATCAGACATCTCTCGGGAATGAGACTTTAATCTGAATTCATACTTGACAAATTCAAAAATAATGAGCAGCTTCAGTTACATTTTTCATGCAATTGTATTGACCATGTTCACGCCTGCTCATTCATTTAAAGATTGTACCGATTTCTACTCAGTGTGCCGCAAAACCAAAGAACAGTAGAATATATTTTTTCCGTTCCGGCAATATTCCAGTTAAGTTATTAATATTTCGCCTCTGCCATGAGTATAGTCAAATGTCATTTTCAGTATTACAACCTTGAAATTATTGCTGCATAGAAAATAATCTCGATGATATTGGGGCATGGTACCCGAACATGCGTCATTACAGTGACTTCGTGCGCTACTTTACTGCAGATGGTATCCATATTGTTCTACATTGATCCATCATATGATCACCAGTACATAAAAAATAGCAGCCGGAGTAGATCATGCGGCCCATCGACCTTGCACATCCACAGACTTGCATCGCTGATCATCTGCACCTCTTGCGCGCCTTATCCCCACATCCCTTGATTCATTAGTTCCCAAATGTGCGTGACAGTTCGAGAGGCAAGCAGGCGGAAAGCAGGGCTCGCAATCGGAAGGAACCAACCACGAAATTTCACGAAATTTTCTTCGGGAATCCTCTGCTAAGTGGATGTCAACTTGCTGATGGAACAGCACATCCCATCTGCCCCTGTGCTCCAAAATGATTAATATACAAGAATATATTCTGAATCTAGCAGATCCTGGCAGTAACTGTAACATTACGACAAGGTTAAGGGAAGATTTATTCTCTATCGACAGGTGCTCAGCTGTGATGAAGGTCCGATGTGGTTTAAAATCCATTAGATTGAGGAAATTCTGATTTACAGGGCAAACAACCCCTATGATTCTCTCTGCCTATAATTTATGGTAAATTTCAGGATCAAGGGAGCCGGAATAGCACAGGTTGGACAGCGTAAGATGGAAGACCACCAAGCATATTGTCTACGGGGCTGTCGTGATACCCGCCTTCCTGTATGACAAAGAGTCGTGGACCACATACAGCAAAGATCTAAAATCGCTTGAGAAATGCAAACAGCAATGTATTCGGAAGATGCTGCAAAAACCCTGGGAGGATATACGCACTCGGTCAGTGTTCTCGATCATGCCAACATCCCCAGCATCGAAACACTGACCACACTCGACCAGTTCTGTTTGGCGTACCACATTGTCGACATGCCTGACACATGAGTCCCAAATCAAGCGCTGTACTCGGAACTCCTACACGGCAAGCGAGCTCCAGGTGTGCAGACGAAACGTTTCAAGGACACCCTCAGAGCCACTTTGATACAATGCAACATCCCCAGCAACACCAGAGAATTCCTGGCCAAAGAAATAGAAACAAAGAAGCATAGAAAATAGAAGCAGGATCAGGCCATTTGACCCTTTGAGTCTGCAACGCCATTCAATATGATAATGGTTCATCATGCATCCTCTGTACCCCAACCCTGCCTTCTCTCCATATCGCCTGATTCCTTTAGCCGGAAGGGCAACATCTAACTCGCTTTTGTAAATGTCCAACGAACTGGACTGAACAGCGAGAATTACACTGATTTACAACTCTCTGGGTGAAAATGTTTCTCCTCATCTCGGTCTTTTATGGCTTCCCCCGTATCCTTAGTTGTTATTCCTTGTTCTGCACTTCCCCAACATCAGGAACATTCTTCCTGCATCTAACCTGTCAAGTGCCGTCAGAATTGTATAAGTTTCTATGTACTCCACTCTCATTCATCTAAATTCCAGTGAGTACAATACTTGCCGATCCAGTCTATTCTCATATGTAAGTCCTGCCATCCAAGGATTCAGTCTGGTGAGCCTTCGCTGCACTCTCCCAACAGCAAGAATATCCTTCCTCAGATTAGGAGACCAAAACTGCACACAATACTGAAGGAGTGGTATAACCAAGGCCCTGCACAACTGCAGTAAGATCTCCCTCCTTCTTTACTCAAATCCCTCGCTACGAAGGACAACATGCCATTTGCTTTATTACTGCGTGCAGTACCTGCATGCATACCATCAATGACTGATGTACCATGAAACTCAGGTCTTGTTGCACCTCCCCTTTTACTAATCTGTCAGCATTCAGAAAATAATCTGCCTTCCTGTATTTGCAACCAAAGTGGATATCCTCACATTTAGCTAATTATATTGCATCTGCCATGAATTTGTCCATTCACCTAACCTGTCCAAATCCCACTGCAGTCTCTGAGTGTCCTCCTCGCTGCTCGCACTGACAGCCAGCTTAGTGTCATCTGCAATCTTCGTGATATTACATTCCATTCTTTCGTCTAAATCATTGAAGTGTTATGTAAATAGCTCGGCTCCCAGCACTGAATGCGACGGCACACCACTAGTCACTGCCCGCAATTCTGAAAAGGACCCGTTTATTCCCACTCTTTGCTTCCTGTTTTCCAACCTGTTCTCTATGCACGTCAATACATGAACTCCAATAGCATGTGCCTTACTTTTGCAAACTAACACTTGTGTGCGAACATGTCGAAACCCTTTTTTCAATCCAAATACACCACATCCACTGATTACCCTTTATCCACTCCACTAGATACATCCTCAAAAAACTCTATAAGATTTTTCGAGCTTGATTTCCCTTTCATAAATCCATACTGACTTAGACCGAACCTGTCACTGCTTTCCAAACGCGCTGCGATTACATATTTTATAATTGATTCAAGCATTTTCCCCACTACCGATTTTAGGCTTACCGGTGTATTTTCTCCCTCCATCCATTTTTAAAAAGTGCGGTTTCTTTGGCTACCCTCGAAGCAATAGGAACTGAACCAGAGTCCATGCAATGTGGGAAACTGACCACCACTGCATCTACTATTTCAAGTCCACTTCGTGAAAGACTCTGGGATGCAGACTATCACGCCCTGCGGATTTATCGGCCATCAGTCCCTTCAATTTCTCTAACACATTTCCTGATTAATATGGATTTCCCTCAGTTCCCCCTTCTCGCTAGTCCCTCGGTCCCCTATTATTTTCGGGAGGTTATTCTTTTGTTCCACGTTGAAAACAGGACCAAATTTCAATTGAACGCCCATTTCCTTGTTGCCCATTATGAATTCACCTGATTCTGACTGCAAGGGACCTAAATTAGTCACCCCTAAACCTTTTATCTTCACATATCTATATAAGCAGTTGTAGTCAGTTTTTATGTTCCCTGCAGGCTTACTCTCATACTCTATTTTACCCCTCCTAATTAAACCCTTAGACCTCCTCTGCCTAATTATCAATTTCATCCAGTCCTCAGGTTTGCTGTTTTTTCTGCCGAATTGTTATGCCTCTTCCTTGAATTTAAAATGTTTCTGATTTCCCTTGTTAGCCACGGTTGAGCTACGTACACTTTTTTATTCTTACGCAACACAGCGATGTACAATCGTTGTACATCATCCATGTGATATTTAAATGTCTGCCATTGCCTATCTACCATCAAAACAGTCAGTATCATTCTCCAGTCTATTTTAGTCAATTCACGTCTCACGAGGTCGATTTTTCCTTTCTTTAAGTTCCGACCCTGGTATCTAAATTAATGGTGTCACTCTCCATCTTAATGAAGATTTCTACCATATTATGGTCACTCTTCCACACAGGGCCCCGAACGACAGGATTGCTAATTCATTCTCTCTTTACAAAAGGCCCAGTCTCTGTAGTTTGGTCCTCGACATATTGTTCTAGAAAACCATCCGTCATACACACCAGAATCCTCCTCCACATTATTGCTACCAGTTTGGTTAACCCAATCAATATGTAGATTAAAATCACCCATGCTAACTGCTGTAACCTTTTTGCACGCGTCCCTAATTTCGTGTTTGATGACATCCCCAACCTCCGTACTACTGTTTGGTGGCCTGTACACAACTCCCACTAAGGTTTTCTGCCCTTTGGTGCTTCGCATCTCTACCCATATAGAGTCTACATTTTCCGCACTAATATCCTTGCTTTCTATTGTGTTAATCTCCTCTTTAACCAGAAACGCTCCCAGCTTCCTTTTTGCTTCCTGTCAGTCACTCCTGAATATTGAATATGCCTGGATGTTGAGTTCCCAGCCTTCGTTATCCTGGGGCCATGTCTCCATAATCACAATTCCCTCATATTGGTTAAAAGCTTTATGCGCAGTCAATTCATCAATCTTATTACGAAGGCTCCCCGCATTCTCAGTGCCTTCAGGCTTGTTTTTTCAAAACTTTGTCCGTTTAGAATCTTGTTGTAATGTGGCCCTTTTTGATTTCTGCCCTTGATTTCTCTGGCCTCCACTCTTGATTTCCGCCTTCCTACCTTTTGCTTCTGTCACCTTTTTACTTCCCTCTGCCTCCCTGCATAGATTCTCATCCCCCTGCCATTATATTTTAACCTTCCCCAACAGCCCTAGCAAAGTCTCTGCCGAGGACATCGGTTCCGGTCCTCCCCAAGTGCAGACTGTCCGGTTTGTACTGATCCCACCAACCCCAGATCCGGTTCCAATGTCCCAGGAATTTCAATCCCTCCCCTTGCAACATTCCTCAATAACGTATTCATCTGAGTTATCCAGCAATTCATACTCTGACTAGCACGTGGCACAGGTCACATACTGAGATTACTACCTTTGGGTCCGAATTTTTAATTTAACTCCTAGCTCCCTAAAGTCAGCTTGTAGCACCTCATCCGTTGTTTACCTATATCGTTGGGACCTATGTGTACCACGACAGCTGGCTGTTCACCCTCCCCCTCCAGACAGTGCTGCAGCCGCTCTGAGCCTTGACCCTTGCACCATGGAGGCAACATACCATCCTGGAGTCTCGTTTGCGGCCGCTGAAAAGCCTATCTATTTCCCTTACAATCGATTCCCCTATCAGCATAGTTCTCCCACTCTTGTTGCTGCCCCTGTGCAGCAGAGCCACCTGTGGTGCCATCGACTTGGTTTCTACTGCCTTCCATGATGAGCCATTTCCCCCAACAGTACCTAAGATGGTGTATCTGTTTTGGAGGGAGATGCCCGCAGGGCAACCATGTACTATCTTTCTTCCACTGCTCTGCCTGATGGTAACACATTCCCTATCCAGCTGTGTAAACATTAGCTGCGGTGTGACCAACTCACTAAACGTGACATTCCCGACATCCTTAGCATCGCGGATGCTCCACTGTGAATCCATCTGAGCCTCCAGTGCCGCAATGCGTATTGTCTAGAGCTGCAGTTGGATACACTTCCGGCACATGTAGTTGGCAGGGACACCTCCAGTGTCCCTGATGTCCCACATAGCACAGGAGGAGCATGACACGGGTCTGGTCTCTCCGGCCATAATTGAGCCTTAAATTAGCCTAATTGGTAACACGCCAAACGTTTCTTACTGTCAATAAAAGCTGAAGAAAAGAGAAAAAAAATAATCACCAATCGACAATCAAATAACTTAACTGCTTGGATGTGATGTCACACTCGTTTTTATTCAACATCTTTTTTGCCTTTTGAACCTGAACATTATCTCCCCTTGTTGAGCTGCTCTCTCGGCTGCCGCCCTTTTATGGGCCTCACTCTCCATACATTAAGCTGCTCTCCCGACTGCCGCCCTCGAACCAGACAATCATGGAATGGTTTAGTACTTTCGGCCCGTCGACCGGTGCTGATTTTCCCATTGCCCCGCCCTTTACCAGTTGCCCTGCAATTGTTTTTTCTTCAGACTTTTGTGGAACTCACTTATGAAAGAGACGATTAATTCTCTCTCCACCGCCATTTCAATCTGTGCTTTTCAGAACCTAACCACTCGTTGCTAAATGACCTTTTCCTGTTCTATGTTCATATGTGAAAAGTCTGGGAAACAAGAGAGGAATTCCTGTCACGCAACACAGCCTTCCAAAATATTCTATTCTCGTGAAACAAGCTCCTGAATTGTCGGCCAGCTGTACAGGTTAAATCACAGGTATATTCCAAGCGGAACTTTAACCTCAGCGTTTCTGTAGTGTAGTGGTTATCACGTTTTCCTAACTCATAAAAATTCCCAGGTCCCAAACGGGGTGGAAACATTTCTAAAATGTGTTCCTTTAAATATTAGAAAAAATTGAATAATATACATTAGTGGTTCAATATTAACAAGCTGAAATGTCTCACAACCTTGCTCTATTTGATGATTTCTCTGTACGTTTCTGTACACACGCATACTCAAAACCGTGTCTCTTGCCACTCTTATTTCCAGCCCTGACAGTACAGAAAGCCCCTCTCAAAGCTGCACGTTCCGGCTGCTTTCAGTTGAGTTGTGAAAGATTAATTTATGAATTTGCAGCGTTACCTCGCTTCAAATCAGCAGATGAAAGCCAGAAACAACTCATGAACTAATCGCCCTACCCCAGCTCTAGTGTGAGTGAGGCCGGGACAAGCAGCAACATTGTTGCCCACACACACTCCAATCAGCTGCCGGCAGAAAGTGGTGAATGCAGCTTTAATCCGCGGGTTACTGAATGAGAGGGGACCTCATACTTAGTGTCATCCGCAAATTTGGAGATACTACATTTTATCCCCTTGTCTAAATCATTAATGTACAATGTAAATGGCTGGGGCCCCATCATTCCACCCATCACTCCAGACATCATTCCACACATCGTTAACACATCGTTCCACAAATCATTTCACACCTCATTCCACACATCATTCGAAACCTCATTCCGTACCTCATTCGACACATCAATCCACACATCATTCCACACCTCATTCCAGACCTCATTTCACATCTCATTTCACACATCATTCCACACCTCATTCCACACATCATTCCAAACATCATTCCACACCCCATTCTACACATCATTCCTCACATGATTTTGCACATCATTCCACACCTCATTTCACACCTCATTCCACACATCATTCCACAGCACATTCCACACCTCATTCCACACCACATTCTACACATCATTCCAGACTTTATTCCACACATCATTCCACACATCATTTCACACATCATTCCACACCTCATTCCACGTCTCATTACACGCAGCATTCCACACATCATTCCAGACATCATTCCACCTATCATACCACATATCATACCACACTTCATTGCACACCTCATTCCACACATCATTCCACACATCATTCCACACATCATTCCACACATCATTTCGCACCTCATTCCACACATCATTCCAAAACTCATTCCACACATCATTCGATGCATCATTCCACAACACATTCCATCCGTTATTCTACACATCATTCCACACATCTTTCCAAACATCATTCCACACATCATTCCACACATCATTCCGCACATCATTCCACACCTCATTCCACACATTATTCCGCACATCATTCCACACCTCATTCCACACCTCATTCCACACATCATTCCACACATAATTCCACACATCATTCCACACCTCATTCCACACATCATTCCACGCCACTTTCCACACCTCATTCCACACATCATTCCATACATCATTCCACACATCATTCCACTCATCATTCCAAACGTCATTCCACATCTGATTCCACACATCATTTCAAACCTCATTCCACATATCATCCCAAACCTCATTCCACACATCATTCCACACCTCATTCCATACATCATTCCAAACCTCATTCGACACATTATTCCACACATCATTCCACACATTATTCCACACATCATTCCACACCTCATTCTAAACACCATTCCACACATCATTCCACACCTCATTCCTCACATCATTCCACACATCATTCCACACATCATTCCACACATCATTCCACCCATCATTCCTCACCTCATTCTACACAGCTTTCTACACATTATTCCATGACACATTCCACGCCTCATTCCACACATCATTACACACATCATTCCACACGTCATTCCTCAAATCATTCCACATATCATTCCACAAATCATTCGACGTATCATTTAACACATCATTCCACACATCATTCCACACAACATTCCACACATCATTCCACAAATAATTCCACACATCATTTCACACCTCATTCCACACATCATTCCAAACCTTATTCCACACATCATTCCATGCATCATTCCACAACACATTCCATCCGTCATTCTACACATCATTCCACACATCATTGCAAACATCATTCCACACATCATTGCAAACCTCATTCCACACATTATTCCACACATCATTCCACACATCATTCCATACATCATTCCACACATCATTCCACGCATCATTCCACAACTCATTCCACCCGTCATTCTACAGATCATTCCACACATCATTTCAAACATCATTCCACACATCATTCCAAACCTCATTCCACACATCATTCCACTCCTCATTCCACACATCATTCCACACATCATTCCACACATCATTCTAAACCTCATTCCATACATCATTCCAAAGATCATTACACACCTCATTCCATACATCTTTCCACACATCTTTCCACACATCATTCCACACATCATCTCACATATCATTCCACACATCATTGCATACCTCATTCCACACATCATTCCACACATCATTCCACAATTCATTTTACACCTAACTCTACACCTCAATTCAACCCTCATTTCACAACTGATTTCACACGAAATTTCACACATAATTCCACACATCATTCCACACATCATTCCACACATCATTCTAAACTTCATTCCATACATCATTCCAAACATCATTCAACACCTCATTCCACACTTCTTTCCACTCATCTTTCCACACATCATTCCATACATCATTCCAAACCTCATTCCACACATTATCCCACACATCATTTCACATATCATTGCACACCTCATTCCACACATCATTCCACACATTATTCTACACATCATTCCACACCTCATTTCACACCTAACTCCACACGTCAATTCAAACCTCATTCCACACGAAATTTCATACATCATTCCACACATCATTCCACACATCATTCTAAACTTCATTCCATACATTATTCCAAACATCATTCCACACCTCATTCCACACATCGTTCCACTGATCTTTCCACACATCACACCACACATCATTCACACATCATTCCGAACCTCATTCCACACATCATTCCACAAATCATTCCACACATCATTCCAAACCTCATTCCACACATCATCGCAAACCTCATTCCACACATCATTCCACACATCATTCCAAACGTCATTCCGCAAATCATTCTACATATCATTTCACACATTATTCCAAACCTCATTCCACACATCATTGCACACATCATTCCAAACCTCATTCCACACATCATCCCAAACCTCATTCCACACATCATTCCACACATCATTCCAAACGTCATTCCGCAAATCATTCTATATATCATTCCACAAATCATTCCATGTATCATTTAACACATTATTCAACACATCATTCCACACATCATTCTACACATGGTTCCACAAATATTTCCACACATCAATCCACACATCATTCCACGCATCATTCCACAACTCATTTCACCCGTCATTCTACACAGGTTTCTATACATTATTCCACACCTCATTTCAAACCTCATTCTACACATCATTCCACACATCATTCCACACATCATTTCACACATCATTGCACACCTCATTCCACACATCATTCCACACATCATTCCACACATCATTCCACAATTCATTTCACACCTAACTCCACACCTCAATTCAAACCTCATTCCACAACTCATTCCACACGAAATTTCACACATCATTCCACACATCATTCCACACATCATTCCACACATCGTTCCTCTCATCAACCCACACATCACACCACACATCATTCCACACATCATTCCGAACATCATTCCACACCTCATTCCACACATTATTCCGCACATCATTCCACACCTCATTCCACACCTCATTCCACACATCATTCCACACATCATTCCACACATCATTCCACACATCATTCCACACCTCATTCCACACATGATTCCACACTTCATTCCACACATCATTCCACACATCATTCCACGCCAGATCCAGACCTCATTCCACACTTCATTCCACACATCATTCCACACATTCTTCCACTCATCATTCCAAACCTCATTCCACACATTATTCCACACATCATTCCACACCTCATTCCACACCTCATTCCACACATCATTCCACACATCATTCAACACATCATTCCACACATCATTCCACACCTCATTCCACACATGATTCCACACTTCATTCCACACATCATTCCACACATCATTCCACGCCAGATCCAGACCTCATTCCACACATCATTTCACACATCATTGGAAGCATCATACCACACACCATTCCACACAACATTTCAAACCTTATTCGACACATTATTCCAAACCTCATTCCACACATCATTCCACAAATCATTCCACACATCATTCCAAACCTCATTCCACACATCATCCCAAACCTCATTCCACACATCATTCCACACATCATTCCAAACGTCATTCTGCAAATCATTCTACATATCATTTCACAAATCATTCCACGTATCATTTAACACATTATTCAACACATCATTCCACACATTATTCCGCACATCATTCCACACCTCATTCCACATCTCATTCCACACATCATTCCACACATCATTCCACACCGCATTCCACACGTCATTTCACACTTCATTCCACACATCATTCCACACATCATTCTACGCCACTTTCCACACCTCATTCCACACATCATTCCAAACATCATTCGACACATCCTTCCACTCATCATTCCAAACATCATTCCATACATAATTCCAAACCTCATTCCACACATTATTCCACACATCATTCCAAACATCATTCCACACATCATTCCACACCTCATTCTACACATCATTCCACACATCATTCCACATCTCATTCCTCACATCATTCCACAAATCATTCCACACATCATTCCACACATCATTCCACACATCATTCCACGCCAGATCCAGACCTCATTCCGCACATCATTCCACACATCATTCCACACATCCTTCCACTCATCATTCCAAACCTCATTCCACACATCATTCCACACATCATTCCACACATCATTCCACACATCATTCCACACATCATTCCACACCTCATTCCACACATGATTCCACACTTCATTCCACACATCATTCCACACATCATTCCACGCCAGATCCAGACCTCATTCCACACATCATTTCACGCATCATTCGAAACATCATACCACACACCATTCCACACAACATTTCAAACCGCATTCGACACATTATTCTAAACCTCATTCCTCACATCATTCCACACATCATTCCACACATCATTCCAAACCTCATTCCACACATCATCCCAAACCTCATTCCACACATCATTCCACACATCATTCCAAACGTCATTCCGCAAATCATTCTACATATCATTTCACAAATCATTCCACGTATCATTTAACACATTATTCAACACATCATTCCACACATCATTCTACACATCGTTCCACAAATAATTCCACACATCATTTCACACCTCATTCCACACATCATTCCATACATCAATCCACACATCATACCACGCATCATTCCACAACTCATTCCACCCGTTATTCTACACAGGTTTCTATACATTATTCCACACCTCATTTCAAAGCTCATTCCACACATCATTCCACACATCATTCCACACATCATTTCACATATCATTCCACACATCATTGCACACCTCATTCCAACCAAATTTCCACACGTCGTTCCACACATCATTCCACACCTCATTTCACACCTAACTCCACTCCTCAATTCAACCCTCATTCCACAATTCATTTCACACGAAATTTCACACATCATTCCACACATTATTCCACACAGCATTCCACACATCATTCTAAATTCATTCCATACATCATTCCAAACATCATTCCACACCTCATTCCACAGATCTTTCCACTCATCTTTCCACACATCATTCCACACATCATTCCACACATCATTCCGCACATCATTCCACACCTCATTCCACAAATTATTCCGCACATCATTCCACACCTCATTCCACACATCATTCCACACATCATTCCACACCTCATACCACACATCATTCCTCACACCATTCTAAAATTCATTCCACACATCATTCCACACATCATTCCACACATCATTCCGCACATCATTCTACACCTCATTCCACAAATTATTCCGCACTTCATTCCACACATCATTCCACACATCATTCGACACATCATTACACTCATCATTCCACACCTCATTCCACACATCATTCCACACCTCATTTCACACCTAACTCCACACCTTAATTCAAACCTCATTGCACAACTCATTCCACACGAAATTTCACACATCATTCCACACATCATTCCACACATCATTGCACACATCATTCTAAACTTCATTCCATACATCATTCGAAACATCATTCCACACCTCTTTCCACACATCGTTCCACTCATCTTTCCACACTTCACACCACACATCATTCCACACATCATTCCGCACATCATTCCGCACCTCATTCCACACATTATTCCGCACATCATTCCACACCTCATTCCACACCTCATTCCACACATCATTCCACACATCATTCCACACCTCATTCCACACGTCATTTCACATTTCATTCCACACATCATTCCACACAGCATTCTACGCCACTTTCCACACCTCATTCCACACATCATACCAAACATCATTCGACACATCCTTCCACTCATCATTCCAAACATCATTCCACACATCATTCCACACCTCATTCTACACATCATTCCACACTTCATTCCACACCTCATTCCTCACATCATTCCACAAATCATTCCACACATCATTCCACACATCATTCCATACATCATTCCAAACCTCAATCCACACATTATTCCACACATCATTCCACACAACATTCCAAACCTCATTCTACACATTATTCCAAACCTCATTACACACATCATTCCACACCTCATTCCACACATTATTCCAAACCTCATTCCACACATCATCCCAAACCTCATTCCACACATCATTCCACATATCATTCCACAAATCATTCCACGAATCATTGAACACATCATTCCACACATCATTCCACACGTCATTCTACACATCATTCCACAAATAATTCCACACCTCATTTCACACCTCATTCCACACATCATTCCAAACCTCATTCCACACATCATTCCATGCATCATTCCACAACACATTCCATCCGTCATTCTACACATCATTCCACTCATCATTCCAAACTTCATTCCACACACCATTCCAAACCTCATTCCACACATTATTTCACACAGCATTCCACACATCATTCCATACATCATTCCACACATCATTCCACGCTTCATTCCACAACTCATTCCACCCGTCATTCTACACAGCTTTCTATAGATCATTCCACACCTCATTCCACACATCATTCCACACATCATTCCACACCTCATACCACACATCATTCCACACACCATTCTAAAATTCATTCCACACATCATTCCACACATCATTCCACACATCATTCCGCACATCATTCTACACCTCATTCCACAAATTATTCCGCACTTCATTCCACACATCATTCCACACATCATTCGACACATCATTACACTCATCATTCCACACCTCATTCCACACATCATTCCACACCTCATTTCACACCTAACTCCACACCTTAATTCAAACCTCATTGCACAACTCATTCCACACGAAATTTCACACATCATTCCACACATCATTCCACACATCATTGCACACATCATTCTAAACTTCATTCCATACATCATTCGAACATCATTCCACACCTCATTCCACACATCGTTCCACTCATCTTTCCACACTTCACACCACACATCATTCCACACATCATTCCGCACATCATTCCACACCTCATTCCACACATTATTCCGCACATCATTCCACACCTCATTCCACACCTCATTCCACACATTATTCCGCATATCATTCCACACCTCATTCCACACCTCATTCCACACATCATTCCACACATCATTCCACACGTCATTTCACATTTCATTCCACACATCATTCCACACATCATTCTACGCCACTTTCCACACCTCATTCCACGCTTCATTCTACAACTCATTCCACCCGTCATTCTACACAGCTTTCTATAGATCATTCCACACCTCATTCCACACATCATTCCACACATCATTCCACACATCATTCCACACTTCATTCCACACATCATTCCACACATCAGTCCACACCACTTTCCACACCACATTCCACACATCATTCCACACATCATTCCACACATCCTTCCACTCATCATTCCAAACCTAATTCCAAACATCATTCCACACATCATTCCACACATCATTCCAAACCTCATTCCACCCATTATTCCACACATCATTCCACACATCATTCCACACATCATTCCACATCTCATTCTACACATCATTCCACACCTCATTCTACACATCATTCCACATCATTCCACACCTCATTCTACACAGCTTTCTACACATCATTCCAAACCTCATTCCACATATTATTCCACACATCATACCAAACATCAATCCACACATCATTCCACACATCATTTCACACATCATTCGAAACATCATTCTACACATCATTCCACACAACATTCCAAACCTCATTCCATACATTATTCCAAACCTCATTCCACAAATCATTCCACACATCATTCCACACCTCATTCCACACATCATTCCACAACACATTCCACCCGTCATTCTACACATCATTCCACACGAAATTTCATACATCATTTCCCACATCATTCCACACATCATTCCACACATCATTCTAAACATCATTCCATACATCATTCCACACATCATTCCACACCTCATTCCACACCACTTTCGACACCTCATTCCACACATCATTCCACACATCATTCCAAACATCATTCCATACATCGTTCCACACCTCATTCTACACATCATTCCACACATGATTCAGCACATGATTCCAAACATCATTCCACAAATCATTCCACACATCATTCCACACATCATTCCACACCTCATTCCACACCACTTTCGACACCTCATTCCATACATTATTCCACACAACATTCCACACATCATTCCCTACATCATTCCACACCTCATTCTACACATCATTCCACACATCATTCCACACCTCATTCCTCACATCATTCCACACATCATTCCACACATCATTCCACACATCAGTCCACCCATCATTCCACACCTCATTCTACACAGCTATCTACACATCATTCCAAACCTCATTGCACATATCATTCCACACATCATTCCAAACATCAATACACACATCATTCCACACATCATTTCACACATCATTCGATACATCATTCCACACATCATTCCACACAACATTCCACACATTATTCCAAACCTCATTCCACAATTCATTCCACACTTCATTCCACACCTCATTCCACACATCATTCCAAACTTCTTTCCACACATCATTCCACGCAGCATTCCACAACACATTCCACCCTTCATTCTACACATCATTCCACACGAAATTTCATACATCATTCCACACATCATTCCACACATCATTCCACACATCATTCTAAACCTCATTCCATACATCATTCCACACATCATTCCACACCTCATTCCACACCACTTTCGACACCTCATTCCACACATCATTCCACACATCATTCCAAACATCATTCCATACATCGTTCCACACCTCATTCCATACATTATTCCACACAACATTCCACACATCATTCCATACATCATTCCACACCTCATTCTACACATCATTCCACACATGATTCCACACATGATTCCACACATCATTCCACAAATCATTCCACACATCATTCCACACATCATTCCACACCTCATTCTACACGTCATTCCACACATCATTCCACACATGCTGACACACCTCATTCCACAAATCATTCCACACATTGTTCCACCCATCATTCCACACATCATTCCACAAATCATTCCACACATCATTCCACACATCATTCCACACATAATTCCACACTTCATTCCATACATCATTCCACACATCATTCTACGCCACTTTCCACACCTCATTCCACACATCATTCCAAACATCATTCGACACATCCTTCCACTCATCATTCCAAACATCATTCCATACATAATTCCAAACCTCATTCCACACATTATTCCACACATCATTCCACACATCATTCCACACATCATTCCACACCTCATTTTACACCTCATTCCACACATCATTCCACACCTCATTCTTCACATCATTCCACAAATCATTCCGCACATCATTCCACACATCATTCCATACATCATTCCAAACCTCAATCCACACATTATTCCACACATCATTCCACACAACATTCCAAACCTCATTCCACACATTATTCCAAACCTCATTCCACACATCATTCCACACCTCATTCCACACATTTTTCCAAATCTCATTCCACACATCATCCCAAACCTCATTCCACACATCATTCCACATATCATTCCAGAAATCATTCCACGTATCATTTAACACATCATTCCACACATCATTCCACACATCATTCTACACATCATTCCACAAATAATTCCACACATCATTTCACACCTCATTCCAAACATCATTCCAAACCTGATTCCACACATCATTCCATGCATCATTCCACAACACATTCCACCCGTCATTCTACACAGCTTTCTATAGATCATTCCACACCTCATTCCACACATTATTTCACACATCATTCCACACATCATTCCACTCATCATTCCACACTTCTTTCCGCACATCATTCCACACATCAGTCCACACCACTTTCCACACCACATTCCACACATCATTCCACACATCATTCCACACATCCTTCCACTCATCATTCCAAACCTAATTCCACACATCATTCCAAACATCATTCCACACATCATTCCAAACCTCATTCCACCCATTATTCCACACATCATTCTACACATCATTCCACACATCATTCCACATCTCATTCTACACATCATTCCACACCTCATTCTACACATCATTCCACATCATTCCACACCTCATTCCACACAGCTTTCTACACATCATTCCAAACCTCATTCCACACAGCTTTCTACACATCATTCCAAACCTCATTCCACATATCATTCCACACATCATTCCAAACATCAATCCACACATCATTCCACACATCATTTCACACATCATTCGAAACATCATTCCACACATCATTCCACACAACTAACCAAACCTCATTCCATACATAATTCCAAACCTCATTCCACAAATCATTCCACACATCATTCCACACCTCATTCCACACATCATTCCACAACACATTCCACCCGTCATTCTACACATCATTCCACACGAAATTTCATACATCATTTCCCACATCATTCCACACATCATTCCACACATCATTCTAAACCTCATTCCATACATCATTCCACACATCATTCCACACCTCATTCCACACCACTTTCGACACCTCATTCCACACATCATTCCACACATCATTCCAAACATCATTCCATACATCGTTCCACACCTCATTCTACACATCATTCCACACATGATTCAGCACATGATTCCAAACATCATTCCACAAATCATTCCACACATCATTCCACACATCATTCCACACATTATTCCAAACCTCATTCCACACATCATTCCACACCTCATTCCACACATTTTTCCAAATCTCATTCCACACATCATCCCAAACCTCATTCCACACATCATTCCACATATCATTCCAGAAATCATTCCACGTATCATTTAACACATCATTCCACACATCATTCCACACATCATTCTACACATCATTCCACAAATAATTCCACACATCATTTCACACCTCATTCCAAACATCATTCCAAACCTCATTCCACACATCATTCCATGCATCATTCCACAACACATTCCATCCGTCATTCTACACAGCTTTCTATAGATCATTCCACACCTCATTCCACACATTATTTCACACATCATTCCACACATCATTCCACTCATCATTCCACACTTCTTTCCGCACATCATTCCACACATCAGTCCACACCACTTTCCACACCACATTCCACACATCATTCCACACATCATTCCACACATCCTTCCACTCATCATTCCAAACCTAATTCCACACATCATTCCAAACATCATTCCACACATCATTCCAAACCTCATTCCACCCATTATTCCACACATCATTCTACACATCATTCCACACATCATTCCACATCTCATTCTACACATCATTCCACACCTCATTCTACACATCATTCCACATCATTCCACACCTCATTCCACACAGCTTTCTACACATCATTCCAAACCTCATTCCACATATCATTCCACACATCATTCCAAACATCAATCCACACATCATTCCACACATCATTTCACACATCATTCGAAACATCATTCCACACATCATTCCACACAACTAACCAAACCTCATTCCATACATAATTCCAAACCTCATTCCACAAATCATTCCACACATCATTCCACACCTCATTCCACACATCATTCCACAACACATTCCACCCGTCATTCTACACATCATTCCACACGAAATTTCATACATCATTTCCCACATCATTCCACACATCATTCCACACATCATTCTAAACCTCATTCCATACATCATTCCACACATCATTCCACACCTCATTCCACACCACTTTCGACACCTCATTCCACACATCATTCCACACATCATTCCAAACATCATTCCATACATCGTTCCACACCTCATTCTACACATCATTCCACACATGATTCAGCACATGATTCCAAACATCATTCCACAAATCATTCCACACATCATTCCACACATCATTCCACACCTCATTCCACACCACGTTCGACACCTCATTCCATACATTATTCCACACAACATTCCACACATCATTCCCTACATCATTCCACACCTCATTTTACACATCATTCCACACATCATTCCACACATGCTGCCACACCTCATTCCACAAAACATTCCACACATTGTTCCATCCATCATTCTACACCTCATTCTACACACAATTCTACACATCATTCCAAACCTCATTCCACACATCATTCCACACATCATTCCAAACATCATTTCACACATCATTCCTCACCTCATTCCACACATAATTCCAAACCTCATTCCACAAATCATTCCACACATCATTCCACGTATCATTTAACACATCATTCCACACATCATTCCACACATCTTTCCATACATCATTCCAAACATCATTCCACACATCATTCCACGCATCATTCCACACATCATTCCACCCGTCATTCGACACATCATTCCACACATCATTCCAAACATCATTCCACACATCATTCCACACATCATTACACACATCATTACACTCATCATTCCAAACCTCATTCCACACATCATTCCAAACATCATTCCATAAAACGTTCCAAACCTCATTCCATACATTATTCAACACAACATTACACACATCATTCCACACTTCATTCTACACCTCATTCTGCACATAATTCCACACATAATTCCTCACATCATTCCACACATCATTCCACACATCATTCCACATATCATTCCACACCTCATTCTACACATCATTCCACACATCATTCCGCACATGATTCCACACCTCATTCCACAAATCATTCCACACATTATTCCACCCATCATTCCACACCTCATTCTACACGTCATTCTACACATCACTCCAAACCTTATTCCACACATCATTCCACACATCATTCCAAACATAATTTCACTTATCATTCGACATATCATTCAACACATCATACCGCACATCATTCCTCACATCATTCCACACATCATTCCACACATCATTCCAATCATCATTCCACCCACCATTCCACAAATCATTCCACACATCATTCCACACATCATTCCACACATCATTTTAAACCTCATTCCACATTATATTTCACTCATTATTCCACACAACCTTCCACGCATCATTACACGCTTCATTCCACGGATCATTCCGCACCTCATTCCACACCTCATTCCACACATCATTCCACACATCATTCCACACATCCTTCCACATACCATTCCACACCTCATTCTACACGTCATTCCACACATCATTCCACACATCATTCCACACCTCATTCCACACATCATTCCACTCCCCATTCCACACATCATTCCACACCACATTCCATACATCATTCTACGCATCATTACACAACTCATTCTACCCGTCATTCCACACATCATTCCACACATCATTCCACACATCATTCAACACATCATTCCACACCACATTCCATACATCATTCCACACATCATTCCACACATCATTCCACCCACCATTCCACACTTCTTTCCACACATCATTCCACACATCAGTCCACACCACTTTCCACACCTCATTCCACACATCATTCCACACATCATTCCACACATCCTTCCACTCATCATTCCAAACCTAATTCCACACATCATTCCACACATCATTCCACACATCATTCCAAACCTCATTCCACCCATTATTCCACACATCATTCCACACATCATTCCACACATCATTCCACACCTCATTCTACACATCATTCCACACCTCATTCTACACATCATTCCACATCATTCCACACCTCATTCTACACAGCTTTCTACACATCATTCCAAACCTCATTCCACATATCATTCCACACATCATTCCAAACATCAATCCACACATCATTCCACACATCATTTCACACATCATTCGAAAAATCATTCCACACATCATTCCACACAACATTCCAAACCTCATTCCATACATAATTCCAAACCTCATTCCACAAATCATTCCACACATCATTCCACACCTCATTCCACACATCATTCCACAACACATTCCACCCGTCATTCTACACATCATTCCACACGAAATTTCATACATCATTTCCCACATCATTCCACACATCATTCCACACATCATTCTGAACCTCATTCCATACATCATTCCACACATCATTCCACACCTCATTCCACACCACTTTCGACACCTCATTCCACACATCATTCCACACATCATTCCACATATGATTCCACACCTCATTCCACACCACTTTCGACACCTCATTCCATACATTATTCCACACAACATTCCACACATCATTCCATACATCATTCCACACCTCATTCTACACATCATTCCACACATCATTCCACACATGCTGCCACACCTCATTCCACAAATCATTCCACACATTGTTCCATCCATCATTCTACACCTCATTCTACACACCATTCTACACATCATTCCAAACCTCATTCCACACATCATTCCACACATAATTCCAAACCTCATTCCACAAATCATTCCACACATCATTCCACGTATCATTTAACACATCATTCCACACAACATTCCACACATCTTTCCATACATCATTCCAAACATCATTCCACACATCATTCCACGCATCATTCCACACATCAATCCACCCGTCATTCGACACATTATTCAACACATCATTCCAAACATCATTCCACACATCATTCCACACATCATTACACACATCATTACACTCAACATTCCAAACCTCATTCCACACATCATTCCAAACATCATTCCATACAACGTTCCAAACCTCATTCCATACATTATTCCACACAACATTCCACACATCATTCCACACTTCATTCTACACCTCATTCTGCACGTAATTCCACACATCATTCCTCACATCATTCCACACATCATTCCACAAATCATTCCACACATCATTCCACATATCATTCCACACCTCATTCTACACATCATTACACACATCATTCCGCACATGATTCCACACCTCATTCCACAAATCATTACACACATTATTCCACCCATCATTCCACACCTCATTCTACACGTCATGCTACACAGCACTCCAAACCTTATTCCACACATCATTCCACACATCATTCCAAACATCATTTCACATATCATTCCACATATCATTCCACATATCATACCACACATCATTCCTCACCTCATTCCACACATCATTCCACACATCATTCCAATCATCATTCCACCCACCATTCCACAAATCATTCCACACATCATTCCACACATCATTCCACACATCATTTTAAACCTCATTCCACATTATATTCCACTCATTATTCCAGACAACCTTCCACGCATCATTACACGCTTCATCCCACGCATCATTCCACACCTCATTCCACACCTCATTCCACACATCATTCCACACATCATTCCACACATCATTCCACATACCATTCCACACCTCATTCTACACGTCATTCCACACATCATTCCACACATCATTCCACACCTCATTCCACACATCATTCCACACCCCATTCCACACATCATTCCACACCACATTCCATACATCATCCTACGCATCATTACACAACTCATTCTACCCGTCATTCCACACATCATTCCACACATCATTCCACACATCATTCAACACATCATTCCAAAACTCATTCCACACATTATTCCACAAATCATTCCACACATCATTCCACACAACATTCCACACCTGATTCTACATATCATTCCACACAACTTTCCACACATCATTCCACACCACATTCCATACATCATTCCACACATCATTCCAAACATCATTCCACCCACCATTCCATACATCATTCCACACCTCATTACACACATCATTCCACACATCATTCCACACATCATTCCACAACTCAATCCACCCGTCATTCTACACATCATTCCATACGTCATTCCAAACATCATTCCACACATAATTCCAAACCTCATTCCACACATCATTCCACACATCATTCCGCACCTCATTCCACACATCATTTCAGACATCATTCCACACATCATTCCACACCTCATTTCCCACCTCATTCCACACCTCAATTCACACCTCATTCCACAAATCATTACACGCGAAATTTCATACATGATTCCACACATCATTCCACACATCATTTCACACATCATTCTAAACCTTATTCCATACATCATTCCAAACATCATTCCACAGCTCAATCCACACATCTTTCCACACATCTTTCCACACATCTTTCCACACATCTTTCCACACATCATTCAACACATTATTCCACACGTCATTCCACAGCACATTCCACAGATCATTCCGCACTTCATTCCACACCTCATTCCACACGATTTGCCACACATCATTCCACACATCATTCCACACATCATTTCACACATCATTCCACACCTGATTCCACACCTCATTCCACACATCATTCCACACTTCATCCCACACGACATTCCAAACTTCATTCCACATAAAATTCCACACCTCATTCCAAACATCAATCCACACTGCATTCCATACATCATTCCACACATAATTCCACACCACTTTCGACACCTCATTCCACACATCATTCTACACATCATTCCACACACCATTCCACTCATCATTCCAAACCTCATTCCATACATCATTCCAAACATCATTCCATACATCGTTCGAAACCACATTCCATACATTATTCCACACAACATTCCACACATCATTCCACACGTCATTCCACACCTCATTCTACACATAATTCCACTCATCATTCCACACATGATTCCGCACATCATTCCACACCTCATTCTACACCTCATTCCACATATCATTCCACACATTATTCCACCCATCAATCCCCACCTCATTCTACACATCATTCTACACATCATTCCAAGCCTCGTTGCACACATCATTCCACACTTCATTCCAAACATCATTTCACACATCATTCGACACATCATTCCACACCTCATTCTAAAAATCATTCCACACATCATTCCACACATGATTCCACACCTCATTCCACAAATCATTCCACACATCATTCCAAACCTCATTCCACACATCATTCCACACATCATTCCAAACATCATTTCACACATTATTCCTCACCTTATTCCACACATCATTTCACCCCTCATTCCACACATCATTCCAAACCTCATTCCACACATCATTCCATGCATCATTCCACAACACATTCCATCCGTCATTCTACACATCATTACACTTATCATTCCAATCTTTATTCCACACACAATTCCAAACCTCATTCCACACATTATTTCACACATCATTCCACACATCATTCCACACCTTATTCCACACATCATTCCACACATCATTCCACACATCCTTCCACTCATCATTCCAAACCTAATTCCACACATCATTCCACACATCATTCCACACGTCATTCCACACATCATTCCACACATGCTGCCACACCTCATTCCACAAATCATTCATCACATTGTTCCACCCATCATTCCACACCTCATTCTACACACCATTCTACACATCATTCCAAACCTCATTCCACAAATCATTCCACACATCATTCCACACATCATTCCAAACATCATTTCACACATCATTCCTCACCTCATTCCACACATCATTCCAAACCTCATTCCACAAATCATTCCACACATCATTCCACGTATCATTTAAAACATCATTCCACACATCATTCCACACATCTTTCCATACATCATTCCAAACATCATTCCAAACATCATTCCACACACCATTTCACACAACATTCCACACATCATTCCACTCATCATTCCAAACCTCATTCCACACATCATTCCACACAACATTCCACACATCATTCCACTCATCATTCCTCACCTCATTCCACACATCATTCCAAAACTTATTCCACACATCATTCCACACATCATTCCACACATCAGTGCACACATCATTTCACTCATTATTCCACACATCATTCCACACATCATTCCACACATCATTCCACACGTCATTTTGAACCTCATTCCAGAATTTATTCCACTCATTATTCCACAGAACCTTCCACGCATCATTACACGCTTCATTCCACGCATCATTCCACACCTCATTCCACACCTCATTCCACACATCATTCCACACAACATTCCACACAACATTCCACACATCATTCCACACATCATTCCACACCTCATTCTACACGTCATTCCACACATCATTCCACACATCATTCCACACATCATTCCACACATCATTCCACACATCATTCCACACCTCATTCTACACGTCAATCCACACATCATTTCACACATCATTCCTCACCTCATTCCACACATCATTCCAAACCTCATTCCACAAATCATTCCACACATCATTCCACGTATCATTTACCACATCATTCCACACATCATTCCACACATCTTTCCATACATCATTCCAAACATCATTCCACACATCATTCCACGCATCATTCCACACATCATTCCACCCGTCATTCGACACATCCTTCCACACATAATTCCAAACATCATTCCACACATCATTCCACACATCATTCCACACATCATTACACTCATCATTCCAAACCTCATTCCACACATCATTCCAAACATCATTACACACATCATTCCACACCTCATTCCACACATCATTCCACACATCATTCCACACCTCATTCCACACATCAATCCACACATCATTCCACATATCATTCCACACCTCATTCTACACGTCATTCCACACATCATTCCACACATCATTCCACAACTCATTCCACACATCATTCCACACATATTTCCACACGTCATTCCACACATCTTTCCACACATCATTCCACCCATCATTCCAGACCACATGCTACACATCATTCCACACATCATTCCAAACATATTTTCACACATCATTCCCACACATCATTCCACACATCTTTCCAAACCTCATCTACAAATCAATCCACACATCATTCCAAACTTTATTCCACTCATAATGCGAAACCACATTTCACTCATCATTCCACACCTTTCCCTCACATCATTTCACACATCATTCCACACATCATTCCACACATCATTCCATCCATCATTCCAAACTTCATTCCACATATCATTCCACATATCATTCCACACATCATTCCACACATCATTCCACACCTTATTCTACACATCATTCCACACCCCATTCCACACATCATTCCACACCACATTCCATAAATCATTCTACGCATCATTACACAACTCATTCTACCCGTCATTCCTCACATCATTCCACACATCATTCCACACATCATTCAACACATCATTCCAAAACTCATTCCACACATTATTCCACAAATCATTCCACACATCATTCCACACATCATTCCACACCTCATTCTACATATCATTCCACACAATATTCCACACATCATTGCACACCACATTCCATACATCATTCCACACATCATTCCACACATCATTCCACCCACCATTCCACACATCATTCCACCCACCATTCCACACATCATTCCACACATCATTACACACATTATTCCACACATCATTCCACGCATCATTCCACAACTCAATCCACCCGTCAATCTACACATCATTCCATACTTCATTCCAAACATCATTCCACACATAATTCCAAACCTCATTCCACACATCATTCCACACATCATTCCGCACCTCATTCCACACATCATTTCAGACATCATTCTACACATCATTCCACACCTCATTTCGCACCTCATTCCACACCTCAATTCACACCTCATTCCACAACTTATTACACACGAAATTTCATACATCATTCCACACATCATTCCACACATCATTTCAAACATCATTCTAAACCTTATTCTATACATCATTCCAAACATCATTCCACAGCTCATTCCACACATCTTTCCACACATCTTTCCACACATCATTCAACACATTATTCCACACGTCATTCCACAGCACATTCCACACAATTTTCCACACATCATTACACACATCATTCCACACATCATTTCACACATCATTCCACACCTGATTCCAAACCTCATTCCACACATCATTCCACACTTCATCCCACACGACATTCCAAACTTCATTCCACATAAAATTCCACACCTCATTCCAAACATCAATCGACACTGCATTCCATACATCATTCCACACATAATGCCACACCACTTTCGACACCTCATTCCACTCATCATTCCAAACCTCATTCCACACATCATTCCAAACATCATTCCATACATCGTTCGAAACCATATTCCATACATTATTCCACACAACATTCCACACTTCATTCCACACATCATTCCACGCCTCATTCTACACATAATTCCACACATCATTCCACACATGATTCCACACATCATTCCACACCTCATTCTACACCTCATTCCAAATATCATTCCACACATTATTCCACCCATCAATCCACACCTCATTCTGCACATCATTCTACACATCATTCCAAACCTCGTTGCACACATCATTCCACACTTCATTCCAAACATCATTTCACACATCATTCGACACATCATTCCACACCTCATTCTAAAAATCATTCCACACATCATTCCACACATGATTCCACACCTCATTCCACAAATCATTCCACACATCATTCCAAACCTCATTCCACACATCATTCCACACATCATTCCAAACATCATTTCACACATTATTCCTCACCTCATTCCACACATCATTCCAAACCTCATTCCACACATCATTCCACACATCATTCAACACGTCATTCCACACATCATTCCACACATCATTCTACACATCATTCCACAAATAATTCCACGCATCATTTCACCCCTCATTCCACACAACATTCCAAACCTCATTCCACACATCATTCCATGCATCATTCCACAACACATTCCATCCGTCATTCCACACATCATTCCACAAAGCATTCAACACATCATTCCACGTATCATTTAACACATCATTCCACACATCATTCCACCCGTCATTCTACTCATCATTCCACACATCCTTCCAAACATCATTCCACACATCATTCCACTCATCGTTCCACACATTATTCCACACATCATTCCAAACGACATTCCGCAATTCATTCCAAATATCATTCCACAAATCATTCCACGTATCATTTAACACATCATTCCACACATCATTCCACACATCATTCTACACATCATTCCACAAATAATTCCACGCATCATTTCACCCCTCATTCCACACAACATTCCAAACCTCATTCCACACATCATTCCATGCATCATTCCACAACACATTCCATCCGTCATTCTACACATCATTACACTTATCATTCCAAACTTCATTCCACACACAATTCCAAACCTCATTCCACACATTATTTCACACATCATTCCACACATCATTCCATACATCATTCCACACATCATTCCACGCCTCATTCCAAAACTCATTGCACCCGTCATTCTGCACAGCTTTCAATAGATCATTCCACACCTCATTCCACACATCATTCCACACATCATTCCACACAACATTCCACACATCATTCCACACTTCATTCCACACATCATTCCACACAACATTCCACACCACTTTCCACACCTCATTCCACACATCATTCCACGCATCATTCCACACATCCTTCCAGTCAGCATTCCAAACTTAATTCCACACATCATTCCACACATCATTCCACACGTCATTCCACACATCATTCCACACATGCTGCCACACCTCATTCCACAAATCATTCAACACATTGTTCCACCCATCATTCCACACCTCATTCTACACACCATTCTACACATCATTCCAAACCTCATTCCACAAATCATTCCACACATCATTCCACACATCATTCAACACATCATTTCACACATCATTCCTCACCTCATTCCACACATCATTCCAAACCTCATTCCACAAATCATTCCACACATCATTCCACGTATCATTTAAAACATCATTCCACACATCATTCCACACATCATTCCAAACATCATTCCACACACCATTCCACACAACATTCCACACATCATTCCACTCATCATTCCAAACCTCATTCAACACATCATTGCACACAACATTCCACACATCATTCCACTCATCATTCCAAACCTCATTCCACACATCATTCCAAACATCATTCCATACATCGTTCAAAACCTCATTCCATACATTATTCCACACAACATTCCACACATCATTCCACACATCATTCTACACCTCATTCTGCACATCATTCCACACATCATTCCACATATCATTCCACACATCATTCCACAAATCATTCCACACATCATTCCACACACCATTCCACACCTCATTCTACACATCATTCCACACATCACTCTACACATCATTCTACACATCACTCCAAACCTTATTCCACACATCATTCCACACATCATTCCAAACATCATTACACATATCATTCGACATATCAATCCACACATCATACCACACATCATTCCAAAACTTATTCCACACATCATTCCACACATCATTCCACACATCAGTGCACACATCATTTCACTCATTATTCCACACATCATTCCACACATCATTCCACACAACATTCCACACGTCATTTTGAACCTTTTCCAGAATTTATTCCACTCATTATTCCACAGAACCTTCCACGCATCATGACACACTTCATTCCACGCATCATTCCGCACCTCATTCCACACCTAATTCCACACATCCTTCCACACATCATTCCACACACCATTCCACACATCATTCCACACATCATTCCACACATCATTCCACACCTCATTCTACACGTCATTCCACACATCATTCCACACATGATTCCACACCTCATTCCACACATCATTCCACACATATTTCCACACGCCATTCCACACATCTTTCCACACATCATTGCACCCATCATTCCAGACCTCATGCTGCACATCATTCCACACATCATTTCAAACCTATTTTCACACATCATTCCACACATCATTCCACACATCTTTCCAAATCTCATCCACAAATCAATCCACACATCATTCCAAACTTTACTCCACTCATAATGGCAAAACACATTTCACACGTCTTTCCACACCTCTTTCCTCACATTATTCCACACATCATTCCATCCATCATTCCAAACATCATTCCACATATCATTCCACATATCATTTAACACGTCATTCCACACATCATTCCACACATCATTCCACACATTATTCCAAAAATCATTCCACACATCATTCCACACATCATTCCACACATCATTCTACACATCATTCCACACCCCATTCCACATATCATTCCACACCACATTCCATACATCATTCTACGCATCATTACACAACTCATTCTAGCCGTCATTCCACACATCATTCCACACATCATTCCAAACATCATTCAACACGTCATTCCAAAACTCATTCCACACATTATTCCACACCACATTCCATACATCATTCCACACATCATTCCACACGTCATTCCACCCACCATTCCACACATCATTCCACACATCATTACACACATCATTCCACACATCATTCCACGCATCATTCCACAACACAATCCACCCGTCATTCTACACATCATTCCATACGTCATTCCAAACATCATTCCGCACATAATTCCAAACCTCATTCCACACATCATTCCACACATCATTCCACATCTCATTCCACACATCATTTCAGACATCATTCCACACATCATTCCACACCTCATTTCGCATCTCATGCCACACCTCAATTCCCACCACATTCCACAACTCATTACACACGAAATTTCATACATCATTCCACACATCATTCCACACATCATTTCACACATCATTCTAAACCTTATTCCATACATCATTCCAAACATCATTCCACACCTCATTCCACACATCATTCCACACATCTTTCCACACATCTTTCCACACATCTTTCCACACATCATTCAACACATTATTCCATACATCATTCCACAGCACATTCCACAGATCATTCCGCACATCATTCCACACCTCATTCCACACAATTTTCAACACATCATTCCACACATCATTCCACATATCATTCCACACATCATTCCACACCTCATTCAACACCTCATTTCACACATCATTCCACACTTCATCCCACACGACATTTGAAACTTCATTCCAAATAACATTCCACACCTCATTCCAAACATCAATCCACACATCATTCCATACATCATTCCACATATAATTCCACATCACTTTCGACACCTCATTCCACACATCATTCTACACATCATTCGACACATCATTCCACTCATCATTCCAAACCTCATTCCACACACCATTCCAAACATCATTCCATACATCTTTCGAAACCACATTCCATACATTATTCCACACAACATTCCACACTTCATTCCACACATCATTCCACACCTCATTCTACACATAATTCCACACATCATTCCGCACATGATTCCAAACATTATTCCACAAATCATTCCACACATCATTCCACACCTCATTCTACACATTATTCCACATATCATTCCACACATTATTCCACCCATCAATCCACACCTCATTCTACACATCCTTCTACACATCATTCCAAACCTCGTTGCACACAAGATTCCACACATCATTCCACAAATCATTCCACACATTGTTCCACCCGTCATTCCACACCTCATTCTACACATCATTCTACACATCATTCCACACCTCATTCAACACGTCATTCCACACATCAATCCACAAATCATTCAACACATCATTCCACTTATCATTTAACACATCATTCCACACATCATTCCACCCGTCATTCTACTCATCATTCCACACATCCTTCCAAACATCATTCCACACAGCATTCCACTCATCGTTCCACACATCATTCCACAGATCATTCCAAACGACATTCCGAAATTCATTCCACATATCATTCCACAAATCATTCCACACATTGTTCCACCCGTCATTCCACACCTCATTCTACACATCATTCTACACATCATTCCACACCTCATTCAACACGTCATTCCACACATCAATCCACAAATCATTCAACACATCATTCCACTTATCATTTAACACATCATTCCACACATCATTCCACCCGTCATTCTACTCATCATTCCACACATCCTTCCAAACATCATTCCACACAGCATTCCACTCATCGTTCCACACATCATTCCACAGATCATTCCAAACGACATTCCGAAATACATTCCACATATCATTCCACAAATCATTCCACGTATCATTTAATACATCATTCCACACATCATTCCACACATCATTCTACACATCCTTCCACAAATAATTCCACACATCATTTCACACCTCATTCCACACATCATTCCAAATCTCATTCCACACATCATTCCATGCATCATTCCACACCACATTCCATCCGTCATTCTACACATCATTCCACTCATCATTCCAAACTTCATTCCAAACAACATTCCAAAATTCATTCCACACATTATTTCACACATCATTCCACACATCATTCCATACATCATTCCACACATCATTCCACGCATCATTCCACAACTCATTCCACCCGTCATTCTATACAGCTTTCTATAGATCATTCCACACCTCATTCCACAAATCATTCCACACAGCATTCCACACTTCATTCCACACATCATTCCACACATCATTCCACACCACTTTCCACACCTCATTCCACAAATCAATCCATGTATCAATTAACACATCATTCCACACATCATTCCACGCATCATTCCACCACACATTCCGTCCGTCATTCTACACATCATTCCACACATCATTCCAAACATCATTTCACACATCATTCCAAACCTCATTCCACACATTATTCCACACATCATTCCACAGATCATTCCACACATCATTCCACACATCAATCCACGCATCATTCCACAACTCAATCCACCCGTCATTCTACACATCATTCCACACATCATTCCAAACATCATTCCACACATCATTCCAAACCTCATTCCACACATCATTCCACACATCATTCCAAACCTCATTCCACAACACATTCCATCCGTCATTCTACACATCATTCCACTCATCATTCCAAAATTCATTCCACACACCATTCCAAACCTCATTCCACACATTATTTCACACAACATTCCACAAATCATTCCATACATCATTCCACACATCATTCCACACATCATTCAACACGTCATTCCACACATCATTCCACAAATCATTCAACACATCATTCCACGTATCATTTAACACATCATTCCACACATCATTCCACCCGTCATTCTACTCATCATTCCACACATCCTTCCAAACATCGTTCCAAACATTATTCCACACATCATTCCAAACGACATTCCGAAATTCATTCCACATATCATTCCACAAATCATTCCACGTATCATTTAATACATCATTCCACACATCATTCCACACATCATTCTACACATCCTTCCACAAATAATTCCACACATCATTTCACACCTCATTCCACACATCATTCCAAATCTCATTCCACACATCATTCCATGCATCATTCCACACCACATTCCATCCGTCATTCTATACATCATTCCACTCATCATTCCAAACTTCATTCCACACAACATTCCAAAATTCATTCCACACATTATTTCACACATCATTCCACACATCATTCCATACATCATTCCACACATCATTCCACGCATCATTCCACAACTCATTCCACCCGTCATTCTATACAGCTTTCTATAGATCATTCCACACCTCATTCCACACATCATTCCACACATCATTCCACAAATCATTCCACACAGCATTCCACACTTCATTCCACACATCATTCCACACATCATTCCACACCACTTTCCACACCTCATTCCACAAATCAATCCATGTATCAATTAACACATCATTCCACACATCATTCCACGCATCATTCCACCACACATTCCGTCCGTCATTCTACACATCATTCCACACATCATTCCAAACATCATTTCACACATCATTCCAAACCTCATTCCACACATTATTCCACACATCATTCCACAGATCATTCCACACATCATTCCACACATCAATCCACGCATCATTCCACAACTCAATCCACCCGTCATTCTACACATCATTCCACACATCATTCCAAACATCATTCCACACATCATTCCAAACCTCATTCCACACATCATTCCACACATCATTCCACACCTCATTCCACAACACATTCCATCCGTCATTCTACACATCATTCCACTCATCATTCCAAAATTCATTCCACACACCATTCCAAACCTCATTCCACACATTATTTCACACAACATTCCACACATCATTCCACACATCATTCAACACGTCATTCCACACATCATTCCACAAATCATTCAACACATCATTCCACGTATCATTTAACACATCATTCCACACATCATTCCACCCGTCATTCTACTCATCATTCCACACATCCTTCCAAACATCGTTCCAAACATCATTCCACACATCATTCCAAACGACATTCCGAAATTCATTCCACATATCATTCCACAAATCATTCCACGTATCATTTAATACATCATTCCACACATCATTCCACACATCATTCTACACATCCTTCCACAAATAATTCCACACGTCATTTCACATCCCATTCCACACATCATTCCAAATCTCATTCCACACATCATTCCATGCATCATTCCACAACACATTCCATCCGTCATTCTACACATCATTCCACTCATCATTCCAAACCTCATTCCACACACCATTCCAAACCTCATTCCACACATTATTTCACACATCATTCCACACATCATTCCATACATCATTCCACACATCATTCCACGCATCATTCCACAACTCATTCCACCCGTCATTCTACACAGCTTTCTATAGATCATTCCACACCTCATTCCACACATCATTCCACACATCATTCCAAACATCATTCCACACATCATTCCACACTTCATTCCACACATCATTCCACACATCATTCCACACCACTTTCCACACCTCATTCCACAAATCAATCCATGTAACAATTAACACTTCATTCCACACATCATTCCACGCATCATTCCACCACACATTCCGTCCGTCATTCTACACATCATTCCACACATCATTCCAAACATCATTTCACACATCATTCCAAACCTCATTCCACACATTATTCCACACATCATTCCACAGATCATTCCACACTTCATTCCACACATCAATCCACGCATCATTCCACAACTCAATCCAGCCGTCATTCTACACATCATTCCACACATCATTCCAAACATCATTCCACACATCATTCCAAACATCATTCCACACATCATTCCACACATCATTCCACACCTCATTCCACAACACATTCCATCCGTCATTCTACACATCATTCCACTCATCATTCCAAAATTCATTCCACACATCATTCCAAACCTCATTCCACACATTATTTCACACAACATTCCACACATCATTCCATACATCATTCCACACATCATTCCACACATCATTCAACACGTCATTCCACACATCATTCCACAAATCATTCAACACATCATTCCACGTATCATTTAACACATCATTCCACACATCATTCCACCCGTCATTCTACTCATCATTCCACACATCCTTCCAAACATCATTCCACACATCATTCCACTCATCGTTCCACACATCATTCCACACATCATTCCAAACGACATTCCGCAATTCATTCCACATATCATTCCACAAATCATTCCACATATAATTTAACACATCATTACACACATCATTCCACACATCATTCTACACATCATTCCACAAATAATTCCACGCATCATTTCACACCTCATTCCACACATCATTCCAAACCTCATTCCACACATCATTCCATGCATCATTCACACAACACATTCCATCCGTCATTCTACACATCATTCCACTCATCATTCCAAACTTCATTCCACACACCATTCCAAACCTCATCCCACACATTATTTCACACATCATTCCACACATCTTTCCATACATCATTCCACACATCATTCCACCCACCATTCCACACAGCATTCGACACATCATTCCACACATCATTTCAAACATCATTCCACACCACATTCCACACATCATTCCACTCATCATTCCACACATCATTCCAGACATCATTCACACCTCATTCCACACATCATTCCGGACATCATTCCACGGATCATTCCACACTTCATCCCACACATCATTTCACACATCATTCCAAACCTCATTTCACACATCATTCCACACATCATTCCACACGCCATTCCACACATGATTCCACATATCATTCCACAAATCAATCCATGTATCATTTAACACATCATTCCACACATCATTCCACGCATCATTCCACCACACATTCCGTCCGTCATTCTACACATCATTCCACACATCATTCCAAATATCATTCCACACATCATTCCAAACCTCATTCCACACATTATTCCACACATCATTCCACAGATCATTCCACACATTATTCCACACGTCATTCCACGCATCATTCCACAAATCAATCAACCCGTCATTCTACACATTATTCCACACATCATTCCAAACATCATTCCACACATCATTCCAAACCTCATTCCACACATCATTCCACACATCATTCCACATCTCATTCCACACATAATTTCAGACATCATTCCACACATCATTCCACACCTCATTTATCACCTCATTTAACACCTCATTCCACACCTCAATTCACACCTCATTCCACAACTCATTCCCCACGAAATTTCATACATCATTCTACACATCATTCCACACATCATTACGCACATCATTCTAAACCTCATTCCATAGATCATTCCACACATCATTCCACACCTCATTCCACACCACTTTCGACACCTCATTCCACACATTATTCCACACATCATTTCAAACATCATTCCATACATCGTTCCAAACCTCATTCCATACATTATTTCACACAACATTCCACATATCATTCCATACATCATTCCACACCTCATTCTACACACCATTCTACACATCATTCCAAACCTCATTCCACACATCATTCCACACATCATTCCAAACATCATTTCACACATCATTCCTAACCTCATTCCACACATCATTCCAAACCTCATTCCACAAATCATTCCACACATCATTCCACGTGTCATTTAACACATCATTCTACACATCATTCCACACATCTTTCCATACATCATTCAAAACATCATTCCACACATCATTCCACGCATCATTCCACACATCATTCCACCCGTCATTCTACACATCATTCCACACATCATTCCAAACATCATTCCACACATCATTTCACATATCATTCCACACATCATTCCACTCATCATTCCAAACCTCATTCCACACATAATTCCAAACATCATTCCATACACCGTTCTAAACCTCATTCCATACATTATTCCACACCACATTCCACACTTTATTCCACACATCATTCTACACATCATTCCACACATCATTCCACACATCATTCCACACATCATTCCACATATCATTCCACACCTCATTCCATACAGCATTCCACACCTCATTCCACACATCATTCCACACATCATTCCAAACATCATTTCACACATCATTCCTAACCTCATTCCACACATCATTCCAAACCTCATTCCACAAATCATTCCACACATCATTCCACGTGTCATTTAACACATCATTCTACACATCATTCCACACATATTTCCATACATCATTCAAAACATCATTCCACACATCATTCCACGCATCATTCCACACATCATTCCACCCGTCATTCTACACATCATTCCACACATCATTCCAAACATCATTCCACACATCATTTCACATATCATTCCACACATCATTCCACTCATCATTCCAAACCTCATTCCACACATAATTCCAAACATCATTCCATACACCGTTCTAAACCTCATTCCATACATTATTCCACACCACATTCCACACTTTATTCCACACATCATTCTACACCTCATTCCACACATCATTCCACACAAGTTTCCACACATCATTCCACAAATCATTCCACACATCATTCCACACATCATTCCACACCTCATTCCACACATGAGTCCACACCTCATTCCACAAATCATTCCACACATTATTCCACCCATCATTCCACACCTCATTCTACACATCATTCTACACATCACTCCAAACCTTATTCCACACATCATTCCACACATCATTCCACACATCATTCCAAACCTCATTCCACACATTATTCCAAACCTCATACCATACATCATTCCTCACCTCATTCCACACATCATTCCAAAACACATTCCACACATCATTCCACACATCATTCCACACGTCATTCCACACATCATTCCACAAATCATTCCACACATTATTCCACACATCATTCCACACACCATTCCAAACCTCATTCTAAACAGCATTCCACACATCAGTCCACACATCATTTCACTCATCATTCCACACATCATTCCAGACATCATTCACACCTCATTCCACACATGATTCCAGACATCATTCCACGGGTCATTCCACACATCATCCCACATATCATTCCACACCTAATTCTGAACATCATTCCACACATCAGTCCACACATCATTTCACTCATTATTCCACACATCATTCTACAATTTTCTCCACACATAAACCCACACATCCTTCCACGCATCATTCCACACATCATTCCACGTATCATACCACACCTCATTCCACATCTCATTCCTCACATCATTCCACACATCATTCCACACCTCATTCCACACATCATTCCACACATCATTCCAAACATTATTTTAAACCTCATTCCACAATTTATTCCACTCATCAATCCACACAACCTTCCACGTATCATTACACGCTTCATTCCACGCATCATTCCACACCTCATTCCACAGCTCATTCCACACATCAGTCCACACATCATTCCACACATCATTCCACACATCATTCCACACATCATTCCACACATCATTCCACACCTCATTCCACACATCATTCCACACATGAGTCCACACCTCATTCCACAAATCATTCCACACATTATTCCACCCATCATTCCACACCTCATTCTACACATCATTCTACACATCACTCCAAACCTTATTCCACACATCATTCCACACATCATTCCACACATCATTCCAAACCTCATTCCACACATTATTCCAAACCTCATACCATACATCATTCCTCACCTCATTCCACACATCATTCCAAAACACATTCCACACATCATTCCACACATCATTCCACACGTCATTCCACACATAATTCCACAAATCATTCCACACATTATTCCACACATCATTCCACACACCATTCCAAACATCATTCTAAACAGCATTCCACACATCAGTCCACACATCATTTCACTCATCATTCCACACATCATTCCAGACATCATTCACACCTCATTCCACACATGATTCCAGACATCATTCCACGGGTCATTCCACACATCATCCCACATATCATTCCACACCTAATTCTGAACATCATTCCACACATCAGTCCACACATCATTTCACTCATTATTCCACACATCATTCTACAATTTTCTCCACACATAAACCCACACATCCTTCCACGCATCATTCCACACATCATTCCACGTATCATACCACACCTCATTCCACATCTCATTCCTCACATCATTCCACACATCATTCCACACCTCATTCCACACATCATTCCACACATCATTCCAAACATTATTTTAAACCTCATTCCACAATTTATTCCACTCATCAATCCACACAACCTTCCACGTATCATTACACGCTTCATTCCACGCATCATTCCACACCTCATTCCACAGCTCATTCCACACATCAGTCCACACATCATTCCACACATCATTCCACACATCATTCCACACATCATTCCACACATCATTCCACACATCATTCCACACCTCATTCTACACGTCATTCCACATATCATTCCACACATCATTCCACACCTCATTCCACACATCATTCCACACATCATTTCCACACGTCATTCCAGACATCTTTCCACACATCATTCCACCCATCATTCCAGACCTCATGTAACACATCATTCCACACATCATTCCAAACTTATTTTCACACATTATTCCACACATCATTCCACACATCTTTCCAAACCTCATCCACAAATCAATCCACACATCATTTCAAACTTTATTCCACACATAATGCCAAACCACATTTCACACATCATTCCACACCTCTTTCCTCACAGCATTTCACACATCATTCCACACATCATTCCACACATCATTCCATCCATCATTCCAAACATCATTCCACATATCATTCCACATATCATTTAACACTTCATTCCACACATCATTCCACACATCATTCCACACATTATTCCAAAAATCATTCCACACATCATTCCACACATCATTCCACACCACATTCCATACATCATTCCACGCATCATTACACAACTCATTCTACCCGTCATCCCACACATCATTCCACACATCATTCCAAACATCATTCAACACATCATTCCAAACCTCATTCCACACGTTATTCCACAAATCATTCCACACATCATTCCACACATCATTCCACAACTTATTCTACATATCATTCCACACAACATTCCACACATCATTCCACACCACATTCCAGACATCATTCCACGCATCATTACACAACTCATTCTAGCCGTCATTCTACACATCATTCCACACATCATTGCAAACATCATTCAACACATCATTCCAATCCACATTCCACACATTATTCCACAAATCATTCCACACATCATTCCACACATCATTCCACACCTCATTCTACATATCATTCCACACAACATTCCACACATCATTCCACACCACATTCCATGCATCATTCCACACATCATTCAACAAATCATTCCACCCACAATTAGACACATCATTCCACACTTCATTCCACACATCATTCCACACATCATTCCACGCATCATTCCACAACTCAATCCACCCGTCATTCTACACATCATTCCAAATGTCATTCCAAACATCATTCCACACATAATTCCAAACCTCATTCCACACATCATTCTACACATTATTCCACACATCATTCCACACCTCATTTCGCACCTCATTCCATACCTCAATTCACACCTCATTCCACAACTCATTACACACGAGATTTCATACATCATTCCACACATCATTCCACACATCATTTCACACATCATTCTAAACCTTATTCCATACATCATTCCAAATCTCATTCCACACCTCATTCTACACATCTTTCCACTCATCTTTCAACACATCTTTCCACCCATCTTTCCACACCTCATTCAACACATTATTCCACACATCATTCCACACCACGTTCCACAGATCATTCTGAACAACATTCCACACCTCATTCCACACAATTTTCCACACATCATTCCACACCTCATTCCACATATCATTCCACACCTGATTCCACACCTTATTCCAAACATCATTCCACACTTCATCTCACACGACATTCCAAACTTCTTTCCACATAACATTCCACACCTCATTCCAAACGTCAATTCACACATCATTCCATACATCCTTCCACACATAATTCCACAGCACTTTCGACATCTCATTCCATACATCATTCTACACATCATTCCACACCTCATTCCACTCATCATTCCACACCTGATTCCACACCTCATTCCACACATCATTCCACACTTCATCTCACACGACATTCAAAACTTCTTTCCACATAACATTCCACACCTCATTCCAAACATCAATCCACACATCATTCCATACATCCTTCCACACATAATTCCACACAACTTTCGACATCTCAGTCCACACATCATTCTACACATCATTCCACACATCATTCCACTCATCATTCCAAACCTCATTTCACACATCATTCCAAACATCATTCCATACATCGTTCGAAACCACATTCCATACATTATTCCACACAACATTCCACACATCATTCTACACATCATTCCACACCTCATTCTACACATAATTCCACAAATCATTCCACACATCATTCCACACATCATTCCACACCTCATTCTACACATCATTCTACACATCATTCCAAACCTCATTGCACAAATCATTCCACACTTCATTCCAAACATCATTTCACACATCATTCGACACATCATTACACACCGCATTCTAAAAATCATTCCACACATCATTCCACTCATGATTCCACACCTCATTCCACAAATCATTCCACACATTGTTCGACCCATCATTCTACACGTCATTCTGCACATCATTCCACACTTCATTCCAAACATCATTTCACACATCATTCGACACATCATTCCACACCTCATTCCAAAATTCATTCCACACATCATTCCACTCATCGTTCCACACATCATTCCACTCATCATTCCAAATCTCATTCCACACATCATTCCAAACATCATTCCATACATCGTTCCAAACCTCATTCCACACAACATTCCACACATCATTCCATACATCATTCCGCACCTCATTCCACACCTCATCCTACACATCATTCCCAAATCATTCCACACATGATTCCACACATCATTCCACAAATCATTTCACACATCATTCCACACATCATGCCACACCTCATTCTACACATCATTCCACACATCATTCCACACATTATTACACCCATCATTCCACACCTCATTCTACACATCATTCTACACATAATTCCATACCTCATTCCACGCATCATTCCACACTTCAATACAAACATCATTTCACACATCATTCGACACATCATTCCACACCTCATTCTACACATCATTCCACACATCATTCCACACATGATTCCACACCTCATTCCATAATTCATTCCACACAAATCGTTCCACCCATCATTCCACACCTCATTCTACACATCATTCTACACATCATTCCAAACCTCATTCCACACATCATTCCGCACATCTTTCCACAAATCATTCCACACATCATTCCACGTATCATTTAACACATCATTCCACACATCATTCCACACATCATTCCATACATCATTCCAAACATCATAACCCACATCATTCCACGCATCATTCCACACATCATACCACCCGTCATTCTACACATCATTCCACACATCATTCCACACATCATTCCACTCATCATTCCAAATCTCATTCCACACATCATTCCAAACATCATTCCATACATCGTTCCAAACCTCATTCCATACGTTATTCCACACAACATTCCACACATCATTCCACACATCATTCCACACCTCATTCTACACATCATTCCACACATCATTCCACACATGATTCCACAAATGGTTCCACAAATCATTCCACACATCATTCCACACATCATTCCACACCTTATTCTACACATCATTCCACACATCATTCCACACATTATTCCACCCATCATTCCACACCTCATTCTACACATCATTCTACACATCATTCCAAAACTCATTCCACACATCATTCCACACTTCATTCCAAACATCATTTCACACATCATTCGACACATCATTCCATACATCATTCCACACATCATTCCAAACCTCATTCCACACATTATTCCAAACCTCATACCACACATCATTCATCACCTCATTCCACTCATCATTCCAAACCTCATTCCACACATCATTCCACACATCATTCCACACCTCATTCCACACATCATTCCACAAATCATTCCACACATCATTCCACGTATTATTTAACACATCATTCCAAACATTATGCCATGCATCATTCCACACGTCATTCCACCCGTCATTCTACACATCATTCCACACACCATTCCAAACATCATTCCACGTATGATTCCAAACCTCATTCCACACAATATTCCAGACAACATTCCAGACATCATTCCACACATCATTCCACACCTCATTCTACGCACCATGCCACCCACCATTCCACAAATCATTCCACACATCATTCCACACATCAGTCCACACATCATTCCACACATCATTCCAACCACCATTCCACACAGCGTTCGACACATCATTGCACACATCATTCAAAACATCATTCCACACAACATTCCACACAGCATTCCACACATCATTCCACACATCATTCCAGACATCATCCACACCTCATTCCATACATTATTCCAGCCATCATTCCACGGATCATTCCACACATGACCCCACACATCATTCCACACCTCATTCTAAACTTCATTCCACACATCAGTCCACACATCATTTCACTCATCATTCCACACATCATTCCACACGTCATTCCACACATCATTCCACAAATCATTCCACACATCATTCCACGCTTCATTTATCACATCATTCCACACATCATTCCACGCATCATTCCACAATCATTCCACCCGTCATAATACACATCATTCCACACATCATTCCAAACATCATTCTACACATCATTCCAAACCTCATTCCACACATCATTCCACACATCATTCCAAACATCATTTCACACATCATTGGACACATCATTCCATACATCATTCGACACATCATTCCAAACCTCATACCACACATCATTCCTCACCTCATTCCACACATCAATCCACACTTCATTTCACTCATCATTCCACAATCATTCCACCCGTCATAATACACATCATTCCACACATCATTCCAAACATCATTCTACACATCATTCCAAACCTCATTCCACACATCATTCCACACATCATTCCAAACATCATTTCACACATCATTGGACACATCATTCCATACATCATTCGACACATCATTCCAAACCTCATACCACACATCATTCCTCACCTCATTCCACACATCAATCCACACTTCATTTCACTCATCATTCCACACATCATTCCACAAGTTATTCCACACATAAAACCACACATCCTTAAACGCATCATTACACACATCATTCCACGTATCATTCCACACCTCATTCCACACCTCATTCCGCAGATCATTACACACTTCATTCCACACCTCATTCCATACATCATTCCACACATCATTCCACACCTCATTTTAAACCACATTCCACAATGTATTCCACACATCAACCCACACAATCTTCCACGCATCATTACAAACTTCATTCCACGCATCATTCCACACCTCATTCCACAACTCATTCCACATATCATTCCACACATCATTGCACACATCATTCCACACATCATTCCACACATCATTCAACACATCATTCCACACCTCATTCTACACATCATTCCACACATCATTCCACACACCATTCCACACATCATTCCACACATATTTCCACACGTCATTCCACACATCTTTCCACACATCATTCCACCCATCATTCCAGACCTCATGCTAAACATCATTCCACACATCATTCCAAACCTATTTTCACACATCATTCCACACAGCATTCCACACATCATTCCAAACCTCATCCACACATCAGTCCACACATCATTCCAAACCTCATTCCACACATAATGCCAATACTCATTCCATACATCATTCCACACCTCTTTCCACACATCATTTCACACATCATTCCACACATCATTCCACACATCATTCCATACATCATTCCACACATCATTCCAAACCTCATTCCACACATTATTCCAAACCTCATACCATACATCATTCATCACCTCATTCCACTCATCGTTCCAAACCTCATTCGACACATCATTCCACACATCATACCACACGTCATTCCACACATCATTCCACAAATCATTCCACACATCATTCCACGTATTATTTAACACTTCATTCCAAACATTATTCCACGCATCATTCCACACATCATTCTACCCGTCATTCTCCACATCATTCCACACACCATTCCAAACATGATTCAACATATCATTCCAAACCTCATTCCACACAATATTCCAGACAACATTCCAGACATCATTCAGCACATCATTCCACACCTCATTCTACACACCATGCCACCCACCATTCCACAAATCATTCCACACATCATTCCAAACATCATTCCACATATCATTCCTCATATCATGTAACACTTCATTCCACAACTCATTTTACCCGTCATTCCATACATCATTCCACAATTCATTCCAAACATCATTCAAGACATCATTCCAAACTTCATTCCACACATTATTCCACAAATCATTCCACACATCATTCCACAAATCATTCCACACCTCATGTTACACATCATTCCACACATCATTTCGCACATCATTCCACACATCATTCCACACATCATTCCACGCATCATTCCAGACATCATTCCACACAACATTCCACACAACATTCCAAACATCATTCCACACATCATTCCACACCTCATTCCACATATCAATCCACACATCATTCCACACCTAAATATACACATCATTCCTCACACCATTCCACACTTCATTCCACACCTCATTTCACACATCATTCCACAGATCATTCCACACATCATTCCACATATCATTCCTCCCATCATTCCTCACATCATTCCACACTTCATTCCACACGTCATTTCACACATCTTTCCACGGAACATTCCAGCCTCCATTCCACACCTCATTCTACACATCATTCCGCACATCATTCCACGCATCATTCCAGACATCATTCCAAACATCATTCCACACATCATTGCACACATCATGCCACGCATCATTCCACACCTCATTCCACACCTCATTTCACACATCATTCCACACCTCATTCTACACATCATTCCTCACATCATTTCACACATCATTTCACACCTAATTCTATACATCATTCCACACATCATTCCACACATCATTCCACACATCATTCCACACCTCATTTTAAACCTCATTCCACAATTTATTCCACACATCAATCCACACAACGTTCCACGCATCATTACACGTATCATTCCACGCATCATTCCACACCTCATTCCACACCTCATTGCACACCTCATTCTACACTTCATTCCTCACATCATTTCACACCTCATTCCACACCTCATTTCACACCTCATTCCACACATCATTCGCCGCATTATTCCACACATCATTCCACACATCATTCCACGCATCATTCCACAACTCATTCTACCCGTCATTCCACACATCATTCCACCCGTCATTCTACTCATCATGCCACACATCATTCCAAACATCATTCCACACATCATTACAAACCTCATTCCACACATTATTCCACACATCATTCCAGATATCAGTCCACACTTCATTCCACACATCATACCAAACATCATTTCACACATCATTGGACACACCATTCCAAACATCATTCCAAACCTCATTCCACACATTATTCCAAACATCATTCCACACATTATTCCAAACCTCATACCACACATCATTCCTCACTCATTCCACACATCATTCCAAACCTAATTCCACACATCATTCCACACATCATTCCACACGTCATTCCACACATCATTCCACAAATCATTCCACACATCATTCCACGTATCATTTAAAACATCATTCCACATATCATTCCACGCATCATTCCACACATCATTCCACCCGTTATTCTACACATCATTCCATACATCATTCCAAACATCATTCCACACATTATTCCAAACCTCATACCACACATCATTCCTCACCTCTTTCCACACATCATTCCACACATTATTCCACAAATCTTTGCAGACATCATTCCACACTTCATTCCACACCTCATTCTACACATCATTCCACCCACCATTCCACAAATCATTCCACACATCATTCCACACATCAGTCCACACATCATTCCACACATCATTACAAACCTCATTCCACACCTCATTCCTCACATCATTCCATACAACATTCCACATATATTTCCACACCAAATTCCACACATCATTCCACACATCATTCCAAACCTCATTATGCAAATCATTCCACACATTATTCCAAACATCATTCCACACATCATTCCACTGATCATTCCACACATCATTCCAGACATCATTCCACACCTCATTCCACACGTCATTCCACACATCATTGCACACATCATTCCACACCACATTCCACATCTTATTCCACAAATCATTATACACATCAATCCACACATCATTCCACCTATCATTGCACACATCATTCCACACATTATTCCACACATCATTCTACACAACATTTCACACATCATTCCAAACCTCATTCCACACATTATTCCAAACCTCATTCCACACATCATTCCACACCTCATTCCAAACTTCATTCCACACATCATTCCACACATCATTCCACACACCATACAACACATCATTCCCCAAATCATTCCGCACATCATTCCACACCTCATTCCACACATAATTCCACACATCATTCCACAACTCATTCCACAACTCATTCCACACGTTATTTCACAGATCATTCTACACATCATTCCGCACATCATTCCACACATCATTCCAAACGTCATTCCACACATCATTCCACACAACATTCTACACAACATTCCACATATCTTTCCACACCTCATTCCACATATCATTCCACATATCATTCCACACATCATTCCACACAACATTCCACACATCATTCCAACCATCATTCCTCACATCATTCCACACTTCATTCCACACCTCATTCCACACAGCATTTCACACATCCTTCCACACATCATTCCACCCACCATACCACGCCTCATTCTACACATCATTCCACATATCATTCCAAACATCATTCCACACGTCATTCCTCACATGATTTCACACCTCATTCCACACATCATTCCACACATCATTCCACACGTCATTCCACACAACATTCCACACATCATTCCAACCATCATTCCTCACATCATTCCACACTTCATTCCAAACCTCATTCCACACATCATTTCACACATCCTTCCACACATCATTCCACCCACCATACCACACCTCATTCTACACATCATTCCACACATCATTCCACACCCCATTCTACACATCATTCCTCACATGATTTCACACATCATTCCACACCTCATTCTATCCATCATTCCAGACTTTATTCCGCACATCATTCCACACATCATTCCACACATCATTCCACACATCATTCCACACATCATTCCACACATCATTCCACCTATCATACCACATATCATACCACACATCATTCCACAACTAATTTCACACATAATTCCAAACATCATTCCACAACACATTCCACATCTCACTCCACACATCATTATACACATCATTCCACACATCATTCCACCCATCATCCCACACATCATTCCACACATCATTGCAAACCTCATTTCACACATCCTTCCACACATCATTTCATACAACATTCCACATATCTTTCCACACATCATTCCACACATAATCCACATATCATCACACACATCATTTCACACATCATCCCACACATCATTCCACACCTCACTCGTAACATCATTCCACAGATCATTCCACACATCATTGCTCTCGACATTCCACACATCATTCCACAATAAATTACCACACATCAATCCACACATCATTCCATGCATCATTCCAAGCATCATTCCACGCGTCATTCCACACAACATTCCACACATCATTCCACGCATCATTTCACACATCATTCCACACATCATTCCATACCTCATTCCACACCACATTCCAAACATCATTCCACACACCATTCTACAAATCATTCCACACATCATTCCTCACCTCATTCCCACATCATTCCACAACTCATTAAACGCGTCATTCCACACATCATTCCACACATTATTCCAAACATCATTCAACACAACATTCCAAACCTCATTCCACACATCATTGAACACATCACTCCAGACTTTATTACACACAGCATTCCACACCTCATTCCATGCCTCATTCCATGCATAATTCCACACATCATTCAACATACTAATTCACACATCATTCCATACAAAATTCTACACGTCATTCCACACATCATTCCACACATCATTCAACACATCATTCCACACCTCATTCCAGATAACATTCCAGACATCATTCCACACTCATCATCCAACACATCATTCCACACATCATTCCGCACATCATTTCACACCTCATTCCACTCATCCTTACACACATCATTCCACACATCATTCCACACCTCATTCCACAACTCTTTCCACACCTCATTTCATACCTCATTCCACAACTCATTCCACACGTCATTTCACACATCATTCCACACGTCATTCCATACCACATTCTATACATCATTACACACATTATTACACACATCATTCCACACATCATTCCTCACATCATTCCACGCATTATTCCACAAATCATTCCACCCTTCATTCCACACATCATTCCACACATCATTCTGCACATCATTTCACACCTCATTCCACTCATCATTCCACACATCATTCCACACATCATTCCACACCTCATTCATCAACTCATTCCACACCTCATTTCATACCTCATTCCACAACGCATTCCACACGTCATTTCACGCATCATTCCAACCATCATTCCACTCATCGTTCCACACATCATTCCAAAACTCATTCCACACATCATTACAATCATCATTCCACACGTCATTCCACCCATCATTCCACCCATCACTCAACACATCATTCCACACATCATTCCACACATCATTCCACACCTCATTCCACACTTCATTCCACACCTCATTCCACACCTCATTTCACACCGCATTCCACAACTTCATTCGACCCGTCATTCCACACATCATTCCACACATCATTCCAAACATCATTCCACACAAAAGTACGAACCTCAATCCACACATCATTGCACACATCATTCCACACATCATTCCACACATCATTCCACACATCATTGCACACCTCGTTCTAAACATTATTCCACACATCATTCCACCCATCATTCCACCCACCATTCCATACGTCATTCTGCACATCATTCAAAACATCATTCCAAACATCATTCCACAACTCATTCCACCCGTCATTCCACACATCATTCCAAATATCATTCCATACATCATTCCACACATCATTCCAAACTTCATTCCACACATTATTCCACACATCATTCCACACATCATTTCACACCTCATTCTAAACATTATTCCACACATCATTCCACACATCATTCCACCCATCATTCCATACCACATTCTACACATCATTACACACATCATTCCAAACATCATTGCACACAGCATTGCACACATCATTCTACACGTCAATTCCACACGTCATTTCACACATCATTCCACAGGTTATTACACACATCATTCCACACATCATTCCTCACATCATTCCACGCATCATTCCACAAATCATTCCACCCTTCATTCCACACATCATTCCACACATCATTCCAAACATCATTCCACACATCATTGCAAACCTCATTCCACACATCATTCCACACATCATTCCACACATCATTCCGCACCTCTTTCTACACATTATTCCACACACCATTCCACACATCATTCCACACCTCATTCAAAACATCATTCCACACATCATTTCACACATCATTCCACACATCATTCCACCCACCATTCCACACTTCATTCCAAACTTCGTTCTACCCATCATTCCACCCATCACTCCGCAAATCATTCCACACATCATTCCACACATCATTCCACACATCATTCCACACATCATTCCACACGTCATTCCACACCTCAATCCACACGATATTTCACACCACATTTCATACATCATTCCACACAACATTCCAAACATCATTCCATACATCATTCCACACATCATTCCACACCACATTCCACACTTCATTCCAGACATCATTCCACATATCATTTCACACATCATCCCTCACATCATTTCACACCTCACTTTTAAAATCATTCCACAGATCATTCCACACATCATTCCACACATCATTCCAAACATCATTCTACACATCAATTGAGACTTCATTCCACACATCATTCCACACATCATTCCGCACCCCGTTCCACATATCATTCCACACATAATTCCTTACAACATTCCATACCTCATTCCGCACATCATTCCACACATCATCCAAAACATCATTCCACGCATCATTCCACAAAGCATTCCACCCTTCATTCCAGACATCATTCTACACATCATTGCAAACGTCATTCCACACATCATTGCAAACCTCATTCCACACATCATTCCACACATCATTCCACACATCATTCTCCACATCTTTCTACACATCATTCCACACAACATTCCACACATCATTCCACACCTCATTCAAAACATCATTCCACACATCATTTCACACCTCAATCCACACCTTATTTCACAACTCATTTCACACATCATTCCACACATCATTCCAAACATCATTCCATACATCATTCCACACATGATTCCACACCACATTCCACACTTCATACCAGACATCATTCCACACATCATTCCACACATCATTCTCCACATCTTTCTACACATCATTCCACACAACATTCCACACATCATTCCACACCTCATTCAAAACATCATTCCACACATCATTTCACACCTCAATCCACACCTTATTTCACAACTCATTTCACACATCATTCCACACATCATTCCAAACATCATTCCATACATCATTCCACACATGATTCCACACCACATTCCACACTTCATACCAGACATCATTCCACACATCATTTCACACATCAATTGAGACTTTATTCCACACATCATTCCACACATCATTTAACACATCATTCCACAGATCATTCCAAATATCATTCCACACATAATTCCTTACAACATTCCTCACCTCATTCCGCACAACATTCCAGACATCATCCAACACATCATACCACACATCATTCCACACCTCATTCCTGACATAATTCCACAGATCATTCCATACTTCATTCCACACGTCATTCCAAAACTCATGTCACACCTCATTTCATATCTCATTATACAACTTATTCCACACGTCATTTCACACATCATATCCCACATCATTCCACACATCATTCCACACAACATTCCACACATCTTTCCACACCTCATACCACACATCATTCCACACATCATTCCACGCATCATTCCATACAACATTCCACACAGCATTCCACAGCTCATTCCACACATCATTCCACATATCATTCCACACATGATTCCAAACATCATTCCACACATAATTCTACATCTCATTCCACACATCATTATAAACATCATTACACACATCATTCCACACAACATTCCACCCATCACTCCACACATCATTCCATACATCATTCCATACATTATTCCACACATCATTCCATACCTCATTCCACACTTCATTCCACACCTCATTCCACACCTTATTTCACACCGCATTCCACAAGTCATTCCACCCGTCATTCCACACATCATTCCACACAACATTGCAAACCTCATTCCGCACAACATTGCACACATCATTCCACACATCATTCCACACATCATTCCACAGATCATTCCAAACATCATTCCACACATCATTCCAAACTCATTCCACACATCATTGCAAACATCATCCCACACATCATTGCGCAACACACTCCACACCTCATTCCACACATCATTATAAACATCATTCCACACATCAATTCACAGCTCATTCTAAACATCATTCTACACATCATTCCACATATTATTCTACCCATCATTCCACACCTCATTCTACACTTCATTACACACATCATTCCCAACAGCATTCCAAACATCATTCCACACAGTATTCCACACAGCATTGCACACATCGTTCCACACGTCATTCCACACGTCATTCCACGCACCATTCCACACATCATTCCACCCGTCATTCCACACATTATTCCACACATCATTCCAAACATCATTCCAAATATCATTCCAAACCTCATTCCACTCATTATTCCACATAACATTCCAAACATCATTCCACACATCATTCCACACCTCATTCGAGTCATCATTCGACACACCATTCCACACATCATTCCACATCTCATTCCACACATCATTTCACACATCATTCCACACATCATTCCACACATCATTGCACCCACCATTCCACACCTCATTCGACACATCCTTCCACACATCATTCCAAACAACATTCCACATATCATTCTACACCTCATTCCACACATCATTCCACACATCATTCCACACATCATTCCACACATCATTCCAAACATCGTTCCAAACATCATTCCACACATCATTCCACACATCATCCCACACATCATTGCACACATCAATCTTAACATAATTCCACACATCAGTCCAGACATCATTGCATTCATCATTCCACACATCATTCCAAAATTTATTCCAGACATCAATCCACACATCATTCCATGCATCATTCCACGGATCATTCCACGCATCATTCCACACATCATTCCACACATCATTCCACACCTCATTCCACACATTATTCCACACATCATTCCACACCTCATTTTAAACATGATTCCACTATTTATTCCACACATCAATCCATACATCCTTCCACGCATCATTCCACGCTTCATTCCACGCATCATTCCAGACCTCATTCCACACCTCATTCCACACATCATTCCACACATCATTCCACACATCATTCCACACATCATTACGCACCTCATTCCGCACATCATTCCACACATCATTCCACACATCATTCCGCACATCATTTCAGATCTCATTCCACACATCATTCCACACATCATTCCACACATCACTCCACACCTCATCTCACACCTCATTCCCGTCATTCCACACAGCATTCCTCACAAATTATTCCAAACCACGTTCCACACATCATTCCAAACCTCACTCCACACATTATTCCACACACTATTCCACACATCATTCCAAAGCTCACTCTACACATCATTCCACGCATCATTCCACACATCATTCACCACCTCATTCCAAACATCATTCCACACATCATTCCACACATCATTCCACACATCATTCCACCCATTTTTCCTCACCTCATTCTACACATCATTCTACACAACATTCGAAACCTATTCCACACATTATTCCACACCTCATTCCACACATCATTCCACACATCATTCCATACAACATTCCACACCTCATTCCACACATCATTCCACACATCATTCCCCACATCATTCCACATATCATTCCACACTTCATTCCACACCTCATTCCAGACATCATTCCAGACATCATTCGTCACATCATCCAACACATCATTCCACACATCATTCCGCACATCGTTACACTATTTATTACTCACATTAATCCAAACATCCTTCCACGCATCATTCCACAGGTCATTACACACATCTTTCCACATATCATTCCACACCTCATTCCACACCTCATTCCACGCATCATTCCACACATCATTCCACACATCATTCCACACATCATTCCACACATCATTCCACACATCATTCCACACATAATTCCACACGTCAAACCACACGTCATTATACACCTCATTCCACACCACATTCCACACATCATTCCACACCTCATTTCCCACCTCATTCCAAAACACATTCCACCCGTTATTCCACACATCATTCCACACATCATTCCAAACATCATTCCGCAACATCATTCCAAACCTCATTCCACACATTATTCCACACATCAATCCACCCATCTTTCCACACATCATTCCAAACCTCATTCTACACATCATTCCACGCATCATTCCACACATTATTCCACAACTCATTCCACACATCATTCCACACATCATTCCACACATCATTCCACACATCATTCCACCCATTTTTCCACACCTCATTCTATACACCATTCCACACAACATTCCAAATCTATGCCACGCCACAATCCACGCATCATTCCACACATCATTCCACACATCATTCCACATATCATTCCACACATCATTCCAGACATCATTCCAGACATCATTCCTCATATCATCGAACACAACACACCATACATCATTCCGCACATCATTCCACACCTCATACCACACATCATTCCACACATCATTCCACTCATCATTCCAAACATCATTCCACAATTTATTCCACACATCAATCCACACATCATTCCACACCTCATTCCACACATGATTCCACACATAATTCCAAACCTCATTCCACACATCATTCCACACGTCATTCCACATCTCATTTTAAACATAATTCCAATATTTATTCCACACATCAATCCACACATCCTTCCACGCATCATTCCACGCATCATTCCACGCATCATTCCACACCTCATTCCGCAAATCATTCCACACCTCATTCCACGCATCATTCCACACATCATTGCACACATCATTCCACACATCATTCCAAACACATTCCACACATCATTAAACACATCATTCCACACGTTATACCACACGTCATTGTACACCTCATTCCACACCACATTCCACACATAATTCCACATCTCATTTCCCACCTCATTCCACAACACATTCCACCCGTTATTCCACACATCATTCCACACATCATTCCAAACATCATTCCGCAACATCATTCCAAACCTCATTCCACACATTATTCCACACATTATTAAACCCATCTTTCCACACATCATTCCAAACCTCATTCTACACATCATTCCACTCATCATTCCACACATTATTCCACAACTCATTCCACGCATCATTCCACACATCATTCCACACATCATTCCACACATCATTCCACCCATTTTTCCACACCTCATTCTTCACACCATTCCACACAACATTCCAAACAACATTCCACATATCATTCTACACCTCATTCCACTCATCATTCCACACATCATTCCACACATAATTCCACCCATCATTCCACACCTCATTCCAAACATCATTCCACACATCATTCCACACATCATCCCACACATTATTCCACACCTCAATCTTAACATAATTCCACACATCAGTCCAGACATCATTGCATTCATCATTCCACACATCATTCCACAATTTATTCCATGCATCATTCCACGGATCATTCCACGCATCATTCCACACATCATTCCACACATCATTCCACACCTCATTCCACACATTATTCCACACATCATTTCACACGTCATTTGAAACATGATTCCACTATTTATTCCACACATCAGTCCATACATCCTTCCACGCATCATTCCACGCATCATTCCACGCATCATTCCAGACCTCATTCCACACCTCATTCCACACATCATTCCACACATCATTCCCCACATCATTCCACACATCATTACTCACCTCATCCCGCACATCATTCCACACATCATTCCACACATCATTCCGCACATCATTTCAGATCTCATTCCACACATCATTCCACACATCATTCCACACATCACTCCACACCTCATCTCACACTTCATTCCCGTCATTCCACACAGCATTCCACACAAATTATTCCAAACCACGTTCCGCACATCATTCCAAACCTCATTCCACACATTATTCCACACACTATTCCACACATCATTCCAAAGCTCACTCTACACATCATTCCACGCATCATTCCACACATCATTCACCACCTCATTCCAAACATCATTCCACACATCATTCCACACATCATTCCACACGTCATTCCACACATCATTCCACCCATGTTTCCTCACCTCATTCTACACATCATTCTACACAACATTCGAAACCTATTCCACACATTATTCCATACATCATTCCACACATCATTCCACACTTCATTCCATACAACATTCCACACCTCATTCCACACATCATTCCACACATCATTCCCCACATCATTCCACATATCATTCCACACTTCATTCCACACGTCATTCCAGACATCATTCCAGACATCATTCGTCACATCATCCAACACATCATTCCATACATCATTCCGCACATCATTCCACAATTTATTCCACACATCAATCCACACATCCTTCCATGCATCATTCCACGCATCATTCCACGCATCATTCCACACCTCATTCCACACCTCATTCCACACCTCATTCCACACATGATTCCACACATAATTCCAAACCTCATTCCACAATTCATTCCACACATCATTCCACATCTCATTTTAAACATAATTCCAATATTTATTCCACACATCAGTCCACACATCCTTCCACGCATCATTCCCCGCATCATTCCACGCATCATTCCACACCTCATTCCGCAAATCATTCCACACATCATTCCACACATCATTCTACACATCATTCCACACATCATTCCACACATCACTCCACACCTCATCTCACACCTCATTCCCGTCATTCCACACAGCATTCCACACAAATTATTCCAAACCACGTTCCTACCATCATTCCAAACCTCATTCCACACATTATTCCACACACTATTGCACACATCATTCCAAAGCTCACTCTACACATCATTCCACGCATCATTCCACACATCATTCCACACATCATTCCACACATCATTCCATACAACATTCCACACCTCATTCCACACATCATTCCACACATCATTCCCCACATCATTCCACATATCATTCCACACTTCATTCCACACCTCATTCCAGACATCATTCCAGACATCATTCGTCACATCATCCAACACGTCATTCCACGCATCATTCCACACATTATTCCAAAACTCATTCCATGCATCATTCCACGCAGCATTCCACGCATCATTCCACACATCATTCCGCACATCGCTCCACTATTTATTACTCACATTAATCCAAACATCCTTCCACGCATCATTCCACAGGTCATTACACACATCTTTCCACACATCATTCCACACCTCATTCCACACCTCATTCCACGCATCATTCCACACATCATTCCACACATCATTCCACACATCATTCCACACATCATTCCACACATCATTCCACACGTCAAACCACACGTCATTATACACCTCATTACACATCACATTCCACACATCATTCCACACCTCATTTCCCACCTCATTCCAAAACACATTCTACCCGTTATTGCACACATCATTCCACACATCATACCAAACATCATTCCGCAACATCATTCCAAACCTCATTCCACACATTATTCCACACATCATTCCACCCATCTTTCCACACATCATTCCAAACCTCATTCTACACATCATTCCAAGCATCATTCTACACATTATTCCACAACTCATTCCACACATCATTCCACACATCATTCCACACATCATTCCACACATCATTCCAACCATTTTTCCACACCTCATTCTATACACCATTCCACACAACATTCCAAATCTATGCCACGCCACAATCTACGCATCATTCCACACATCATTCCACAAATCATTCCACATATCATTCCACACATCATTCCACACATCATTCCAGACATCATTCCTCATATCATCGAACACAACACACCATACATCATTCCGCACATCATTCCACACCTCATACCACACATCATTCCACACATCATTCCACTCATCATTCCAAACATCATTCCACAATTTATTCCACACATCAATCCACACAGCCTTCCATGCATCATTCCAGGCATCATTCCACGCAACATTCCACACCTCATTCCACACCTCATTCCACACATGATTCCACACATAATTCCAAACCTCATTCCACACATCATTCCACACATCATTCCACTTCTCATTTTAAACATAATTCCAATATTTATTCCACACATCAATCCACACATCCTTCCACGCATCATTCCACGCATCATTCCACGCATCATTCCACACCTCATTCCGCAAATCATTCCACACCTCATTCCACGCATCATTCCACACATCATTCCACACATCATTTAAACACATCATTCCAAACACATTCCACACATCATTAAACACATCATTCCACACGTCATACAACACGTCATTGTACACCTCATTCCACGCCACATTCCACACATCATTCCACATCTCATTTCCCACCTCATTCCACAACACATTCCACCCGTTATTCCACACATCAATCCAGACATAATTCCAAACATCATTCCGCAACATCATTCCATACCTCATTCCACACATTATTCCACACATCATTAAACCCATCTTTCCACACATCATTCCAAACCTCATTCTACACATCATTCCACTCATCATTCCACACATTATTCCACAAATCATTCCACGCATCATTCCACACATCATTCCACACATCATTCCACACATCATTCCACCCATTTTTCCACACCTCATTCTTCACACCATTCCACACAACATTCCAAATCTATTCCACGCCGCAATCCACATCTCATTCCACACATCATTCCACACATCATTCCACACATCATTCCACACATAATTGCACCCACCATTCCACACCTCATTCGACACATCCTTCCATACATCATTCCAAACAACATTCCACATATCATTCTACACCTCATTCCACACATCATTCCACACATCATTCCACACATCATTCCACACATCATTCCACACCTCATTCCAAACATCATTCCACACATCATCCCACACATCATTCCACACCTCAATCTTAACATAATTCCACACATAGTCCAGACATCATTGCATTCATCATTCCACACATCATTCCACAATTTATTCCACACATCAATCCACACATCATTCCATGCATCATTCCACGGATCATTCCACGCATCATTCCACACATCATTCCACACATCATTCCACACCTCATTCCACACATTATTCCACACATCATTCCACACGTCATTTGAAACATGATTCCACTATTTATTCCACACATCAATCCATACATCCTTCCACGCATCATACCACGCATCATTCCACGCATCATTCCAGACCTCATTCCACACCTCATTCTACACATCATTCCACACATCATTCCACACATCATTCCACACATCATTACGCACCTCATCCCGCACATCATTCCACACATCATTCCACACATCATTCCGCACATCATTTCAGATCTCATTCCACACATCATTCCACACATCATTCCACACATCACTCCACACCTCATCTCACACCTCATTCCCGTCATTCCACACAGCATTTCACACAAATTATTCCAAACCACGTCCCGCACATCATTCCAAACCTCATTCCACACATTATTCCACACACTATTCCACACATCATTCCAAAGCTCACTCTACACATCATTCCACGCATCATTCCACACATCATTCACCACCTCATTCCAAACATCATTCCACACATCATTCCACACATCATTCCACACATCATTCCACACATCATTCCACCCATTTTTCCTCACCTCATTCTACACATCATTCTACACAACATTCGAAACCTATTCCATACATTATTCCACACATCATTCCACACCTCATTCCACACATCATTCCACACATCATTCCACACATCATTCCATACAACATTCCACACCTCATTCCACACATCAATCCACACATCATTCCCCACATCATTCCACATATCATTCCACACTTCATTCCACACGTCATTCCAGACATCATTCCAGACATCATTCGTCACATCATCCAACACATCATTCCATACATCATTCCGCACATCGTTCCACAATTTATTCCACACATCAATCCACACATCCGTCCATGCATCATTCCACGCAGCATTCCACGCATCATTCCACACATCATTCCGCACATCGTTCCACTATTTATTACTCACATTAATCCACACATCCTTCCACGCATCATTCCACAGCTCATTACAAACATCTTTCCACGTATCATTCCACACCTCATTCCACACCTCATTCCACGCATCATTCCACACATCATTCCACACATCATTCCACACATCATTCCACACATCATTCCACACATCATTCCACACATCATTCCACACATCATTCCACACGTCAAACCACACGTCATTATACACCTCATTCCACACCACATTCCACACATCATTCCACACCTCATTTCCCACCTCATTCCAAAACACATTCCACCCGTTATTCCACACATCATTCCACACATCATTCCAAACATCATTCCGCAACATCATTCCAAACCTCATTCCACACATTATTCCACACATCATTCCACCCATCTTTCCACACATCATTCCAATCCTCATTCTACACATCATTCCACGCATCATTCCACACATTATTCCACAACTCATTCCACACATCATTCCACACATCATTCCACACATCATTCCACACATCATTCCACCCATTTTTCCACACCTCATTCTATACACCATTCCACACAACATTCCAAATCTATTCCACGCCACAATCCACGCATCATTCCACACATCATTCGACACATCATTCCACATATCATTCCACACATCATTCCAGACATCATTCCAGACATCATTCCTCATATCATCGAACACAACACACCATACATCATTCCGCACATCATTCCACACCTCATACCACACATCATTCCACACATCATTCCACTCATCATTCCAAACATCATTCCACAATTTATTCCACACATCAATCCACACATCCTTCCATGCATCATTCCACGCATCATTCCACGCATCATTCCACACCTCATTCCACACCTCATTCCACACCTCATTCCACACATGATTCCACACATAATTCCAAACCTCATTCCACACATCATTCCACACATCATTCCACATCTCATTTTAAACATAATTCCAATATTTATTCCACACATCAATCCACACATACGTCCACGCATCATTCCACGCATCATTCCACGCATCATTCCACACCTCATTCCGCAAATCATTCCACACCTCATTCCACGCATCATTCCACACATCATTCCACACATCATTCCACACGTCATTCCAAACACATTCCACACATCATTAAACACATCATTCCACACGTCATACCACACGTCATTGTACACCTCATTCCACACCACATTCCACACATCATTCCACATCTCATTTCCCACCTCATTCCACAACACATTCCACCCGTTATTCCACACATCATTCCACACATCATTCCAGACATCATTCCAGACATCATTCCTCATATCATCGAACACAACACACCATACATCATTCCGCACATCATTCCACACCTCATACCACACATCATTCCACACATCATTCCACTCATCATTCCAAACATCATTCCACAATTTATTCCACACATCAATCCACACATCCTTCCATGCATCATTCCACGCATCATTCCACGCATCATTCCACACCTCATTCCACACCTCATTCCACACCTCATTCCACACATGATTCCACACATAATTCCAAACCTCATTCCACACTTCATTCCACACATCATTCCACATCTCATTTTAAACATAATTCCAATATTTATTCCACACATCAGTCCACACATCCTTCCACGCATCATTCCACGCATCATTCCACGCATCATTCCACACCTCATTCCGCAAATCATTCCACACATCATTCCACACATCATTCTACACATCATTCCACACATCATTCCACACATCACTCCACACCTCATCTCACACCTCATTCCCGTCATTCCACACAGCATTCCACACAAATTATTCCAAACCACGTTCCACACATCATTCCAAACCTCATTCCACACATTATTCCACACACTATTCCACACATCATTCCAAAGCTCACTCTACACATCATTCCACGCATCATTCCACACATCATTCACCACCTCATTCCAAACATCATTCCACACTTCATTCCACACATCATTCCACACATCATTTCACCCATTTTTCCACACCTCATTCTACACATCATTCTACACAACATTCGAAACCTATTCCACACATTATTCCACACATCATTCCACACATCATTCCACACATCATTCCATACAACATTCCACACCTCATTCCACACATCATTCCACACATCATTCAGCACATCATTCCACATATCATTCCACACTTCATTCCACACCTCATTCCAGACATCATTCCATACATCATTCCGCACATCGTTCCACAATTTATTCCACACATCAATCAACACATCCGTCCATGCATCATTCCACGCAGCATTCCAAGCATCATTCCACACATCATTCCGCACATCGTTCCACTATTTATTACTCACATTAATCCACGCATCCTTCCACGCATCATTCCACAGCTCATTACACACATCTTTCCACACATCATTCCACACCTCATTTCACACCTCATTCCACGCATCATTCCACACATCATTCCACACATCATTCCACACCTCATTCCAAACACATTCCACACATCATTCCACACATCATTCCACACGTCAAACCACACGTCATTATACACCTCATTCCACACCACATTCCACACATCATTCCACACCTCATTTCCCACCTCATTCCACAACACATTCCACCCGTTATTCCACACATCATTCCACACATCATTCCAAACATCATTCCGCAACATCATTCCAAACCTCATTCCACACATTATTCCACACATCATTCCACCCATCTTTCCACACATCATTCCAAACCTCATTCTATACATCATTCCACGCATCATTCCACACATTATTCCACAACTCATTCCACACATCATTCCACACATCATTCCACACATCATTCCACACATCATTCCACCCATTTTTCCACACCTCATTCTATACACCATTCCACACAACATTCCAAATCTATTCCACGCAACAATCCACGCATCATTCCACACATCATTCCACACATCATTCCACATATCATTCCACACATCATTCCAGACATCATTCCAGACATCATTCCTCATATCATCGAACACAACACACCATACATCATTCCGCACATCATTCCACACCTCATACCACACATCATTCCACACACCATTCCACTCATCATTCCAAACATCATCCCACAATTTATTCCACACATCAATCCACACATCCTTCCATGCATCATTCCACGCATCATTCCACGCATCATTCCACACCTCATTCCACACCTCATTCCACACCTCATTCCACACATGATTCCACACATAATTCCAAACCTCATTCCAGACATCATTCCACACATCATTTCACATCTCATTTTAAACATAATTCCAATATTTATTCCACACATCAATCCACACATCCTTCCACGCATCATTCCACGCATCATTCCACGCATCATTCCACACCTCATTCCGCAAATCATTCCACACCTCATTCCACGCATCATTCCACACATCATTCCACACATCATTCCACACGTCATTCCAAACACATTACACACATCATTAAACACATCATTCCACACGTCATACCACACGTCATTGTACACCTCATTCCACACCACATTCCACACATCATTCCACATCTCATTTCCCACCTCATTCCACAACACATTCCACCCGTTATTCCACACATCATTCCACACATCATTCCAAACATCATTCTGCAACATCATTCCAAACCTCATTCCACACATTAATCCACACATCATTAAACCCATCTTTCCACACATCATTCCAAACCTCATTCTACACGTCATTCCACGCATCATTCCACACATTATTCCAAAACTCATTCCAGGCATCATTCCACACATCATTCCACACATCATTCCACACATCATTCCACCCATTTTTCCACACCTCATTCTTCACACCATTCCACACAACATTACAAATCTATTCCAGGCCACAATCCACATCTCATTCCACACATCATTTCACACATCATTCCACACATCATTCCACACCATTGCACCCACCATTCCACACCTCATTCGACACATCCTTCCACACATCATTCCAAACAACATTCCTCATATCATTCTACACCTCATTCCACACATCATTCCACACATCATTCCACCCGTTATTCCACACATCATTCCACACATCATTCCAAACATCATTCCGCAACATCATTCCAAACCTCATTCCACACATTATTCCACACATCATTCCACCCATCTTTCCACACATCATTCCAAACCTCATTCTACACATCATTCCACGCATCATTCCACACATTATTCCACAACTCATTCCACACATCATTCCACACATCATTCCACACATCATTCCACACATCATTCCACCCATTTTTCCACACCTCATTCTATACACCATTCCACACAACATTCCAAATCTATTCCACGCAACAATCCACGCATCATTCCACACATCATTCCACACATCATTCCACATATCATTCCACACATCATTCCAGACATCATTCCAGACATCATTCCTCATATCATCGAACACAACACACCATACATCATTCCGCACATCATTCCACACCTCATACCACACATCATTCCACACACCATTCCACTCATCATTCCAAACATCATTCCACAATTTATTCCACACATCAATCCACACATCCTTCCATGCATCATTCCACGCATCATTCCACGCATCATTCCACACCTCATTCCACACCTCATTCCACACCTCATTCCACACATGATTCCACACATAATTCCAAACCTCATTCCAGACATCATTCCACACATCATTTCACATCTCATTTTAAACATAATTCCAATATTTATTCCACACATCAATCCACACATCCTTCCACGCATCATTCCACGCATCATTCCACGCATCATTCCACACCTCATTCCGCAAATCATTCCACACCTCATTCCACGCATCATTCCACACATCATTCCACACATCATTCCACACGTCATTCTAAACACATTACACACATCATTAAACACATCATTCCACACGTCATACCACACGTCATTGTACACCTCATTCCACACCACATTCCACACATCATTCCACATCTCATTTCCCACCTCATTCCACAACACATTCCACCCGTTATTCCACACTTCATTCCACACATCATTCCAAACATCATTCTGCAACATCATTCCAAACCTCATTCCACACATTATTCCACACATCATTAAACCCATCTTTCCACACATCATTCCAAACCTCATTCTACACGTCATTCCACGCATCATTCCACATATTATTCCAAAACTCATTCCAGGCATCATTCCACACATCATTCCACACATCATTCCACCCATTTTTCCACACCTCATTCTTCACACCATTCCACACAACATTACAAATCTATTCCAGGCCACAATCCACATCTCATTCCACACATCATTTCACACATCATTCCACACATCATTCCACACCATTGCACCCACCATTCCACACCTCATTCGACACATCCTTCCACACATCATTCCAAACAACATTCCTCATATCATTCTACACCTCATTCCACACATCATTCCAAACATCATTCCACACCTCATTCCAAACATCATTCCACACATCATTCCACACATCATCCCACACATCATTCCACACCTCAATCTTAACATGATTCCACACATCAGTCCAGACATCATTGCATTCATCATTGCACACATCATTCCACAATTTATTCCACACATCAATCCACACATCATTCCATGCATCATTCCACGGATCATTCCACGCATCATTCCACACATCATTCCACACATCATTCCACACGTCATTCCACACATTATTCCACACATCATTCCACACGTCATTTTAAACATGATTCCACTATTTATTCCACACATCAATCCATACATCCTTCCACGCATCATTCCACGCTTCATTCCACGCATCATTCCAGACCTCATTCCACACCTCATTCCACACATCATTCCACACATCATTCCACACATCATTCCACACATCATTACGCACCTCATTCCGCACAACATTCCACACATCATTCCACACATCATTCCGCACATCATTTCAGATCTCATTCCACACATCATTCCACACATCATTCCACGCACCACTCCACACCTCATCTCACACCTCATTCCCGTCATTCCACACAGCATTCCACACAAATTATTCCAAACCACGTTCCGCACATCATTCCAAACCTCATTCCACACATTATTCCACACACTATTCCACACATCATTCCAAAGCTCACTCTACACATCATTCCACGCATCATTCCACACATCATTCACCACCTCATTACAAACATCATTCAACACATCATTCCACACATCATTCCACACATCATTCCACACATCATTCCACCCATTTTTCCTCACCTCATTCTACACATCATTCTACACAACATTCGAAACCTATTCCACACATTATTCCACACATCATTCCACACATCATTCCACACATCATTCCATACAACATTCCACACCTCATTCCACACATCATTCCACACATCATTCCCCACATCATTCCACATATCATTCCACACTTCATTCCACACCTCATTCCAGACATCATTCCAGACATCATTCGTCACATCATCCAACACATCATTCCATACATCATTCCGCACATCGTTCCACAATTTATTCCACACATCAATCCACACATCCGTCCATGCATCATTCCACGCAGCATTCCACGCATCATTCCACACATCATTCCGCACATCGATCCACTATTTATTACTCACATTAATCCACACATCTTTCCACGCATCATTCCACAGCTCATTACACACATCTTTCCACATATCATTGCACACCTCATTCCACACCTCATTCCACGCATCATTCCACACATCATTCCACACATCATTCCACACATCATTCCAAACACATTCCACACATCATTCCACACATCATTCCACACGTCAAACCACACGTCATTATACACCTCATTCCACACCACATTCCACACATCATTCCACACTTCATTTCCCACCTCATTCCACAACACATTCCACCCGTTATTCCACACATCATTCCACACATCATTCCAAACATCATTCCGCAACATCATTCCAAACCTCATTCCACACATTATTCCACACATCATTCCACCCATCTTTCCACACATCATTCCAAACCTCATTCTACACATCATTCCACGCATCATTCCACATATTATTCCACAATTCATTCCACACATCATTCCACACATCATTCCACACATCATTCCACACATCAATCCACCCATTTTTCCACACCTCATTCTATACACCATTCCACACAACATTCCAAATCTAGTCCACGCCACAATCCACGCATCATTCCACACATCATTCCACAAATCATTCCACATATCATTCCACACATCATTCCAGACATCATTCCAGACATCATTCCTCATATCATCGAACACAACACATCATACATCATTCCGCACATCATTCCACACCTCATACCACACATCATTCCACACATCATTCCACTCATCATTCCAAACATCATTCCACAATTTATTCCACACATCAATCCACACATCCTTCCATGCATCATTCCACGCATCATTCCACGCATCATTCCACACCTCATTCCACACCTCATTCCACACCTCATTCCACACATGATTCCACGCATAATTCCAAACCTCATTCCACACATCATTCCACACATCATTCCACATCTCATTTTAAACATAATTCCAATATTTATTCCACACATCAATCCACACATCCTTCCACGCATCATTCCACGCATCATTCCACGCATCATTCCACACCTCATTCCGCAAATCATTCCACACATCATTCCACACATCATTCTACACATCATTCCACACATCATTCCACATCTCATTTTAAACATAATTCCAATATTTATTCCACACATCAATCCACACATCCTTCCACGCATCATTCCACGCATCATTCCACGCATCATTCCACACCTCATTCCGCAAATCATTCCACACATCATTCCACACATCATTCTACACATCATTCCACACATCATTCCACACGTCATACTACAAGTCATTCTACACCTCATTCAACACCTCAGTCCACACATCATTCCACAACTCATTTCCCACCTCATTCCACACATTATTCCACACAATATTCCACCCATCACTCAACACATCATTCCACACATCATTCCACACATCATTCCACACATCATTCCAAACCTCATTTCACAGCTCATTCCACAACTCATTCCACCCGACATTCCTCAATCATTCCATAAATCATTCCAAACATCATTCCATACAACATTCCAAACCTCATTCCACACATCATTGCACACATCATTCCACACATCATTCCACACATCATTCCACGCATCATTCCACACAACATTCCACACATCATTGCAAACATAATTCCACACTTCAATCCACACCACATTCCACACCTCATTAATCACATCAATTAAAACATCATTCCACACATGAATTCACACCTCATTCTAAACATCATTCCACACATCATTCCACACATCATTCCCCAACTCATTCCACAACACATTCCACCCATTATTCCACACATCATTCCACACATCATTCCAAACATCATTCCACACATAATTCCACACATCATTCCACACATTGTTCCACACATCATTCCACCAATCATTCCACACATTATTCCAAACCTCATTCTACACATCATTCCACGGATCATTCCACACATCATTCCACACCTCATTCCACACATCATTCCACACATCATTTCTCGCATTTTTCCACACTTCATTCTACACATCATTCCACACAACATTCCAAACCTATGCCACACAGCATTCCACACATCATTTCACACATCATTCCATTCCACATTCCACGCCTCATTCCACGCATCATTCCACACATCATTCCACACATCATTCCACATATCATTCCACACATCATTCCATACAACATTCCACATGTCATTCCACACATCATTTCACACATCATTCCACACATCATTCCACATATCATTCCACACATCATTCCACACCTCATTCCAGACATCATTCCAGACTGCATTCCACACATCATCGAACACATCATACCACACATCATTCCTCACGTCATTCCACTCATGATTCGAAACATCATTCCACAATTTATTCCACACTTCAATCCACATAACCTTCCACACATCATTCCATACAACATTCCACAACTCATTCCACACATCATTCCAAACATCATGCCACACATTATTCCACATATCATTCCACACATCATTCCAAACCTCATTCCAGACATCATTCCAGCATCATTCCTCACATCATCCAACACATCATACCGCACATCATTCCGCAAATCATTCCACACCTCATTCCACAATTTATTCCACACATCAATCCACACATCCTTCCATGCAACATTCCACGCATCTTCCCACGCATCATTCCACACCTCATTCCAGACCTCATTCCACTCATCATTCCACACATCATTCCACACCTTATTCCACACATCATTCCACACATCATTCCACACGTAATTATAAACATCATTCCACTATTTATTCCACACATCAATCCACACATCCTTCTATGCATCATTTCACGCATCATTCCACGCATCATTCCACATCTCATTCCACACCTCATTCCACACCTCATTCCACACATTATTCCACACATCATTCCACAAACCATTCCAGACATCATTCCACACATCATTCCAAAACTCATTCCAAACATCATTCCACACGTCATATCACACGTCATTCTTCACATCATTCGACACCTCATTCCACACGTCATTCCACAACTCATTTCCTACCTCATTCCACAACACATTCCACCCGTAATTCCATACATCATTCCACATATCTTTCCAAACATCATTCCACACATCATTCCAAACCTCATTCCACACATTATTCCACACATCATTCCAACCATCACTCCACACATCATTCCACACATCATTCCACACATCATTCAACACATCATTCGACACATCATTCTAAACATCATTCCACACATCATTCCAAACCTCATTTCACAGCGCATTCCACAACTCATTCCACCCGTCATTCCTCAATTATTTCACCCATCATTTCAAACATCATTCCATACAACATTCCAAACCTCATTCCACACATCATTGCACACATCATTCCACACATCATTCCACACATCATTCCACACATCATTCCACACATCATTGCAAACATAATTCCACATATCATTCCACACCACATTCCACACCTCATTAATCACATCAATTAAAACATAATTCCACACATGAACTCACACCTCATTCTAAACATCATTCCACACATCATTCCACACATCATTCCCCAACTCATTCCACACATCATTCCACGCCTCATTCCACACATGATTCTACACATCATTCCAAACATCATTCCAAACATCATTCCACACATCATTCCACACAGCATTGCACACATCATTCCACACGTCATTGCACACGTCATTCCACGGATCATTCCACACCTATTTCCCACCTCATTCCACAACACATTCCACCCGCTATTCCACACATCATTCCACACATCATTCCAAACATCATTCCACACATAATTCCACACATCAATCCACACATTATTCCACACATCATTCCACCAATCATTCCACACATTATTCCAAACCTCATTCTACACATCATTCCACGGATCATTCCACACATCATTCCACACCTCATTCCACACATCATTCCACACATAATTTCTCGCATTTTTCCACACTTCATTCGACACGTCATTCCACACAACATTCCAAACCTATGCCACACAGCATTCCACGCATCATTTCACACATCATTCCATTCCTCATTCCACGCTGTATTCCACGCATCATTCCACACATCATTCCACACATCATTCCACATATCATTACACACATCATTCCATACTACATTCCACAACTCATTCCACACATCATTCCAAACATCATGCCACACATCATTCCACATATCATTCCACACATCATTCCACACCTCATTCCAGACATCATTTCAGACATCATTCCTCACATCATCCAACACATCATACCACACATCATTCCGCAAATCATTCCTCACCTCATTCCACAATTTATTCCACACATCAATCCACACATCCTTCCATGCATCATTCCACGCATCTTCCCACGCATCATTGCACACCTCATTCCAGACCACTTTCCACTCATCATTCCACACATCATTCCACACCTCATTATAAACATCATTCCACTATTTATTCCACACATCAATCCACACATCCTTCCACGCATCATTTCACGCATCATTCCACGCATCATTCCACACCACATTCCACACCTCATTCCACACATCATTCCACACATTATTCTACACATCATTCCACACATCATTCCAGACATCATTCCACACATCATTCCAAAACTCATTCCAAACATCATTCCACACGTCATATCACATGTCATTCTTCACATCATTCGACACCTCATTCCACACGTCATTCCACAACTCATTTCAAACCTCATTTCACAATACATTCCACACGTCATTCCATACATCATTCCACATATCTTTCCAAACATCATTCCACACATCATTCCAAACTTCATTCCACACATTATTCCACATATCATTCCACCCATCACTCCACACATCATTCCACACGTCATTCCACACATCATTCCCAACATCATTCCACACATCATTCCAAACATCATTCCACACATTTTTCCACACATCATGCAGGCATCATTCCACACATCATTCCACACATCATTCCAAACATTTTTCCACACATCATGCAAACATCATTCCACACATCATTCCACACCTCATTCCACACATGAGTCCACACATCATTCCAAACATCATTTCAAACATCATTCCACACATCATTTCACACAGCATTGCACACTTCATTCCAAACGTCATTTCACACGTCATTCCACAGATCATTCCATACATCATTACACACATCATTCCACACTTCATTCCACACATCATTCCACACATCATTCCAAAACTAATTCCAAACATCATTCCACACATCATTCCACACATCATTCCACCCGTCATTCCACACATCATTCCACACCACATTCCACACCTCATGACACACATCATTCCAAACATCATTCCACACATCAATTCACACCTCATTCTGCACATCTTTCCACACCTAGGCCACACAAACATTCCACACATCATTTCACACATCATTCCATTCCTCATTCCACACTTCATTCCACGCATCATTGCACACATCATTCCACACATCATTCCACATATCATTCCATGCATCATTCCATACAGCATTCCACACCTCATTCCACACATCATTCCACACATCATTCCACACCTCATTCCAGACATCATTCCAGACATCATTCCTCACATCGTCCAACACATCATACCACACATCATTCCGCAAATCATTCCACACCTCATTCCACAAATCATTTTAAACATCATTCCACAATTTATTCCACACATCAATCCACACATCCTTCCATGCATCATTTCACGCATCTTCCCACGCACCATTCCACACCTCATTCCAGACCTCATTCCACAATTCATTCCACACATCATTCCACATCTCATTCCAAAACTCATTCCAAACATAATTCCACAATTTATTCCACACATCAATCCACACATCTTTACACGCATCATTCCAAGCATCATTCCACGCATCATTCCACACCTCATTCCACACCTCATTCCACACATCATTCCACACATCATTCCACACATCATTCCAAAACTCATTCCAAACATAATTCCACACATCATTCCACACGTCATACCACACATCATTCTTCACATCATTCGACACGTCATTCCACACTTCATTCCACAACTCATTTCCCACCTCATTCCACAACACATTCCACCCGTCATTCCACACATCATTCCACATATCTTATCAAACATCATTCCACACATCATTCCAAACCTCATTCCATACATTATTCCACACATCATTCCACCCATCACTCCACACATCATTCCACGCATCATTCCACACATCATTCCACACATCATTCCACACATCATTCCAAACATCATTCTATAACACATTCCGAACCTCATTCCACACATCATTGCACACATCATTGTACACATCTTTCCACACAACATTCCACACATTTTTCCACTCATCATGCAATCATCATTCCACACATCATTCCATATCACATTCCAAACATCATCCCACACATCATTCCACACCTCAATCTTAACATAATTCCACACAGCAGTCCACACATCATTCCACAACTCATCCCACACATCATTCCAAACATCATCCACACATCAATTCATACCTCATTCTAAACATCATTCCACACATCATTCCACACATCATTCCACAACACATCCCACACATGATTCCACACCTCATTCCACACATGATTCCACACATCTTTCCAAACATCTTTCCAAACATCAATCCACACATCATTTCACACAGCATTGCACACATCAATCCACACGTCATTCCACACTTCATTCTACAGATCATTCCATACATCATTACACACATCATTCCACACATCATTCCACACATCATTCCACGCATCATTCCACAGATCATTCCACCGGTCATTCCACACATCATTCCACACATCATTCTAAACATCATTCCACACATCATTGCACACATCATTCCACTTATCATTCCACACATTATTCCACAATTCATTCCACACATCAATCCACACATCATTCGATGCATCATTCCACGCATCATTTCACACGTCATTCCACACATCATTCCACGCATCATTTCACACATCATTCGACACATCATTCCACACAAAATTCCACACAGCATTCCACAACACATCCCACACATGATTCCACACCTCATTCCACACATGATTCCACACATCTTTCCAAACATCTTTCCAAACATCAATCCACACATCATTTCACACAGCATTGCACACATCAATCCACACGTCATTCCACACTTCATTCTACAGATCATTCCATACATCATTACACACATCATTCCACACATCATTCCACACATCATTCCACGCATCATTCCACAGATCATTCCACCGGTCATTCCACACATCATTCCACACATCATTCTAAACATCATTCCACACATCATTGCACACATCATTCCACTTATCATTCCACACATTATTCCACAATTCATTCCACACATCAATCCACACATCATTCGATGCATCATTCCACGCATCATTTCACACGTCATTCCACACATCATTCCACGCATCATTTCACACATCATTCGACACATCATTCCACACAAAATTCCACACAGCATTCCACGCATCATTCCATACCTCATTTTAAACATCATACCACTATTTATTCCACACATCATACACATCTCATTCCACACCTCATTCCACGCATCATTCCACACATCATTCCACACATCATTCCACACATCATTCCAAAACTCATTCCAAACATCATTCCACACATCATTCCACACATCATTCCACAACTCATTCCACCCGGCATTCCACACATCATTCCACACCACATTCCACACCTCATGACACACATCATTCCAAATATAATTTCACACATCAATTCACACCTCATTCTAAACATCATTCCACACAACAATCCACACTTCATTCCAAATATCATTCCACACATCATTTCACACAGAATTGCACACATCATTCCACACGTCATTCCACACGTCATTCTACAGATTATTCCATACATCATTACACACATCATTGCACACATCATTCCACACATCATTCCATGCATCATTCTACAACTCATTCCACCGGTCATTCCACACATCATTCCACACCACATTCCACACCACATGACACACATCATTCCAAACATCATTCCACACGTCAATTCACACATCATTCAAAACATTATTCCACACATCAATCCACACATCATTCCACAACTCATCCCAGACATCATTCCACACCTCATGCCAAACATAATTCCAACCATCATTCCACACAGCATTGCACACATCATTCCACACGTCATTCCACACGTCATTCCACAGATCATTCCATACATCATTACACACATCATTGCACACATCATTCCACACATCATTCCACGCATCATTCCACAACTCATTCCACCGGTCACTCCACACATCATTCCACACAACATTCCAAACATCATTCCACACATCAGTCCACACATCATTCCACTTATCATTGAACACATCATTCAACAATTCATTCCACACATCAATCCACACAACATTCGTTGCATCATTCCACGCATCATTCCACACGTCATTCCACACCTCATTCCACACATCATTCCACACGTCATTCTACACATCATTCCACACATCATTCCACACATCATTCCACACCTCATTCCACACATCATTCCACACATCATTCCACACATCATTCCACCCACTATTCCACACCTCATTCTGCACGTCATTCCACACATCATTCCAAACATCATTCCACACATCATTCCACACATCATTCCACACATCATTCCACACCTCATTCCAAACATCATTCCACACATCATTCCACATATCATTCCACCCACCATTCCACACCTCATTCTACACGTCATTCCACACATCATTCCACACGTCATTCCAAACCTCATTCCATACATCATTATAAACCTCATTCCGCACATCATTCCACACATCATTCCAAACCTCATTTCACACATTATTCCACACATTATTCCACACATCACTCTACACATCATTCCACACCTCATTCCACACATCATTCCACACCTCAATCCACACATCATTCCAGCCAACATTCCACACCTCATTCTACACGTCATTCCACACATCATTCCAAACATCATTCCACACATCATTCCACACATCATTCCACACATTATTCCAGACATCATTCCACACATCATTCCACACATCATTCCACACATCATTCCACAACTCATTCCACATATAATTCCACCCCTCATTCTACACATCATTCCACACACCATTCCACACATCTTTCCACACCTCATTCCACACATCATTCCACCCACCAATCCACACCTAATTCGACACATCATTCCACACATCATTCCAAACTTCATTCCACACATCAATTCACACATCATTCCACACATCATTCCACACATCATTCCACACACCATTCCACATATCATCCCATCATCATTCCACACCTCATTCCAGACATCATTCCAGACATCATTCCTCACATCATCGAACACATCATACCACACATCATTCTGCACATCATTCCAGACCTCATACCACACATCATTCCACACATCATTCCACTCATCATTCCAAACATCATTCCACAATTTATTCCACACATCAATCCACACATCCTTTCATGAATCATTCCACGTATTATTCCACACATCATTCCACACATCATTCCACACATCAATTCACACCTCATTCCACACATGATTCCACACATCATTCCACTCATCATTCCAAACATCATTCCACAATTCATTCCACACATCAATCCACACATCATCCCATGAATCATTCCACGTATCATTCAAAGCATCATTCCACACCTCATTCCACACATCATTCCACACCTCATTTTAAACATCATTCCACTATTTATTGCACACATTAATCCACACATCCTTCCACGCATCATTCCACGCATCATTCCACGCATCATTCCACACATCAAACCACACCTCATTCCACACATCATTTCACACATCATTCCACCCGTCATTCCACACATCATTCCACACCACATTCCACACCTCATGACACACATCATTCCAAACTTCATTCCACACATCAATTCACTCCTCATTCTAAACATCATTCCACACATCAATCCACACATCATTCCACAACTCATCCCACACATCATTCCACACCTCATGCCACACATGATTCCAAACATCTTTCCAAACATCATTCCAAACATCATACCACACATCATTCCACACAGCATTGCACACATCATTCCACACGTCATTCCATACGTCATTGCACAGATCATTCCAAACATCAATACACACATCATTCCACACATCATTCCACACATCGTTCCACGCGTCATTCCACAACTCATTCCACCGGTCACTCCAAACATCATTCCACACATCATTCTAAACATCATTCCACACATCATTCCACAAATCGTTCCACTTATCATTCCACACATCATTCCACAATTCATTCCACACATCAATCCAGACATCATTCGTTGCATCATTACACACATCATTCCACACCTCATTCCACACCTCATTCCATACATCATTCCACACTGCATCACAGACATCATTCCAAACATTATTCCACACATCATTTCACACCTCATTCCACACATCATTCACACATCATTCCACACATCATTCCACCCACTATTCCACACCTCATTCTACATGTCATTCCACACATCATTCCAAACATCATTGCACACATAATTCCACACATCATTCCACACATCATTCCAAAATTCATTCCAAACATCATTCCACACATCATTCCACATACCATTCCACCCAACATTCCAGACCTCATTCTACACGTCATTCAACACATCATTCCAAACATCATGCCGCACACCATTCCACACATCATTCCACACCTCATTCCACACATCATTCCACACCTCAATGCACACATCATTCCACCCAACATTCCACACCTCATTCTACACGTCATTCCACACATCATTCCACACATCATTCCAAACATCACGCAACACATCATTCTACATATCATTCCACACATCATTCCACACCTCATTCCAGACATCATTCCAGACATCATTCCTCACATCATCCAACACATCACACCACACATCATTCCGCAAATCATTTCACACCACATTTCACAATTTCTTTCACACATCAATCCACACATCCTTCCATGCATCATTCCGCGCATCTTCCCACGCATCATTCCACACCTCATTCCAGACCTCATTCTACTCATCATTCCACATATTATTACACACATCATTCCAAAAATCATTCCAGACATCATTCCACACATCATTCCAAATCTCATTCCAAACATCATTCCACACATCATTCGACACCTCATTCCACACATCATTCCACAACTCATTTCCCACCTCATTCCACAACACATTCCAACCGTCATTCCATACATCATTCCATATATCTTTCCAAACAGCATTCCACACATCATTCCAAACCGCATTCCACACATTATTCCACACATCATTCCACCCATCACTCCACACATCATTCCACACATCATTCCACACATCATTCCACACATCATTCCACAACTCATTCCAAACATCATTCCACACATTTTTCCACACATCATGCAAACATTATTCCACACATCATTCCACACATCATTCCACACATTTTTCCACACGTCATGCAAACATCATTCCACACATCATTCCATATCACATTCCACACCTCATTACACACATCATTCCACACCTCATTCCACCCATGATTCCACAAATCATTCCAATCATCATTTCAAACAACATTCCACACATCATTTCACTCAGCATTGCACACATCATTCCAAATGTCAGTCTACACGTCATTCCACAGATCATTCCATACATCATTACACACATCATTCCACACTTCATTCCACACATCATTCCACACATCATTCCAAAACTCATTCCAAACATCATTCCACACATCATTCCACACTTCATTCCACCCGTCATTCCACACATCATTCCACACCACATTCCACACCTCATGACACACATCATTCCAAACATCATTCCACACATCAATTTACACCTCATTCTACACATCATTACACACAACATTCCAAACCTATGCCACACAGCATTGTACACTTCATTTCACACATCATTCCATTCCTCATTCCACACTTCATTCCACGCATCATTCCACACATCATTCCACACATCATTCCACATATAATTCCATACATCATTCCATACAGCATTCCACACCTCATTCCACACATCATTCCACACAACATTCCACAGATCATTCCACATATCATTCCACAGATCATTCCACACCTCATTCCAGACATCATACCAGAAATCATTCCTCATATCATCCAACACATCATACCACACATCATTCCGCAAATCATTCCACACCTCATTCCACACACCATTCCAAACATCATTCCACTATTTATTCCACACATCAAGCCACACATCCTTCCATGCATCATTTCACGCATCTTCCCACGCACCATTCCACACCTCATTCCAGACCTCATTCCACACATCATTCCACACATCATTCCACACCTCATTCCACACATCATTCCACACATCAATCCACACATCCTTACACGCATCATTCCAAGCATCATTCCACGCATCATTCCACACCTCATTCCACACCTCATTCCACACATCATTCCACACATCATTCCACACATCATTCCAAAACTCATTCCAAACATCATTCGACACTTCATTCCACGCATCATTCCACACATCATTCCACACATCATTCCACATATCATTCCACACATCATTCCATACAGCATTCCACACCTCATTCCACACATCATTCCACACATCATTCCACACATCATTCCACATAATTTTCCACACATCATTCCACACCTCATTCCAGACATCATTCTAGACATCATTCCTCACATCATCCAACACATCATACCACACATCATTCCGCAAATCATTCCACACCTCATTCCACACATCATTCCAAACATCATTCCACAATTTATTCCACACATCAATCCACACATCCTTCCATGCATCATTTCACGCGTCTTCCCACGCACCATTCCACACCTCATTCCAGACCTCATTCCACACATCATTCCACACATCATTCCACACCTCATTCCACACATCATTCCACACATCAATCCACACATCCTTACACGCATCATTCCAAGCATCATTCCACATCATTCCACACCTCATTCCACACCTCATTCCACACAACATTCCACACATCATTCCACACATCATTCCAAAACTCATTCCAAACTTCATTCCACACATCATTCCACACGTCATTCCACAACTCATTTCCCACCTCATTCCACAACACATTCCACCCGTCATTCCACACATCATTCCACATATCTTTCCAAACATCATTCCACACATCATTCCAAACCTCATTTCATACATTATTCCACACATCATTCCACCCATCACTCCACACATCATTCCACACATCATTCCACACATCATTCCACACATCATTCCAAACATCATTCCACACATTTTTCCACACATCATGCAAACATCATTCCACACATCATTCAATACATCATTCCACACATTTTTCCACACATCATGCATACATCATTCCACACATCATTCCTCATTACATTCCTCACCTCATTTCACACATCATTCCATACCTCATTCCAAACATGATTCCACACATCATTCCAAACATCGTTTCAAACATCATTCCACACATCATTTCACACAGCATTGCAAACATCATTCCAAACGTCATTTCACACGTCATTCCACAGATCATTCCATACATCATTACACACATCATTCCACACATCATTCCACACATCATTCCAAAACTCATTCCAAACATCATTCCACACATCATTCCACACATCATTCCAGCCGTCAATCCACACATCATTCCACACCACATTCCACACCTCATGACGCACATCATTCCAAACATCATTCCACACATCAATTCACACCTCATTCTACACATCATTCCACACAACATTCCAAACCTATGCCACACAGCATTCCACACATCATTCCACACATCATTCCACACATCATTCCACACATCATTCCACATATCATTCCACACATCATTCCACACCTCATTCCAGACATCATTCCAGACATCATTCCTCACATCATTACGCACCTCATTCCACACATCATTCCACACATTATTCCACACTTCATTTCACACATCATTCCATTCCTCATTCCACACCTCATTCCACACATCATTCCACACATCATTCCACACGTCATTCCACATATCATTCCACACATCATTCCACACCTCATTCCAGGCAACATTCCACACATCATTCCTCACATCATTACGGACCTCATTCCACACATCATTCCACACATCATTCCACACAGCATTGCACACAAATTATTCCAAACATCATTCCACACATTATTCCACACTCTATTCTACACATTATTCCAAAGCTCACTCTACATATCATTCCACGCATCATTCCACACATCATTCACCAACTCATTCCACACATCATTCCACACATCATTCCACACATCATTCCACACATCATTCCAAACATCATTCCACCCATTTTTCCACACCTCATTCTACACATCTTTCTACACAACATTCGAAACCTATTCCACACATTATTCCACACATCATTCCACACATCATTCCACACATCATTCCATACAACATTCCACACCTCATTCCACACATCATTCCACACGTCATTCACCACATCATTCCACATATCATTCCACACTTCATTCCACACCTCATTACAGACATTATTCCAGACATCATTCCTCACATCATCCAACACATCATTCCACACATCGTTCCGCACATCGTTCCACAATTTATTCCACACATCAATCCACACATCCGTCCATGCATCATTCCACGCAGCATTCCACGCATCATTCCACACATCATTCCGCACATTGTTCCACTATTTATTCCTCAAATTAATCCACACATCCTTCCACGCATCATTCCACAGCTCATTACACACATCATTCCACACATCATTCCCCACCTCATTCCACATTCCACGCATCATTCCACACATCATTCCACACATCATTCCACACATCATTCCAAACACATTCCACACATCATTCCACACATCATTCCACACGTCATACCACACGTCATTTACACCTCATTCCACACCACATTCCACAAATCATTCCACACCTCATTTCCCACGTCATTCCACAACCCCTTTCCACCCGTTATTCCACACATCATTCCACACATCATTCCAAACAACATTCCGCAACATCATTCCAAACCTCATTCCACACATTATTCCACACATCATTCCACCCATCTTTCCACACATCATTCCAAACCTCATTCTACACATCATTCCACGCATCATTCCTAACATTATCCCACAACTCATTCCACACATCATTCCACACATCATTCCACACATCATTCCACACATCATTCCACCCATTTTTCCACACCTCATTCTACACACCATTCCACACAACATTCCAAATCTATTCCACGCCACATTCCACGCATCATTGCACACATCATTCCACACATCATTCCACATATCATTCCACACATCATTCCAGACATCATTCCAGACATCATTCCTCATATCATCGAACACACCACACAATACATAATTCCGCACATCATTCCACAGCTCATACCACACATCATTCCACACATCATTCCACTCAACATTCCAAACATCATTCCACAATTTATTCCACACATCAATCCACACATCCTTCCATGCATCATTCCACGCATCATTCCACGCATCATTCCACACCTCATTCCACATATCATTCCACACATCATTCCATACTACATTCCACAACTCATTCCACACATCATTCCAAACATCATGCCACACATCATTCCACATATCATTCCACACATCATTCTACACCTCATTCCAGACATCATTCCAGACATCATTCCTCACATCATTACGCACCTCATTCCACACATCATTCCACACATCATTCCAGACATCATTCCGCACATCATTTCAGATCTCATTCCACACATCATTCCACACATCATTCCAAACATCACTCCACACCTCATCTCACACTACTTTCCCGTCATTCCACACAGCATTGCACACAAATTATTCCAAACCACATTCCACATATCATTCCAAACCTCATTCCACACATTATTCCACACACTATTCCACACATCATTCCAAAGCTCACTCTACACATCATTCCTCGCATCATTCCACACATCATTCACCACCTCATTCCACACATCATTCCACACATCATTCCACACATCATTCCACACATCATTCCACCCATTTTTGCACACCTCATTCTACACATCATTCAACACAACATTCGAAACCTATTCCACACATTATTCCACACATCATTCCACACATCATTCCACACATCATTCCATACAACATTCCACACCTCATTCCACACATCATTCCACACATCACTCCCCACATCATTCCACACCTCATTCCACACATCATTCCACACATCATTCCATACAACATTCCACACCTCATTCCACACATCATTCCAGACCTCATTCCACACCACATTCCACGCATCATTCCACACATCATTCCACACATCATTTCACACATCATTCCAAACACATTCCACACATCATTCCACACATCATTCCACACGTCATACCACACGTCATTGTACACCTCATTCCACACCACATTCCACACATCATTCCACACCTCATTTCCCACCTCATTCCACAACACATTCCAGCCGTTATTCCACACATCATTCCACACATCATTCCAAACAACATTCCGCAACATCATTCCAAACCTCATTCCACACATTATTCCACACATCATTCCACCCAACTTTCCACACATCATTCCAAACCTCATTCTACACATCATTCCACGCATCATTCCTAACATTATTCCACAACTCATTCCACACATCATTGCACACATCATTCCACACATCATTCCACACATCATTCCACCCATTTTTCCACACCTCATTCTACACACCATTCCACACAACATTCCAAATCTATTCCGCGCCACATTCCACGCATCATTCCACACATCATTCCACACATCATTCCACATATCATTCCACACATCATTCCAGACATCATTCCAGACATCATTCCTCTTATGATCGAACACACCCCACAATACATCATTCCGCACATCATTCCACACCTCATACCACACATCATTCCACACATCATTCCACTCATCATTCCAAACATCATTCCACAATTTATTCCACACATCAATCCACACATACTTCCATGCATCATTCCACGCATCATGCCACGCATCATTCCACACCTCATTCCACACCTCATTCCACACATCATTCCACACATGATTCCACACATAATTCCAAACCTCATTCCACACATCATTCCACACATCATTCCACATCTCATTTTAAACATAATTCCAATATTTATTCCACACATCAATCCACACATCTTTCCATGCATCATTCCACGCATCATTCCACGCATCATTCCATACCTCATTCCGCAAATCATTCCACACATTATTCCACACATCATTCTACACATCATTCCACACATCATTACATAACTCATTCCAAACATCATTCCACACATCATTCCACACGTCATACTACAAGTCATTCTACACCTCATTGAACACCTCAGTCCACACATCATTCCACAACTCATTTCCCACCTCATTCCACATATTATTTCACACAATATTCCACCCATCACTCAACACATCATTCCACACATCATTCCACACATCATTCCACACATCATTCCACACCTCATTCCACACCTCATTCCAAACCTCATTTCACAGCGCATTCCACAACTCATTCCACCCGTCATTCCACAATCATTTCACACATCATTCCAAACATCATTCCATACAACATTCCAAACCTCATTCCACACATCATTGCACACATCATTCCACACATCATTCCACACATCATTCCACACATCATTCCACATATCATTCCACACATCATTGCAAACATAATTCCACACATCATTCCACACCACATTCCACACCTCATTACACACATCAATTAAAACATCATTCCATACATGAATTCACACCTCATTCTAAATATCATTCCACACATCATTCCACACATCATTCCCCAACTCATTCCACACATCATTCCACACTTCATTCCAAACATGATTCTACACATCATTCCACGCGTCATTCCACACGTCATTCCACACATCATTCCACACCTATTTCCCACCTCATTCCACAAAACATTCCACCCGTTATTCCACACATCATTCCACACATCATTCCAAACATCATTCCACACATAATTCCACACATAATTCCACACATTATTCCAAACCTCATTCTACACATCATTCCACGGATCATTCCACACATCATTCCACACCTCATTCCACACATCATTCCACAAATCATTTCTCGCATTTTTCCACACTTCATTCTACACATCATTCCACACAACATTCCAAACCTATGCCACACAACATTCCACACATCATTTCACACATCATTCCATTCCACATTCCATGCCTCATTCCACGCATCATTCCACACATCATTCCACACATCATTCCACATATCATTCCACACATCATTCCATACAACATTCCACACGTCATTCCACACATCATTTCACACATCATTCCACACATCATTCCACATATCATTCCACACATCATTCCACACCTCATTCCAGACATCATTCCAGACTGCATTCCAGACATCATCGAACACATCATATCACACATCATTCTTCACATCATTCCACTCATCATTCGAAACATCATTCCACAATTTATTCCACACTTCAATCCACATAAACTTCCATGCATCATTCCACGCATCTTTCCACGCATCATTTCACACCTCATTCCACACCTCATTCCACTCATGTTTCCACACATCATTCCACACCTCATTCCGCACATCATTCCACATATCATACCACACCTCATTTTAAACATCATTCCACTATTTATTGCACACATCAATCCACACATCCTTCCACGCATCATTCCACGCATCATTCCACCCATCATTCCACACCTCATTATAAACATCATTCCACTATTTATTCCACACATCAATCCACACATCCTTCCACGCATCATTCCACGCATCATTCCAAACATCATTCCAAATATCATTCCACACATCATTCCACACAGCATTGCACACATCATTCCACACGTCATTCCACACGTCATTCCAAACATCATTCCACACCTCATTTCCCAACTCATTCCACAACAGATTCCACCCGTTATTCCACACATCATTCCACACATCATTCCAAAACATCATTCCACACATCATTCCAAACCTCATTCCAAACCTCATTCTTCAGTTAATTCCACGCATCATTCCACACATCATTCCACACCTCATTCCACACATCATTCCACACATCATTCCACGCATTTTTCCACACCTCATTCTACACATAATTCCACACAACATTCCAAACCTATGCCACACAGAATTCCACGCATCATTTCACACATCATTCCATTCCTCATTCCACGCCGCATTCCACGCATCATTCCACACATCATTCCACACATCATTCCATACTACGTTCCACAACTCATTCCACACATCATTCCAAACATCATGCCACACATCATTCCACATATCATTCCACACAACGTACCACACCTCATTCCAGACACCATTCCAGACATCATTCCTCACATCATCCAACACATCATGCCACACATCATTCCGCAAATCATTCCACACCTCATTCCACAATTTATTCCACACATCAATCCACACATCCTTCCATGCATCATTCCACGCATCTTCCCACGCATCATTCCACACCTCATTCCAGACCAAATTCCACTCATCATTCCACACATCATTCCACACCTTATTCCACACATCATTCCACACATCATTCCACACCTCATTATAAACATCATTCCACTATTTATTCCATACATCAATCCACACATCCTTCCACGCATCATTTTACGCATCATTCCACGCATCATTCCACACCTGATTCCACACCTCATTCCTCACCTCATTCCACACATTATTCCACACATCATTCCACACATCATTCCAGACATCATTCCACACAACATTCCAAAACTCATTCCAAACATCATTCCACCCGTCATATCACACGTCATTCTTCACATCATTCGACACCTCATTCCACACATCATTCCACACATCATTCCACCCATCACTCCACACATCATTCCACACATCATTCCACACATCATTCCACACATCATTCCACAAATCATTCCAAACATCATTCCACACATTTTTCCACACATCATGCAAACATCATTCCACACATCATTCCACACCTCATTTCACACATTTTTCCACACATCATGCAAACATCATTCCACACATCATTCCACATCACTTTCCATACCTCATTACACACATCATTCCACACCTCATTCTATACATGATTCCACACATCATTCCAAACATCATTTCAAACATCATTCCACAACTCATTTCACACAACATTGCACACATCTTTCCAAACGTCATTTCACACGTCATTCCACAGATCATTCCATACATCATTACACACATCATTCCACACATCATTCCACACATCATTCCACGCATCATTCCACACATCATTCCACACATCATTCCACCCGTCATTCCACACATCATTCCACACCACATTCCACACCTCATGACACACATCATTCCAAACATCATTCCACACATCAATTCACACATCATTCCACCCATCTTTCCACACATCATTCCAAACCTCATTCTACACATCATTCCACGCATCATTCCTAACATTATTCCACGACTCATTCCACACATCATTCCACACATCATTCCACACATCATTCCACACATCATTCCACATATCATTCCACACCTCATTCCATACAGCATTCCACACCTCATTCCACACATCATTCCACACATCATTCCACACATCATTCCACATATCATTTCACACATCATTCCACACCTCATTCCAGACATCATTCCAGACATCATTCCTCACATCGTCCAACACATCATACCACACATCATTCCGCAAATCATTCCACACCTCATTCCACACATCATTTTAAACATCATTCCACAATTTATACCACACATCAATTCACAGATCCTTCCATGCATCATTTCACGCATCTTCCCAAGCACCATTCCACACCTCATTCCAGACCTCATTCCACACATCATTCCACACATCATTCCACATCTCATTCCACACATCATTCCACACATCAAACCACACATCCTTACATGCATCATTCCAAGCATCATTCCGCGCATCATTCCACACCTCATTCCACACCTCATTCCAAAACTAATTCCAAACATAATTCCACACATCATTCCACACGTCATACCACACATCATTCTTCACATCATTCGACACGTCATTCCACACTTCATTCCACAACTCATTTCCCACCTCATTCCACAACACATTCCACCCGTCTTTCCACACATCATTCCACATATCTTATCAAACATCATTTCACACATCATTCCAAACCTCATTCCATACATTATTCCACACATCATTCCACCCATCACTCCACACATCATTCCACGCATCATTCCACGCATCATTCCACACATCATTCAACACATCATTCCAAACATCATTCTATACCACATTCCAAACCTCATTCCACACATCATTGCACACATCATTGCACACATCATTCCACACAACATTCCACACATTTTTCCACACATCATGCAATCATCATTCCACACATCATTCCATATCACATTCCAAACATCATCCCACACTTCATTCCACACCTCAATCTTAACATAATTCCGCACAGCATTCCACACATCATTCCACAACTCATCCCACACATCATTCCAAACATCATCCACACATCAATTCACAACTCATTCTAAACAACATTCCACACATCATTCCACACATCATTCCACAACACATCCCACACATGATTCCACACCTCATTCCACACATGATTCCACACATCTTTCCAAACATCTTTCCAAACATCATTCCACACATCATTTCACACAGCATTGCACACATCATTCCACATGTCATTCCACACTTCATTCTACAGATCATTCCATACATCATTACACACATCATTCCACACATCATTCCACACATCATTCCACGCATCATTCCACAGCTCATTCCACCGGTCATTCCACACATCATTCCACACATCATTCTAAACATCATTCCACACATCATTCCACACATCATTCCACTTATCATTCCACACATCATTCCACAATTCATTCCACACATCAATCCACACATCATTCGATGCATCATTCCACGCATCATTTCACACGTCATTCCACACATCATTCCACGCATCATTTCACACAGCATTCGACACATCATTCCACACATCATTCCACACAGCATTCCAAGCATCATTCCACACCTCATTATAAACATCATTCCACTATTTATTCCACACATCATACCACATCTCATTCCACACCTCATTCCACGCATCATTCCACACAGCATTCCACACATCATTCCACACATCATTCCAAAACTCATTCCAAACATCATTCCACACATCATTCCACACATCATTCCACAACTCATTCCACCCGTCATTCCACACATCATTCCACACCACATTCCACACCTCATGACACACATCATTCCAAATATCATTTCACACATCAATTCACACCTCATTCTAAACATCATTCCACAAATCAATCCACACATCATTCCACAACTCATCCCACACATCATTCCACACCTCATGCCACACATGATTCCACACATGATTCCACACATCATTCCAAATATCATTCCACACATCATTTCACACAGCATTGCACACATCATTCCACACGCCATTCTACACGTCATTCTACAGCTCATTCCATACATCATTACACACATCATTGCACACATCATTCCACACATCATTCCACGCATCATTCTACAACTCATTCCACCGGTCATTCCACACATCATTCCACACCACATTCCACACCTAATGACACACATCATTCCAAACATCATTCCACATGTCAATTCACACATCATTCTAAACATTATTCCACACATCAATCCACACATCATTCCACAACTCATCCCACACATCATTCCACACCTCATGCCACACATGATTCCACACATCATTCCAAACATCATTCCAAACATCATTCCACACAGCATTGCACACATCATTCCACACGTCATTCCACACGTCATTCCACAGATCATTCCATACATCATTACACACATCATTGCACACATCATTCCACACATCATTCCACGCATCATTCCACAACTCATTCCACTGGTCACTCCACACATCATTCCACACATCATTCTAAACATCATTCCACACATCAGTCCACACATCATACCACTTATCATTGAATACATCATTCCACAATTCATTCCACACATCAATCCACACAACATTCGTTGCATCATTCCACGCATCATTCCACACGTCATTCCACACCTCAATCCACACATCATTCCACATGTCATTCTACACATCATTCCACACATCACTCCACACATCATTCCACACCTAATTCCACACATCATTCCACACATCATTCCACACATCATTCCTCCCACTATTCCACACCTCATTCTACACGTCATTCCACACATCATTCCAAACATCATTCCACACATCATTCCACACATCATTCCACACATCATTCCACACCTCATTCCAAACATCATTCCACACATCATTCCACATATCATTCCACCCACCATTCCACACCTCATTCTACACGTCATTCCACACATCATTCCACACCTCATTCCACACCTCATTCCATACATCATTATAAACCTCATTCCACACATCATTCCACACATCATTCCAAACCTCATTTCACACATTATTCCACACATCATTCCACACGTCACTCTACACATCATTCCACACCTCATTCCACCCAACATTCCACACCTCATTCTACACTTCTTTCCATACATCATTCCAACAACATTCCACACATCATTCCACACATCTTTCCACACATCATTCCAGACATCATTCCACACATCATTCCACACATCATTCCACACATCATTCCACATCTCATTCCACACATCATTGCACCCCTCATTCTACACATCATTCCACACACCATTCCACACATCTTTCCACGGCTCATTCCACACATCATTCCACACATCATTCCACACATCATTCCACAAATCATTCCAAACATCATTCCACACATTTTTCCACACATCATGCAAACATCATTCCACACATCATTCCACACCTCATTTCACACATTTTTCCACACATCATGCAAACATCATTCCACACATCATTCCACATCACTTTCCATACCTCATTACACACATCATTCCACACCTCATTCTATACATGATTCCACACATCATTCCAAACATCATTTCAAACATCATTCCACAACTCATTTCACACAACATTGCACACATCTTTCCAAACGTCATTTCACACGTCATTCCACAGATCATTCCATACATCATTACACACATCATTCCACACATCATTCCACACATCATTCCACGCATCATTCCACACATCATTCCACACATCATTCCACCCGTCATTCCACACATCATTCCACATCACATTCCACACCTCATGACACACATCATTCCAAACATCATTCCACACATCAATTCACACATCATTCCACCCATCTTTCCACACATCATTCCAAACCTCATTCTACACATCATTCCACGCATCATTCCTAACATTATTCCACAACTCATTCCACACATCATTCCACACATCATTCCACACATCATTCCACACATCATTCCACATATCATTCCACACCTCATTCCATACAGCATTCCACACCTCATTCCACACATCATTCCACACATCATTCCACACATCATTCCACATATCATTTCACACATCATTCCACACCTCATTCCAGACATCATTCCAGACATCATTCCTCACATCGTCCAACACATCATACCACACATCATTCCACAAATCATTCCACACCTCATTCCACACATCATTTTAAACATCATTCCACAATTTATACCACACATCAATTCACAGATCCTTCCATGCATCATTTCACGCATCTTCCCAAGCACCATTCCACACCTCATTCCAGACCTCATTCCAAACATCATTCCACACATCATTCCACATCTCATTCCACACATCATTCCACACATCAAACCACACATCCTTACATGCATCATTCCAAGCATCATTCCACGCATCATTCCACACCTCATTCCACACCTCATTCCAAAACTAATTCCAAACATAATTCCACACATCATTCCACACGTCATACCACACATCATTCTTCACATCATTCGACACGTCATTCCACACTTCATTCCACAACTCATTTCCCACCTCATTCCACAACACATTCCACCCGTCTTTCCACACATCATTCCACATATCTTATCAAACATCATTTCACACATCATTCCAAACCTCATTCCATACATTATTCCACACATCATTCCACCCATCACTCCACACATCATTCCACGCATCATTCCACGCATCATTCCACACATCATTCAACACATCATTCCAAACATCATTCTATACCACATTCCAAACCTCATTCCACACATCATTGCACACATCATTGCACACATCATTCCACACAACATTCCACACATTTTTCCGCACATCATGCAATCATCATTCCACACATCATTCCATATCACATTCCAAACATCATCCCACACTTCATTCCACACCTCAATCTTAACATAATTCCACACAGCATTCCACACATCATTCCACAACTCATCCCACACATCATTCCAAACATCATCCACACATCAATTCACAACTCATTCTAAACATCATTCCACACATCATTCCACACATCATTCCACAACACATCCCACACATGATTCCACACCTCATTCCACACATGATTCCACACATCTTTCCAAACATCTTTCCAAACATCATTCCACACATCATTTCACACAGCATTGCACACATCATTCCACATGTCATTCCACACTTCATTCTACAGATCATTCCATACATCATTACACACATCATTCCACACATCATTCCACACATCATTCCACGCATCATTCCACAGCTCATTCCACCGGTCATTCCACACATCTTTCCACACATCATTCTAAACATCATTCCACACATCATTCCACACATCATTCCACTTATCATTCCACACATCATTCCACAATTCATTCCACACATCAATCCACACATCATTCGATGCATCATTCCACGCATCATTTCACACGTCATTCCACACATCATTCCACGCATCATTTCACACAGCATTCGACACATCATTCCACACATCATTCCACACAGCATTCCAAGCATCATTCCACACCTCATTATAAACATCATTCCACTATTTATTCCACACATCATACCACATCTCATTCCACACCTCATTCCACGCATCATTCCACACAGCATTCCACACATCATTCCACACATCATTCCAAAACTCATTCCAAACATCATTCCACACATCATTCCACACATCATTCCACAACTCATTCCACCCGTCATTCCACACATCATTCCACACCACATTCCACACCTCATGACACACATCATTCCAAATATCATTTCACACATCAATTCACACCTCATTCTAAACATCATTCCACAAATCAATCCACACATCATTCCACAACTCATCCCACACATCATTCCACACCTCATGCCACACATGATTCCACACATGATTCCACACATCATTCCAAATATCATTCCACACATCATTTCACACAGCATTGCACACATCATTCCACACGCCATTCTACACGTCATTCTACAGCTCATTCCATACATCATTACACACATCATTGCACACATCATTCCACACATCATTCCACGCATCATTCTACAACTCATTCCACCGGTCATTCCACACATCATTCCACACCACATTCCACACCTAATGACACACATCATTCCAAACAGCATTCCACATGTCAATTCACACATCATTCTAAACATTATTCCACACATCAATCCACACATCATTCCACAACTCATCCCACACATCATTCCACACCTCATGCCACACATGATTCCACACATCATTCCAAACATCATTCCAAACGTCATTCCAAACATCATTGCACACAGCATTGCACACATCATTCCACACGTCATTCCACACGTCATTCCACAGATCATTCCATACATCATTACACACATCATTGCACACATCATTCCACACATCATTCCACGCATCATTCCACAACTCATTCCACTGGTCACTCCACACATCATTCCACACATCATTCTAAACATCATTCCACACATCAGTCCACACATCATACCACTTATCATTGAACACATCATTCCACAATTCATTCCACACGTCATTCCACACCTCATTCCACACATCATTCCACATGTCATTCTACACATCATTCCACACATCACTCCACACATCATTCCACACCTAATTCCACACATCATTCCACACGTCATTCCACACATCATTCCTCCCACTATTCCACACCTCATTCTACACGTCATTCCACACATCATTCCTCCCACTATTCCACACCTCATTCTACACGTCATTCCACACATCATTCCAAACATCATTCCACACATCATTCCACACATCATTCCACACATCATTCCACACCTCATTCCAAACATCATTCCACACATCATTCCACATATCATTCCACCCACCATTCCACACCTCATTCTACACGTCATTCCACACATCATTCCACACCTCATTCCACACCTCATTCCATACATCATTATAAACCTCATTCCACACATCATTCCACACATCATTCCAAACCTCATTTCACACATTATTCCACACATCATTCCACACGTCACTCTACACATCATTCCACACCTCATTCCACCCAACATTCCACACCTCATTCTGCACGTCATTCCATACATCATTCCAAACAACATTCCACACATCATTCCACACATCTTTCCACACCTCATTCCAGACATTATTCCACACATCATTCCACACATCATTCCACACATCTTTCCACAGCTCATTCCACACATCATTCCACCCACCAATCCACACCTAATTCGACACATCATTCCACACATCATTCCAAACTTCATTCCACACATCAATTCACACGTCATTCCACACATCATTCCACACATCATTCCACACACCATTCCACATATCATCCCATCATCATTCCACACCTCATTCCAGACATCATTCCAGACATCATTCCTCACATCATCGAACACATCATACCACACATCATTCCGCACATCATTCCAGACCTCATAGCACACATCATTCCACACATCATTCCACTCATCATTCCAAACATCATTCCACAATATATTCCACACATCAATCCACACATCCTTCCATGAATCATTCCACGTATCATTCAACGCATCATTCCACACCTCATTCCACGCCTCATTCAACACATGATTCCACACATCATTCCACACCACATTCGACACATCATTCCACACATCATTCCACACCTCATTTTAAACATCATTCCACTATTTATTGCACACATCAATCCACACATCCTTCCACGCATCATTCGACGCATCATTCCACGCATCATTCCACACCTCATTCCACACATCATTCCACACCTCATTTCGCACCTCATTTCACAACACATTCCACCCGATATTCCAAACATCACTCCACACATCATTCCACACATCATTCTAAACATCATTCCACAGATCATTCCATACTTCATCCCACTTATCATTGAACACATCATTCCACAATTCATTCCACACATCAATCCACACAACATTCGTTGCATCATTCCACGCATCATTCCACACGTCATTCCACACCTCATTCCACACATCATTCCACATGTCATTCTACACATCATTCCATACATCACTCCACACATCATTCCACACCTAATTGCACACATCATTCCACATATCATTCCACACATCATTCCACCCACTATTCCACACCTCATTCTACACGTCATTCCACACATCATTCCAAACATCATTCCACACATCATTCCACACATCATTCCACACATCATTCCACATATCATTCCACCCACCATTCCACACCTCATTCTACACGTCATTCCACACATCATTCCACACCTCATTCCACACCTCATTCCATACATCATTATAAACCTCATTCCACACATCATTCCACACATCATTCCAAACCTCATTTCACACATTATTCCACACATCATTCCACACGTCACTCTACACATCATTCCACACCTCATTCCACCCAACATTCCACACCTCATTCTACACGTCATTCCATACATCATTCCAAACAACATTCCACACATCATTCCACACATCTTTCTACACATCATTCCAGACATTATTCCACACATCATTTCAAACATCATTCCACACATCATTCCACATCACATTCCACACATCATTGCACCCCTCATTCTACACATCATTCCACACACCATTCCACACATCTTTCCACAGCTCATTCCACACATCATTCCACACACCAATCCACACCTAATTCGACACATCATTCCACACATCATTCCACACATCATTCCACACACCATTCCACATATCATCCCATCATCATTCCACACCTCATTCCGGACATCATTCCAGACATCATTCCTCACATCATCGAACACATCATACCACACATCATTCCGCACATCATTCCAGACCTCATACCACACATCATTCCACACATCATTCCACTCATCATTCCAAACATCATTCCACAATATATTCCACACATCAATCCACACAACCTTCCATGAATCATTCCACATATCATTCCACGCATCATTCCACACCTCATTCCACACCTCATTCAACACATAATTCCACACATCATTCCACACCTCATTCCACACCTCATTTCACACATCAATTCACACCTCATTCCACACATGATTCCAAACATCATTCCACTCATCATTCCAAATATCATTCCACAATTTATTCCACACATCAATCCACACATCCTCCCATGAATCATTCCACGTATCATTCAACGCATCATTCCACACCTCATTCCACACCTCATTTAACACATCATTCCACACATCATTCCACACCTCATTCCACACATCATTCCACACATCATTCCACACCTCATTTTAAACATCATTCCACTATTTATTGCACACATCAATCCACACATCCTTCCACGCATCATTCGACGCATCATTCCACGCATCATTCCACACCTCATTCCACACCTCATTCCACACCTCATTTCCCACCTCATTCCACAACACATTCCACCCGATATTCCAAACATCATTCCACACATCATTCCAAGCATCATTCCACACATCATTCCACAACTCATCCCACACATCATTCCACACCTCATGCCACACATGATTCCAAACATCTTTCCAAACATCATTCCAAACATCATCCCACACATCATTCCACACAGCATTGCACACATCATTCCACTTGCCATGCCACACGTCATTGCACAGATCATTCCAAACATCATTACACACATCATTCCACACATCATTCCACACATCGTTCCACACATCATTCCACAACTCATTCCACCGGTCACTCCACACATCATTCCACACATCATTCTAAACATCATTCCACACATCAGTCCACATATCATTCCACTTATCATTCCACACATCATTCCACAATTTATTCCACACATTAATCCACACATCATTCTTTGCATCATTCCACGCATCATTCCACATGTCATTCCACACATCATTACACACATCATTCCACACAACATTCCAAAACTCATTCCAAACATCATTCCACACGTCTTTTCACAACTCATTTCCTACCTCATTCCACACATCATTCCACCCATCACTCCACACATCATTCCACACATCATTCCACACATCATTCCACATATCATTCCACACATCATTCCAAACATCATTCCACACATTTTTCCACACATCATGCAAACATCATTCCACACATCATTCCACACCTCATTTCACACATTTTTCCACACATCATGCAAACATCATTCCACACATCATTCCACATCACTTTCCACACCTCATTACACACATCATTCCACACCTCATTCCACACATGATTCCACACATCATTCCAAACATCATTTCAAACATCATTCCACAAATCATTTCACACAACACTGCACACATCTTTCCAAACGTCATTTCACACATCATTCCACAGATCATTCCATACATCATTACACACATCATTCCACACATCATTCCACACATCATTCCACACATCATTTCAAAACTCATTCCAAACATCATTCCACACATCATTCCACACATCATTCCACCCGTCATTCCACACATCATTCCACACCACATTCCACATCTCATGACACACATCATTCCAAACATCATTCCACACATCAATTCACACCTCATTCTACACATCATTCCACACAACATTCCAAACCTATGCCATACAGCATTCCACACATCATTTCACACATCATTCCATTCCTCATTCCACACTTCATTCCACGCATCATTGCACACATCATTCCACACATCATTCCACATATCATTCCACACATCATTCCTTACAGCATTCCAAACCTCATTCCACACATCATTCCACACATCATGCCACACCTCATTCCACACCTCATTCCACACATCATTTTAAACATCATTCCACAATTTATATCACACATCAATCCACAGATCCTTCCATGCATCATTTCACGCATCTTCCCACGCACCATTCCACACCTCATTCCAGACCTCATTCCACACCTCATTCCACACCTCATTCCAAAACTCATTCCAAACATAATTCCACACATCATTCCACACGTCAGACCACACATCATTCTTCATATCATTCGACACGTCATTCCACACTTCATTCCACAACTCATTTCCCACCTCATTCCACAACAAATTCCATCCGTCATTCCACACATCATTCCACATACCTTTTCAAACATCATTCCACACATCATTCCAAACCTCATTCCATACATTATTCCACACATCATTCCACCCATCACTCCACACATCATTCAACACATCATTCCAAACATCATTCTATACCACATTCCAAACCTCATTCCTCACATCATTGCACACATCATTGCACACATCATTCCACACAACATTCCACACATTTTTCCACACATCATGCAATCATCATTCCACACATCATTCCATATCACATTCCAAACATCATCCCACACTTCATTCCACACCTCAATCTTAACATAATTCCACACAGCATTCCACACATCATTCCACAACTCATCCCACACATCATTCCAAACATCATCCACACATCAATTCACACCTCATTCTCAACATCATTCCACACATCATTCCACACATCATTCCACAACACATCCCACACATCATTACACACATCATTCCACATGTCATTCCACACGTCATTCCACAGATCATTCCATACATCATTACACACATCATTGCACACATCATTCCACACATCATTCCACGCATCATTCCACAACTCATTCCACCGGTCACTCCACACATCATTCCACACATCATTCTAAACATCATTCCACACATCAGTCCACACATCATCCCACTTATCATTGAACACATCATTCCACAATTCATTCCACACATCAATCCACACAACATTCGTTGCATCATTCCACGCATCATTCCACACCTCATTCCACACCTCATTCCACACATCATTCCACATGTCATTCTACACATCATTCCACACATCACTCCACACATCATTCCACACCTAATTCCACACATTATTCCACACATCATTCCACACATCATTCCACCCACTATTCCACAACTCATTCTAGACGTCATTCCAGACATCATTCCAAACATCATTCCACACATCATTCCACACATCATTCCACACATCATTCCACACCTCATTCCAAACATCATTCCACACATCATTCCACATATCATTCCACCCACCATTCCACACCTCATTCTACACGTCATTCCTCACATCATTCCACAACTCATTCCACACCTCATTCCATACATCATTATAAACCTCATTCCACGCATCATTCCACACATCATTTCACACAGCATTGCACACATCATTCCACACGTCATTCCACACTTCATTCTACAGATCATTCCATACATCATTACACACAACATTCCACACATCATTCCACACATCATTCCACGCATCATTCCACAGCACATTCCACCGGTCATTCCACACATCATTCCACAAATCATTCTAAACATCATTCCACTCATCATTCCACACATCATTCCACAGTTATCATTCCACACATTATTCCACAATTCATTCCACACATCAATCCACACATCATTCGATGCATCATTCCACGAATCATTTCACTCAGCATTCGACACATCATTCCACACATCATTCCACACAGCATTCCACGCATCATTCCACACCTCATTATAAACATCATTCCACTATTTATTCCACACATCATACCACATCTCATTCCACACCTCATTCCACGCATCATTCCACACATCATTCCACACATCATTCCACACATCATTCCAAAACTCATTCCACACATCATTCCACACATCATTCCACAACTCATTCCACCCGTCATTCCACACATCATTCCACGCCACATTCCACACCTCATGACACACATCATTCCAAATATCATTTCACACATCAATTCACACCTCATTCTAAACATCATTCCACACATCAATCCACACATCATTCCACACCTCATGCCACACATGATTCCACACATGATTCCACACATCATTCCAAATATCATTCCACACATCAATTCACACCTCATTCTAAACATCATTCCACACATCAAATCACACATCATTCTAAACATTATTCCACACATCAATCCACACATCATTCCACAACTCATCCCACACATCATTCCACACCTCATGCCAAACATGATTCCACACATCATTCCAAACATCATTCCAAACGTCATTCCAAACATCATTCCACACAGAATTGCACACATCATTCCACACGTCATTCCACACGTCATTCCACACATCATTCCACGCATCATTCCACAACTCATTCCACCGGTCACTCCACACATCATTCCACACATCATTCTAAACATCATTCCACACATCAATCCACACATCATCCCACTTATCATTGAACACATCATTCCACAATTCATTCCACACATCAATCCACACAACATTCGTTGCATCATTCCACGCATCATTCCACACGTCATTCCACACCTCATTCCACACATCATTCCACATGTCATTCTACACATCATTCCACACATCACTCCACACATCATTCCACACCTAATTCCACACATCATTCCACACATCATTCCACACATCATTCCACCCACTATTCCACACCTCATTCTACACGTCATTCCACACATCATTCCAAACATCATTCCACACATCATTCCACACATCATTCCACACATCATTCCACACCTCATTCCAAACATCATTCCACACATCATTCCAGATATCATTCCACCCACCATTCCACACCTCATTCTACACGTCATTCCACACATCATTCCACACCTCATTCCACACCTCATTCCATACATCATTATAAACCTCATTCCACACATCATTCCACACATCATTCCAAACCTCATTTCACACATTATTCCACACATCATTCCACACGTCACTCTACACATCATTCCACACCTCATTCCACCCAACATTCCACACCTCATTCTACACTTCTTTCCATACATCATTCCAACAACATTCCACACATCATTCCACACATCTTTCCACACATCATTCCAGACATCATTCCACACATCATTCCACACATCATTCCACACATCATTCCACATCTCATTCCACACATCATTGCACCCCTCATTCTACACATCATTCCACACACCATTCCACACATCTTTCCACGGCTCATTCCACACATCATTCCACCCAACAATCCACACCTAATTCGACACATCATTCCACACATCATTCCAAACTTCATTCCACACATCAATTCACACCTCATTCCACACATCATTCCACACATCATTCCACACACCATTCCACATATCATCCCATCATCATTCCACACCTCATTCTAGACATCATTCCAGACATCATTCCTCACATCATCGAACACATCATACCACACATCATTCCGCACATCATTCCAGACCTCATACCACACATCATTCCACACATCATTCCACTCATCATTCCAAACATCATTCCACAATATATTCCACACATCAATCCACACATCCTTCCATGAATCATTCCACGTATCATTCCACGCATCATTCCACACCTCATTCCACACCTCATTCAACACATGATTCCACACATCATTCCACACCTCATTCCACACCTCATTTCACACATCAATTCACACCTCATTCCACACATGATTCCACACATCATTCCACTCATCATTCCAAACATCATTCCACAATTTATTCCACACATCAATCCACACATCCTCCCATGAATCATTCCACGTATCATTCAACGCATCATTCCACACCTCATTCCACACCTCATTCAACACATGATTCCACACATCATTCCACACCTCATTCCACACATCATTCCACACATCATTCCACACCTCATTTTAAACATCATTCCACAATTTATTGCACACATCAATCCACACATCCTTCCACGAATCAATCGACGCATCATTCCACGCATCATTCCACACCTCATTCCGCACCTCATTCCACACCTCATTTCCCACCTCATTCCACAACACATTCCACCCGATATTCCAAACATCATTCCACACATCATTCCAAACATCATTCCACACATCATTCCACAACTCATCCCACACATCATTCCACACCTCATGCCACACATGATTCCAAACATCTTTCCAAACATCATTCCAAACATCATTCCACACATCATTCCACACAGCATTGCACACATCATTCCACTCGTCATTCCACACGTCATTGCACAGATCATTCCAAACATCATTACACACATCATTCCACACATCATTCCACACATCGTTCCACGCATCATTCCACAACTCATTCCACCGGTCACTCCACACATCATTCCACACATCATTCTAAACATCATTTCACACATCAGTCAGCATATCATTCCACTTATCATTACACACATCATTCCTCAATTTATTCCACACATCAATCCACACATCATTCCACACTGCATTCCAGACATCATTCCACACATCATTCCAAACCTCATTTCACACATTATTCCACACATCATTCCACACGTCATTCTACACATCATTCCACACGTCACTCTACACATCATTCCACACCTCATTCCACACATCATTCCACACATCATTCCACACATCATTCCACCCACTATTCCACACCTCATTCTACATGTCATTCCACACATCATTCCAAACATCATTGCACACATAATTCCACACATCATTCCACACATCATTCCACAATTCATTCCAAAAATCATTCCACACATCATTCCACACATCATTCCACCCAACATTCAAGACCTCATTCTACACGTCATTCCACACATCATTCCAAACATCATGCCGCACATCATTCCTCACATCATTCCACACCTCATTCCACACATCATTCCACACCTCAATCCACACATCATTCCACCCAACATTCCACAACTCATTCTACACGTCATTCCACACATCATTCCAAACATCATTCCACACGTCATTTCACACATCATTCCACACATCATTCCAAACATCATGCAACACATCATTCCACACCTCATTCCAGACATCATTCCAGACATCATTCCTCACATCATCCAACACATCATACCACACATCATTCCGCAATTCATTTCACACCTCATTCCACACCTCATTCCACACATCAATCCACACATCCTTCCATGCATCATTCCACGCGTCTTCCCCCGCATCATTCCAGACGTCATTCCAGACCTCATTCCACTCATCATTCCACACATTATTCCAGACATCATTCCACACATCATTCCAGACATCATTCCACACATCATTCCAAACCTCATTCCAAACATCATTCCACACATCATTCGACACCTCATTCCACACATCATTCCACAACTCATTTCCACCTCATTCCACAACACATTCCAACCGTCATTCCATACATCATTCCACATATCTTTCCAAACAGCATTCCACACATCATTCCAAACCACATTCCACACATTATTCCACACATCATTCCACCCATCACTCCACACATCATTCCACACATCATTCCACACATCATTCCACACATCATTCCATTCCTCATTCCACACTTCATTCCACGCATCATTCTACACATCATTCCACACATCATTCCACATATAATTCCACACATCATTCCATACAGCATTCTACACCTCATTCCACAAATCATTCCACACATCATTCCACACCTCATTCCACACCTCATTCCACACAGCATTCCACACATCAATCCACGCCTCATTATAAACATCATTCTACTATTTAATCCACACATCAATACACACATCCTTCCACGCAACATTCCACGCATCATTCCACACCTCATTCCACACCTCATTCCACACATCATTCCACACATCATTCCACACATCATTCCAAACAGCATTCCAAAACTCATTCCAAACATCATTCAACACATCATTCCACACGTCATACCACACGTCATTCTTCACCTCATTCGACACCTCATTCCACACATCATTCCACAACTCATTTCCCACCTCATTCCACAACACATTCCACACGTCATTCCACATATCTTTCCAAACATCATTCCAAACATCATTCGAAACCTCATTCCACACTTTATTCCACACATCATTCCACCCATCGCTCCACACGTTATTCCACACATCATTCCACACATCATTCCACACATCATTCCACACCTCATTGCAAACATCATTCCACACATCAATTCACATCTCATTTTAAAGGTCATTCCACACATCATTCCACACAGCATTGCACACATCATTCCACACCTCATTCCTCACGTCATTTCACAGATCATTCCATACATCATTACACACATCATTCCACACATCATTCCACACATCATTCCACGCATCATTCCACAGCTCATTCCACCGGTCATTAAACATATCATTCCACACATCATTCCACACATCATTCCAAACATCATTCCACACAGAATTGCACACATCATTCCACTCGTCATTCCACACGACATTCCACACATCATTCCACGCATCATTCCACAACTCATTCCACCGGTCACTCCACACATCATTCCACACATCATTCTAAACATCATTCCACACATCAATCCACACATCATCCCACTTATCATTGAACACATCATTCCACAATTCATTCCACACATCAATCCACACAACATTCGTTGCATCATTCCACGCATCATTCCACACCTCATTCCACACCTCATTCCACACATCATTCCACATGTCATTCTACACATCATTCCACACATCACTCCACACATCATTCCACACCTAATTCCACACATCATTCCACACATCATTCCACACATCATTCCACCCACTATTCCACACCTCATTCTACACGTCATTCCACACATCATTCCAAACATCATTCCACACATCATTCCACACATCATTCCACACATCATTCCACACCTCATTCCAAACATCATTCCACACATCATTCCAGATATCATTCCACCCACCATTCCACACCTCATTCTACACGTCATTCCACACATCATTCCACACCTCATTCCACACCTCATTCCATACATCATTATAAACCTCATTCCACACATCATTCCACACATCATTCCAAACCTCATTTCACACATTATTCCACACATCATTCCACACGTCACTCTACACATCATTCCACACCTCATTCCACCCAACATTCCACACCTCATTCTACACTTCTTTCCATACATCATTCCAACAACATTCCACACATCATTCCACACATCTTTCCACACATCATTCCAGACATCATTCCACACATCATTCCACACATCATTCCACACATCATTCCACATCTCATTCCACACATCATTGCACCCCTCATTCTACACATCATTCCACACATCATTCCACACATCTTTCCACGGCTCATTCCACACATCATTCCACCCAGCAATCCACACCTAATTCGACACATCATTCCACACATCATTCCAAACTTCATTCCACACATCAATTCACACCTCATTCCACACATCATTCCACACATCATTCCACACACCATTCCACATATCATCCCATCATCATTCCACACCTCATTCTAGACATCATTCCAGACATCATTCCTCACATCATCGAACACATCATACCACACATCATTCCGCACATCATTCCAGACCTCATACCACACATCATTCCACACATCATTCCACTCATCATTCCAAACATCTTTCCACAATATATTCCACACATCAATCCACACATCCTTCCATGAATCATTCCACGTATCATTCCACGCATCATTCCACATCTCATTCCACACCTCATTCAACACATGATTCCACACATCATTCCACACCTCATTCCACACCTCATTTCACACATCAATTCACACCTCATTCCACACATGATTCCACACATCATTCCACTCATCATTCCAAACATAATTCCACAATTTATTCCACCCGATATTCCACACATCCTCCCATGAATCATTCCACGTATCATTCAACGCATCATTCCACACCTCATTCCACACCTCATTCAACACATGATTCCACACATCATTCCACACCTCATTCCACACATCATTCCACACATCATTCCACACCTCATTTTAAACATCATTCCACAATTTATTGCACACATAAATCCACACATCCTTCCACGCATCAATCGACGCATCATTCCACGCATCATTCCACACCTCATTCCGCACCTCATTCCACACCTCATTTCCCACCTTATTCCACAACACATTCCACCCGATATTCCAAACATCATTCCACACATCATTCCAAACATCATTCCACACATCATTCCACAACTCATCCCACACATCATTCCACACCTCATGCCACACATGATTCCAAACATCTTTCCAAACATCATTCCAAACATCATTCCACACATCATTCCACACAGCATTGCACACATCATTCCACTCGTCATTCCACACGTCATTGCACAGATCATTCCAAACTTCATTACACACATCATTCCACACATCATTCCACACATCGTTCCACGCGTCATTCCACAACTCATTCCACCGGTCACTCCACACATCATTCCACACATCATTCTAAACATCATTCCACACATCAGTCAGCATATCATTCCACTTATCATTACACACATCATTCCACCATTTATTCCACACATCAATCCACACATCATTCCACACTGCATTCCAGACATCATTCCACACATCATTCCAAACCTCATTTCACACATTATTCCACACATCATTCCACACGTCATTCTACACATCATTCCACACGTCACTCTACACATCATTCCACACCTCATTCCAAACATCATTCCAAGAATCATTCCACACATCATTCCACACAGCATTGCACACATCATTCCACACGTCATTCCACACGTCATTCCAAAGATCATTCCATACATCATTACACACATCATTCCACACGTCATTCTACACATCATTCGACGCATCATTCCACAACTCATTCCACCGGTCACTCCACATATCATTCTACACATTATTCCACACACAATTCCACACATCATTCCACACCTCATTCATCATATCATTCCACACATCATTCCACACATCATTCCACCCACCATTCCACACCTCATTCTACACGTCATTCGACACATCATTCCAAACATCATTCCACACATCATTCCACACATCATTCCGCACATCATTCCAGACATCATTCCACACCTCATTCCACACATCATTCCACACATCATTCCACTCATCATTCCACACCTCATTCCACACCTCATTCCACACATCATTCCAAACATCATTCCACACCTCATTCTACACATCATTCCACACGTCAATCCACAGATCATTCCATACATCATTGAACACATCATTCCACACGTCATCCCTCACGTCATTCCACAGATCATTCCATACATCATTACACACATCATTCCACACCTCATTCCACAGATCATTCCATACATCATTACACACATCATTCCACACATCATTCCACACATCATTCCATATATCATTACACAAATCATTCCACACATCATTCCACACATCATTCCACGCATCATTCCACAGCTCATTCCACCGGTCATTACACACATCATTCCACACATACCCGGGCTCTGATGGACTGCATCCCAGTGTACTTAAGGAGGTGGCCTTGGAAATAGTGGATGCATTGACAGTCATTTTCCAACATTCCATTGACTCTGCATCACTTCCTTTGGAGTGGAGGGTAGCCAATGTAACCCCACTTTTTAAAAAAGGAGGGAGAGAGAAAACAGGGAATTATAGACCGGTCAGCCTGACATCGGTAGTGGGTAAAATGATGGAATCAATTATTAAGGATGTCATAGCAGTGCATTTGGAAAGAGCTGATATGATAGGTCCAAGTCAGCATGAATTTGTGAAAGGGAAATCATGCTTGACAAATCTTTTGGAATTTTTTGAGGATGTTTCCAGTAGCGTGGACAAGGGAGAACCAGTTGATGTGGTATATTTGGACTTTCAGAAGGCTTTCGACAAGGTCCCACACAAGAGATTGATGTGCAAAGTTAAAGCAGATGGGATTGGGGGTAGTGTGCTGACATGGATTGTGAACTGGTTGTCAGACAGGAAACAAAGAGTAGGAGGAAATGGGTACTTTTCAGAATGGCAGGCAGTGACTAGTGGGGTACCGCAAGGTTCTGTGCTGGGGCCCCAGCTGTTTACACTGTACATTAATGATTTAGACGATTGGGATTAAATGTAGTATCTCCAAATTTGCGGATGACACTAAGTTGGGTGGCAGTGTGAGCTGCGAGGAGAATGCTATGAGGCTGCAGAACGACTTGGATAGGTTAGGTGAATGGGCAAAGGCATGGTAGATGAAGTATAATGTGAATAAATGTGAGGTTATCCACTTTGGTGGTAAAAACAGAGAGACAGACTATTATCTGAATGGTGACGGATTAGGAAAAGGGGAGGTGCAAAGAGACCTGTGTGTCATGGTACATCAGTCATTGAAGGTTGGCATGCAGGTACAGCAGACGGTTAAGAAAGCAAATGGCATGTTGGCCTTCATAGCGAGGGGATTTGAGTACAGGGACAGGGACGTGTTGCTACAGTTGTACAGGGCTTTGGTGAGGCCACACCTGGAGTATTGTGTACAGTTTTGGTCTGCTAACCTGAGGAAGGACATTCTTGCTATTGAGGGAGTGCAGCGTAGGTTCACCAGACTGATTCCCGGGATGGCGTGACTGTCTTATCAAGAAAGACTGGATCAAATGGGCTTGTATTCACCGGAGCTCAGACGAATGAGAGGGGACCTCATAGAAACGTTTAAGATTCTGACGGGGTTAGACACGTTGGATGCAGGAAGAATGTTCCCAATGTTGGGGAAGTCCAGATCCTGGGGACACAGTCTAAGGATAAGGGGTAAGCCATTTCGAACCGAGATGAGGAGGAACGTCTTCACCCAGAGAGTGGTGAACCTGTGGAATTCTCTGCCACAGAAAGTTGTTGAGGCCAATTCACTAAATATATTCAAAAATGAGTTAGATGTAGTCCTTACTAGAAGGGGGATCAAGGGGTATGGCGAGAAAGCAGAAATGTGGTACTGAAGTTGCACGTTCAGCCATGAACTCATTGAATGGTGGTGCAGGCTAGAAAGGCCGAATGGCCTACTCCTGCACCTATTTTCTATGTTTCTATGTTTCTATTACACACATCATTCCACACATCATTCCACACATCATTCCACGCATCATTCCACACATCATTCCACAATTCATTCCACACATCAATCCACACATGATTTGATGCAACATTCCACGCATCATTTCACACATCATTCGACACATCATTCCACACATCATTCCACGCATCATTCCACACCTCATTATAAACATCATTCCAGTATTTATTCCACACATAAATCCACACATCCTTCCACGCATTATTCCACGCATCATTCCACGCATCATTCCACACCTCATTCCTTACCTCATTCCACACATCATTCCACACATCATACAAAACCTCATTCCACACCTCATTCCACACATCATTCCAAAACTCATTCCACACATCATTCCACACATCAATCCACACATCATTCCACACATCATTGCAAACATCATTCCACACATCAATTCACACCTCATTCTAAACATTATTACACACATCAATCCACACATCATTCCACATCTCATCCCACACATCATTCCACACCTCATTCTACACATCATTCCTCACGTCAATCCACAGATTATTCGATACATCATTACACACATCATTCCACACATCATTCCACACATCATTCCACGCATCATTCCACAGCTCATTCCACCGGTCATTACACACATCATTCCACACATCCCCAGGGTCTGATGGACTGCATCCCAGAGTACTTAAGGAGGTGGCCTTGGAAATAGTGGATGCATTGACAGTCATTTTCCAACATTCCATTGATTCTGCATCACTTCCTATGGACTGGAGGGTAGCCAATGTAACCCCACTTTTTAAAAAAGGAGGGAGAGAGAAAACAGGGAATTATAGACCGGTCAGCCTGACATCGGTAGTGGGTAAAATGATGGAATCAATTATTAAGGATGTCATAGCAGTGCATTTGGAAAGAGGTGACATGATAGGTCCAAGTCAGCATGGATTTGTGAAAGGGAAATCATGCTTGACAAATCTTTTGGAATTTTTTGAGGATGTTTCCAGTAGAGTGGACAAGGGAGAACCAGTTGATGTGATATATTTGGACTTTCAGAAGGCTTTCGACAAGGTCCCACACAAGAGATTGATGTGCAAAGTTAAAGAACATGGGATTGGGGGTAGTGTTCTGACTTGGTTTGAGAACTGGTTGGCAGACAGGAAACAAAGAGTAGGAGGAAATGGGTACTTTTCACAATGGCAGGCAGTGACTAGTGGGGTACCGTAAGGTTCTGTGCTGGGGCCCCAGCTGTTTACACTGTACATTAATGATTTAGACGAGGGGATTAAATGTAGTATCTCCAAATTTGCGGATGACACTAAGTTGGGTGGCAGTGTGAGCTGCGAGGAGGATGCTATGAGGCTGCAGAACGACTTGGATAGGTTAGGTGAGTGGGCAAAGGCATGGCAGATGAAGTATAATGTGGATAAATGTGAGGTTATCCACTTTGGTGGTAAAAACAGAGAGACAGACTATTATCTGAATGGTGACAGATTAGGAAAAGGGGAGGTGCAATGAGACCTGGGTGTCATGGTACATCAGTCATTGAAGGTTGGCATGCAGGTACAGCAGGCGGTTAAGAAAGCAAATGGCATGTTGGCCTTCATAGCGAGGGGATTTGAGTACAGGGGCAGGGACGTGTTGCAACAGTTGTACAGGGCCTTGGTGAGGCCACACCTGGAGTATTGTGTACAGTTTTGGTCTCCTAACCTGAGGAAGGACATTCTTGCTATTGAGGGAGTGCAGCGTAGGTTCACCAGACTGATTCCCGGGATGGCGGGACTGACTTATCAAGAAAGACTGGATCAACTGGGCTTGTATTCACCGGAGCTCAGAAGAATGAGAGGGGACCTCATAGAAACGTTTAAGATTCTGACGGGGTTAGACACGTTGGATGCAGGAAGAATGTTCCCAATGTTGGGGAAGTCCAGAACCAGGGGACACTGTCTAAGGATAAGGGGTAAACCATTTAGGAGCGAGATGAGGAGGAACTTCTTCACCCAGAGAGTGGTGAACCTGTGGAATTCTCTGCCACAGAAAGTTGTTGAGGCCAATACACTAAATATATTCAAAAAGGAGTTAGATGTAGTCCTTACTAGTAGGGGGATCAAGGGGTATGGCGAGAAAGCAGAAATGTGGTACTGAAGTTGCATGTTCAGCCATGAACTCATTGAATGGCGGTGCAGGCTAGAAGGGCAGAATGGCCTACTCCTGCACCTATTTTCTATGTTTCTATGTTTCTATTACACACATCATTCCACACATCATTCCACACATCATTCCACGCATCATTCCACACATCATTCTAAACATCATTCAACACATCAGTCCACACATCATTCCACTTATCATTCCACACATCATTCCACAATTCATTCCACACATCAATCCACACATGATTTGATGCAACATTCCACGCATCATTTCACACATCATTCGACACATCATTCCACACATCATTCCACGCATCATTCCACACCTCATTATAAACATCATTCCACTATTTATTCCACACATCAATCCACACATCTTTCCACGCATCATTCCACGCATCATTCCACGCATCATTCCACACCTCATTCCTTACCTCATTCCACACATCATTCCACGCATCATACCAAACCTCATTCCACACCTCATTCCACACATCATTCCACACATTATTCCACACATCATTTCACACATCATTCCAAAACTCATTCCACACATCATTGCAAACATCATTCCTCACATCAATTCACACCTCATTCTAAACATTATTACACACATCAATCCACACATCATTCCACACCACTTTTCACACCTCTTTACACACATCATTCCAAACATCATTCCTCACATCAATTCACACCTCATTCTAAACATTATTACACACATCAATCCACACATCATTCCTCATCTCATCCCAGACATCATTCCACACATCATTCCAAACATAATTCCAAGCATATTCCACACATCATTCCACACAGCATTGCACACATCATTTCACACGTCATTCCACACGTCATTCCACAGATCATTCCATACATCATTCCACACCTCATTCCACCAATCATTCCACCCACCGTTCCACACCTCATTCTGCACGTCATTCCACACATCATTCCAAACATCATTCCACACATCATTCCAAACCTCATTCCACACATTATTCCACACATCATTCCAAACCTTATTCTACACATCATTCCACGCATCATTCCACACGTTATTCCACACCTCATTCAACACATAATTCCACACATCATTCCACGCATTTTTCTACACCTCATTCGACACATCATTCCACACAACATTCCAAACCTATGCCACACAGCATTCCTCACATCATTTCAAACATCATTCCATTCCTCATTCCACTCCTCATTCCACGCATCATTCCACACACCATTCCACACATCAATCCACATATCATTCTACACATCATTCCATACAGCATTCCACACCACATTCCACAGATCATTCCACACATCATACCACACATCATTCCGAACATCATTCCACACCTCATTCCACACATCATTCCACACATCATTCTACTCATCATTCCAAACATCATTCCACAATTTATTCCACACATCAATCCACACATCCTGCCACGCATCATTCCACGCATCATTCCACGCATCATTCCACATCTCATTCCAGACCTCATTCCACACATTTTTCCACACATCATGCAAACATCATTCCACACATCATTCCACATCACATTCCACACCTCATTACACACATCATTCCAAACATCATTCCACACATCAATTCATACCTCATTCTAAACATCATTCCACACATCATTCCACAACTCATCCCACACGTCATTCCACATCTCATTCCACAGATCATTCCATACATCATTACACACATCATTCCACACATCATTCCACGCATCATTCCATAGCTCATTTCAACCGGTCATTCCACACATCATTCCACACATCATTCTAAACATCATTCCACACATCAGTCCACACATCATTCCACTTATCATTCCACACATCATTCCACAAATCATTCCACACATCAATCCACACATCATTCGATGCATCATTCCACGCATCATTCCACACGTCATTCCACACATCATTCCACACATCATTCCACGCATCATTTCACACATCATTCGACACCTCATTCCACACATCATTCCACACTTCATTCCACGCATTTTTCCACACCTCATTCTACACATCATTCCACATAACATTCCAAACCTATGCCACACAGCATTCCACACATCATTTCACACATCATTCCTTTCCTCATTCCACGCCTCATTCCACGCATCATTCCACACTTCAGTCCACATATCATTCCACATATCATTCCACACTTCATTCCATACAACATTCCACACCTCATTGCACACATCATTCCACACATTATTCCACACATCATTCCACAAATAATTCCACACATCATTCCACACCTCATTCCAGACATCATTCCAGACATCATTCCTCACATCATCGAACACAACATACCAGACATCATTCCACAAGTCATTCCACTCATCATTCCAAACATCATTCCACAATTTATTCCACACATCAATCCACACATCGTTCCATGCATCATTCCACGCATCATTCCACGCATCATTCCACACCTCATACCACATCTCATTCCACACATGATTCCACACATCATTCCACACCTCATTCCACACATCATTCCACACATCATTCCACACCTCATTTTAAAAATCATTCCACTATTTATTCCACACATCAACCCACACATCCTTCCAAACATCAATCCACACATCCTTCCAAACATCAATCCACACATCCTTCCACGCATCATTCCACACATCATTACAAACATCATTCCATACATCATTCCACACATCATTCCACGCATCATTCCACACATCATTCTAAACATCATTCCAAACATCAGTCCACACATCATTCCACTTATCATTCCACACATCATTCCACAATTCATTCCACACATAAATCCACACATGATTCGATGCATCATTCCACTCAGCATTTCACACATCATTCGACACATCAAACCACACATCCTTCCACGCATCATTCAACGCATCATTCCACGCATCATTCCACACCTCATTCCATACCTCATTCCACACATCATTCCACAAATCATACCACACCTGATTCCACACCTCATTCCACACATTATTCCACACATCATTCCACACATCATTCCACACATCATTCCAAAACTCATTCCACACATCATTCCACACATCATTCCAAACATAATTCCAAGCATCATTCCACACATCATTCCACACAGCATTGCACACATCATTCCACACGTAACTCCACACGTCATTCCACAGATCATTCCATACATCATTCCACGCATCATTACACAACTCATTCCACAGGTCACTCCACATATCATTCTCCGCATCATTCCACACTCACTTCCAACATCATTGCACACCTCATTCCGCATATCATTCCACACATCATTCCACACATCATTCCACCCACCATTCCACACCTCATTCTACACGTCATTCGACACATCATTCCAAACATCATTCCACACATCATTCCACACATCATTCCACACATCATTCCTGACATCATTCCACACCTCATTCCACACATCATTCCACACATGATTACACGCATCATTCCACACCTCATTCCACACAACATACCACACCTCATACCACACGTCATTCCTGACATCATTCCACACCTCATTCCACTCATCATTCCACACATCATTCCACGCATCATTCCACACCTCATTCCACACCTCATTCCACACGTCATTCCACACATCATTCCACGCATCATTCCACAACTCATTCCACAGGTCACTCCACATATCATTCTCCGCATCATTCCACACTCAATTCCACACATCATTGCACACCTCATTCCACATATCATTCCACACATCATTACACACATCATTCCACCCACAATTCCACACATCATTCCTCACGTCATTCCACAGATCATTCCACACATCATTCCACATATCATTCCACGCATCATTCCACACTTCATTCTAAACATCATTCCACACATCAGTCCATACATCAATCCTCTTATCATTCCACACATCATTCCAAAACTCATTCCACACATCATTCCACACATCATTCCACACATCATTCCACACATCATTCCACACCACTTTCCACACCTCATTACACACATCATTCCAAACATCATTCCACACATCAATTAACATCTCATTCTAAACATTATTCCACACATCAATCCACACATCATTCCACAACTCATCCCACACATCATTATACACCTCATTCCACACAGCATTGCACACATCATTCCACACGTCATTCCTCACGTCATTCCACAGATCATTCCATACATCATTACACACATCATTCCACACATCATTCCACAAATAATTCCACGCATCATTCCACAACTCATTCCACGGGTCACTCCACATATCATTCTACACATTATTCCACACACAATTCCACACATTATTCCACACCTCATTCCACATATCATTCCACACATCATTCCACACATCATTCCACCCACCACTCCACACCTCATTCTACACGTCATTCCAAACCTCATTCCACACATTATTGCACACATCATTCCAAACCTTATTCTACACATCATTCCACGCATCATTCCTCACATCATTCCACACCTCATTCCACACATCATTCCACACATCATTCCACGCATTTTTCTACACCTCATTCTACACATCATTCCACAAACATTCCAAACCTATACCACATAGCATTCCACACATCATTTCACACATCGTTCCATTCCTCATTCCACGCCTCATTCCATACAGCATTCCACACCTCATTCCACACATCATTGCACACATCATACCACACATCATTCCGCACATCATTTCACACCTCATTCCACACATCATTCCACACATCATTCCACTCATCATTCCAAACATCATTCCACAATTTATTCCATATATCAATCCACACATCCTTCCACTCATCATTCCAAACATCATTCCACAATTTATTCCACACATCAATCCACGCATCATTCCACACCTCATTCCACATCTCATTACACACATGATTCCACACATCATTCCACACCTCATTCCACACATCATTCCACCATCATTCCACACCTCATTTTAAAAATCATTCCATTATTTATCTACACATCAACCCACACATCCTTCCACACATCAATCCACACATCCTTCCACACATCATTCCACGCATCATTCCAAACATCATTCCAAACATCATTCCACACATCATTCCACACAGCATTGCACACATCATTCCACACCTAATTACACACGTCATTCCACACATAATACCAGACCGCATTTCTCACCTCATTCAACAACACATTTCAACCGGTATTCCACACATCATTCCACACATCATTCCAAACATCATTCCACACATCATTCCAAACCTCATTCCACAAATTATTCCACGCATCATTCCAAACCTTTTTCTGCACATCATTCCATGCATCATTCCACACATCATTCCACACCTCATTCCACACATCATTTCACACATCATTCCATTCCTCATTCCACACCTCATTCCACGCATCATTCCACACATCATTCCACACATCATTCCACGCATCATTCCACACATCATTCCGTCCAGCATTCCACACCTCATTCCACACATCATTCCACACATCATACCACACATCATTCCGCACATCATTCCACACCTCATTCCACACATCATTCCGCACATCATTCCACTCATCATTCCAAACATCATTCCAGAATTTATTACAAACATCAATCCACACATCCTTCCACGCATCATTCCACGCATCATTCCACGCATCATTCCACACCTCATTCCACACCTCATTCCACACCTCATTCCACACATCATTCCACACATCATTCCACACATCATTTCACACATCATTCCAAAACTCATTCCAAACATCATTGCACACATCATTCCACACGTCATACCACACATCATTCTTCACCTCATTCGACACCTCATTCCACACATCATTCCACAACTCATTTCCCACCTCATTCCACAACACATTCCACCCGTCATTCCACACATCATTCCACATATCTTTCCAAACATCATTCCACACATCATTCCAAACGTCATTCCACACATTATTCCACACATCATTCCACCCATCGCTCCACACATCATTCCACAACACATTATACCCATCGCTCCACACATCATTCCACACATCATTACTCACATCATTCCACACATCATTCCACACATCATTCCACACATCATTCCACACCTCATTGCAAACATCATTACACACATCATTCCAAACATCATTCCACACATCAATTCACACCTCATTCTAAACGTCATTCCACACATCATTCCACAAAGCATTGCACACATCATTCCACACGTCATTCCTCACGTGATTCCACAGATCATTCCATACATCATTACACACCTCATTGCAAACATCATTCCACACATCATTCCACATCACATTCCACACCTCATTACACACATCATTCCACACATCATTCCACACATCATTCCACACCTCATTGCAAACATCATTCCACACATCATTCCACATCACATTCCACACCTCATTACACACATCATTCCAAACATCATTCCACACATCAATTCACACCTCATTCTAAACGACATTCCACACCTCATTCCACAAAGCATTGTACACATCATTCCACACGTCATTCCTCACATTATTCCACGCATCATTCCACAGCTCATTCAACCGGTCACTACACACATCATTCCACACATCATTCCACACATATTTCCAAACATCATTCCAAGCATCATTTCACACCTCATTCCACACATCATTTCACACATCATTCCATTCCTCATTCCACACCTCATTCCACGCATCATTCCACACATCATTCCACACATCATTCCACGCATCATTCCACACATCATTCCGTCCAGCATTCCACACCTCATTCCACACATCATTCCACACATTATACCACACATCATTCCGCACATCATTCCACACCTCATTCCACACATCATTCCGCACATCATTCCACTCATCATTCCAAACATCATTCCAGAATTTATTACACACATCAATCCACACATCCTTCCATGCATCATTCCACGCATCATTCCACACCTCATTCCACACCTCATTCCACACCTCATTCCACACATCATTGCACACATCATTCCACACATCATTTCACACATCATTCCAAAACTCATTCCAAACATCATTGCACACATCATTCCACACGTCATACCACACGTCATTCTTCACCTCATTCGACACCTCATTCCACACATCATTCCACAACTCATTTCCCACCTCATTCAACAACACATTCCACCCGTCATTCCACACATCATTCCACATATCTTTCCAAACGTCATTCCACACATTATTCCAAACCTCATTCCACACATTATTCCACACATCATTCCACCCATCGCTCCACACATCATTCCACAACACATTATACCCATCGCTCCACACATCATTCCACACATCATTCCTCACATCATTCCACACATCATTCCACACATCATTCCACACATCATTCCACACCTCATTGCAAACATCATTACACACAACATTCCAAACATAATTCCACACATCAATTCACACCTCATTCTAAACGTCATTCCACACATCATTCCACAAAGCATTGCACCCATCATTCCACACGTCATTCCTCACATTATTCCACGCATCTTTCCACAGCTCATTCAACCGGTCACTACACACATCATTCCACACATCATTCCACACATATTTCCAAACATCATTCCAAGCATCATTCCACACATCATTCCACACAGCATTGCACACATCATTCCACACGTCACTCCACACGTCATTCCACAGATCATTCCATACATCATTACACACATCATTCCACACTTCATTCCACACATGATTCCACGCATCATTCCACAACTCATTCCACATATCATTCCACACACTATTCCACACATCATTCCACCCACCATTCCACACCTCATTCTACACGTCATTCGACACATCATTCCACACATCATTCCACACATCATTCCAGACATCATTTCACATCTCATTCCACACATCATTCCACACATCATTCCACGCATCATTCCACACCTCATTCCACACCTCAATCCACACATCATTCCAAACATCTTTCCACACCTCATTCTACACATCATTCCTCACGTCATTCCACAGATCATTCCATACATCATTACACACATCATTCTACACATCATTCCACACATCATTCCACGCATCATTCCAGACATCATTCTAAACATCATTCCACACATCAGTCCACACATCATTCCACAATTCATTCCACACATCAATCCACACATGATTCGATGCATCATTCCACGCAACATTTCACACATCATTCGACACATCATTCCACACATCATTCCACGCATCATTCCACACCTCATTATAAATATCATTCCACTATTTATTCCACACATCAAACCACACATCCTTCCAAGCATCATTTCACGCATCATTCCCCACATCATTCCACAACTTATTCCATTCCTCATTCCACACATCATTCCACAAACCATACCACACCTCATTCCACACCTCATTCCACACATCATTCCTCACATCATTCCACACATCATTCCATACATCATTCCAAAACTCATTCCACACATCATTCCACACATCATTCCACACACCATTCCACACATCATTCCAAACATCATTCCAAGCATCATTCCACACAGCATTGCACACATCATTCCACACGTAACTCCACACGTCATTCCACAGATCATTCCATACATCATTACGCACATCATTCCACACGTCATTCCACACATCATTCCATGCATCATTCCACAACTCATTCCACAGGTCACTCCACATATCATTCTCCGCATCATTCCACTCTCAATTCCACACATAATTGCACACCTCATTCCACATATCATTCCACACATCATTCCACACATCATTCCACCCACCATTCCACACCTCATTCTACACGTCATTCGACACATCATTCCAAACATTATTCTACACATCATTCCACGCATCATTCCACACATCATTCCACACCTCATTCCACACATCATTCCACACATCATTTCACACCTCATTCTAAATATAATTCCACACATCATTCCACACATCATTCCACTCATCATTCCACACATCATTCCACAATTTATTCCACACATCAATGGACACATCCTTCCATGCATCATTCCATGCAACATTCCACGGATAATTCCACAAATCATTCCACACCTCATTCCATACATCATTCCACTGATCATTCCACACTTCATTTTAAACATCGTTCCACTATTTATTCCGCACACCAATCCACACATCGTTCCACGCACCATTCCACGCATCATTCCACGCATCATTTCACACCTCATTCCACAACTTATTCCACACATTATTTCACACATCATTCCACACCTCATTCCACACTTCATTGCATACCTCATTCCACACCTCATTTCAGACCGCATTCCACAACTCATTCCACCCGTCATTCCACACATCATTCCACACAACATTCCAAATCTCATTTCAAACATCATTACACACATCATTCCACACATCATTCCACACATCATTCCACACATCATTCCACACATCATTCCACACATCATTCCATACATCATTCCACTGATCATTCCACTGATCATTCCACACCACATTCCAAACATCATTCCACTCATCATTCCACACATCATTCCTCACGTCATTCCATGCATCATTACACTCAGCATTCCATACATCATTCCCCTCATCATTCCTCACCTCATTCCACATCTCATTCCACACCTCGTTACACACATCATTACACGCCTCATTCCACACATCATTCCACACATCATTCCACACCTCATTCCACACATCATCCACACATCATTCCACATATTATTCCACTCATCATTCCACACATCATTCCACACCTCATTTCACAAATCATTCCACACATCATTCCACACCTCATTTAAATATTATTTCAAACATCATTCCACACATCATTCCACTCATCATTCCACACATCATTCCACAATTTATTCCATACCTCAATGGACACATCCTTCCATGCATCATTCCATGCAACATTCCACGGATAATTCCACACATCATTCCACACCTCATTCCACACATCATTCCACAGATCATTCCATACTTCATTTTAAACCTCATTCCACTATTTATTCCACACACCAATCCACACATCGTTCCACGCACCATTCCACGCATCATTGCACGCATCATTCCACACCTCATTCCAAACTCATTGCACACCTCATTCCACACCTCATTTCACACCGCATTCCACAACTCATTCCACCCGTCATTCCACACATCATTCCACACAACATTCCAAACATCATTCCACACATCATTCCAAACATCATTCCACACATGATTGCACACATCATTCCACACCTCATTCCACACCACGTTCTAAACATTATTCCACACATCATTCCACACATCATTCCACACAAAATTCCAAGACTCATTCCACACGACATTTCACACATCATTCCACACCTCATTCCACACTTCATTGCATACCTCATTCCACCCGTCATTCCACACATCATTCCACACATCATTGCAAACATCATTCCACACATCATTCCAAACCTCATTCCACACATCATTATAAACATAATTCCACACATCATTCCACACCTCATTCTAAACATTATTCCACACATCATTCCACACAACATTCCACACATCATTCCACCCACCATTCCACACCTCATTCTATACATCATTCCACACATCATTCGAAACATCCTTCCACACACCATTCCACACATCATTCCGCACATCATTCCACACATCATTCCAGACATCATTCCACACATCATTCAACACATCATTCCACATATCATTCCACACCTCATTCCGCACATCATTCCAGACATCATTCCAAACATTACTCCTCAGATCATCCCACACATCATTCCACACATCATTCCACATATCGTTCCACACCTCAATCCACACATCATTCTGCACATTATTCCACTCATCATTTCACACATCATTCGACGCATCATTCCACATATTTTTCTTCACATCATTCCACGCAGCATTCCACACCTCATTCCACACATCATTCAACACATCATTCCACACATCATTCCATACATAATTCCAAAACTCATTCCAAACATCATTCCACACATCATTCCACACATCATTCCAAAACTCATTCCACCCTTCATTCCACACATCATTCCACACCACATTCCACACCTCATGACACACATCATTCCAAACATCATTCGACACGTCAATTCACACCTCATTCTAAACATAAATCCACATATCAATCCACACATCATTCCACATCTCATCCCACACATCATTCCACACCTCATGCCACACATGATTCCACACATCATTCCAAACATCATTCCAAACATCATTCCACACCTCATTCCACACATCATCCCAAATCTCATTCCAAACATTATTACACACATCATGCCACACATCATTCCACACATCATTCCATACATCATTCCACACATCATTCCACACATCATTCCACACATCATTCCACACATCATTCCAAACATCATTCCACATATCATTCCACACATCATTCCACACATCATTCCACACGTCATTCCATAAATCATTACACTCAGCATTCCACACATCATTCCCCTCATCATTCCTCACCTCATTCCACATCTCATTCCACACCTCGTTCCACACATCATTACACGCCTCATTCCACACATCATTACACACATCATTCCACACCTCATTCCACACATCATCCACACATCATTCCACATATTATTCCACACATCATTCCACACATCATTCCACACCTCATCCCACAAATCATTCCACACATCATTCCACACCTCATTCTAAATATAATTCCACAGATTATTCCACACATCATTCCACAATTTATTCCACACATCAATGGACACATCCTTCCATGCATCATTCCATGCAACATTCCACGGATAATTCCACACATCATTCCACACCTCAGTCCACACATCATTCCACAGATCATTCCACACCTCATTTTAAACATCATTCCACTATTTATTCCACACAACAAACCACACAACAAACCACACATCGTTCCACGCACCATTCAACGCATCATTCCACGCATCATTTCACACCTCATTCCACAACTTATTCCACACATTATTTCACACATGATTCCACACCTCATTCCACACTTCATTGCATACCTCATTCCACACCTCATTTCAGACCGCATTCCACAACTCATTCCACCCGTCATTCCACACATCATTCCACACAACATTCCAAATCTCATTTCAAACATCATTACACACATCATTCCATACATCATACCACACATCATTCCACACATCATTCCACACATCATTCCATAAATCATTCCACTGATCATTCCACACCACATTCCAAACATCATTCCACTCATCATTCCACACATCATTCCACACATCATTCCACACGTCATTCCATGCATCATTCCACACATCATTCCACACATCATTCCACTCATCATTCCTCACCTCATTTCACATCTCATTCCGCACCTCATTCCACACATCATTACATGCCTCAATCCACACATCATTCCACACATCATTCCGCACATCATTCCACACATCATTCCACACATCTTTCCACACCTCATTCCACACACCAGTCCACATATCATTCCACACATCATTACAAACATCATTCGGGACATCATTCCACACATCATTCCATACGTCATTCCAATCATTATTCCACACCTCATTCCACACCTCATTGCACAGATCATTCCAAACCTCATTCCACAAATCATTCCCACATCATAACACACCTCATTTTAAAAATATTTCCACACACCATTCCACAATTCATTCCACACATCATTCCACGCATCATTCTAAGTATCATTCCACACATCATTCCATACATCATTCCACACATCATTCCACACATCATTCCACACATCATTTCACACATCATTCTAGACATCATTCCACACATCATTCCACACATCATTTCACACATCATTCTAGACATCATTCCACACATCATTCCACACATCATTCCACACATCATTTCACACATCATTCTAGACATCATTCCACACATCATTCCACACATCATTCCACACATCATTCCAGACATCATTCCACCCATCATTCCACACATCATTCCACACATCATTCCACACGTCATTCCATGCATCATTACACTCAGCATTCCACACATCATTCCCCTCATCATTCCTCACCTCATTCCACATCTCATTCCACACCTCATTCCACACGTCATTACACGCCTCATTCCACACATCATTCCACACATCATTCCACACCTCATCACACATCATCCACACATCATTCCACATATTATTCCACACATCATTCCACACATCATTCCACACCTCATTCCACAAATCATTCCACACATCATTCCACACCTCATTCTAAATATAATTCCACTTATCATTCCACACATCATTCCACAATTTATTCCACACATCAATGGACACATCCTTCCATGCAGCATTCCATGCAACATTCCACGGATAATTCCACACATCATTCCACAACTCATTCCACACATCATTCCACAGATCATTCCACACCTCATTTTAAACATCATTCCACTATTTATTCCACACACCAATCCACACATCGTTCCACGCACCATTCAACGCATCATTCCACGCATCATTTCACACCGCATTCCACAACTCATTCCACTCGTCATTCCACACATCATTCCACACAACATTCCAAATCTCATTTAAAACATCATTACACACATCATTCCATACATCATACCACACATCATTCCACACATCATTCCACACATCATTCCACACATCATTCCACACATCATTCGACACATCATTCCATAATTCATTCCACTGATCATTCCACACCACATTCCAAACATCATTCCACTCATCATTCCACACATCATTCCACACATCATTCCACACGTCATTCCATGCATCATTCCACACATCATTCCACACATCATTCCACTCATCATTCCTCACCTCATTTCACATCTCATTCCACAACTCTTTCCACACATCATTACATGCCTCATTCCACACATCATTCCACACATCATTCCACACATCATTCCACACATCATTCCACTCATTATTCCACACCTCATTCCACACTTCATTCCACAGATCATTCCACACCTCATTCCACAAACCATTCCCACATCATAACACACCTCATTTTAAACATTTTTCCTCACACCATTCCACAATTCATTCCACACATCATTCCACGCATCATTCTAAGAATCATTCCACACATCATTCCATACATCATTCCACACATCATTCCACACATCATTCCACACATTCTTTCACACATCAATCTAGACATCATTCCACACATCATTCCACACATGATTCCACACATCATTCTACACATCATTCCAGACATCATTCCACCCATCATTCCACACATCATTCCACACCTCATTCCGCACATCATTCCAAATATCATTCCAAACATCATTACACACATCATGCCACACATCATTCCACACATCATTCCACACATCATTCCACACATCATTCCACACATCATTCCACATATCATTCCACACCACATTCCAAACATCATTCCACATACCATTCCACACATCTTTTCACACATCATTCCACACGTCATGCCATGCATCATTACACTCAGCATTCCACACATCATTCCCCTCATCATTCCTCACCTCATTCCACATCTCATTCCACACCTCGTTCCACACATCATTACACGCCTCATTCCACACTTCATTCCACACATCATTCCATACCTCATTCCACACATCATCCACACATCATTCCACATATTATTCCACACATCATTCCACACATCATTCCACACCTCATTCCACAAATCATTCCACACATCATTCCACACCTCCTTCTAAATATAATTCCACACATCATTGCACACATCATTCCACTCATCATTCCACACATCATTCCACAATTTATTCCACACTTCAATGGACACATCCTCCCATGCATCATTACATGCAACATTCCACGGATAATTCCACACATCATTCCACACCTCATTCCACACATCATTCCACAGATCATTCCACACCTCATTTTAAACATCATTCTACTATTTATTCCACACACCAATCCACACATCGTTCCACGCACCATTGAACGCATCATTCCACGCATCATTTCACACCTCATTGCACAACTTATTCCACACATTATTTCACACATCATTCCACACCTCATTCCACACTTCATTGAATACCTCATTCCACACCTCATTTCACACCGCATTCCACAACTCATTCCACCCGTCATTCCACACATCATTCCACACAACATTCCAAATCTCATGTCAAACATCATTACACACAGCATTCCATACATCATTCCACACATCATTCCACACATCATTCCACACATCATTCCACACATCATTCCACACATCATTCCATAAATCATTCCACTGATCATTCCACACCACATTCCAAACATCATTCCACCCATCATTCCACACATCATTCCACACTTCATTCCACACGTCATTCCATGCATCATTCCACACATCATTCCACACATCATTCCACTCATCATTCCTCACCTCATTTCACATCTCATTCCACACCTCATTCCACACATCATTACATGCCTCATTCCACACATCATTCCACACATCATTCCGCACATCATTCCACACATCATTCCACACATCATTCCACACCTCATTCCGCACACCAGTCCACATATCATTCCACTCATCATTCCACACATCATTCGGGACATCATTTCACACATCATTCCATACGTCATTCCACTCATTATTCCACACCTTATTCCACACCTCATTCCACAGATCATTCCACAACTCATTCCACAAATCATTCCCACATCATTCCACACCTCATTTTAAACATCATTCCACACACCATTCCACAATTCATTCCACACATCATTCGACGCATCATTCTAAGTATCATTCCACACATCATTCCATACATCATTCCACACATCATTCCACACATCATTCCACACATCATTCCACACATCATTCTAGACATCATTCCACACATCATTCCACACATCATTGTACACATCATTCCAGACATCATTCCACCCATCATTCCACACATCATTCCACACCTCATTCCACACATCATTCCAAATATCATTCCAAACATCATTACACACACCATGCTACACGTCATTCCACACATCATTCCACACATCATTCCACACATCATTCCACACATCTTTCCACTGATCATTCCACACCACTTTCCAAACATCATTCCACATATCATTCCACACACCATTCCACACATCATTCCACACGTCATACCATGCATCATTACACTCAGCATTCCACACATCATTCCCCTCATCATTCCTCACCTCATTCCACATCTCATTCCACACCTCGTTCCACACATCATTACACACCTCATTCCACACATCATTCCACGCATCATTCCATACCTCATTCCACACATCATCCACACATCATTCCACATATTATGACACTCATCATTCCACACATCATTCCACACCTCATTCCACAATTCATTCCACACATCATTCCACACCTCATTCTAAATATAATTCCACACATCATTCCACACATCATTCCACTCATCATTCCACACATCATTCCACAATTTATTCCACACATCAATGGACACATCCTTCCATGCATCATTCCATGCAACATTCCACGGATAATTCCACACATCATTCCACACCTCATTCCACACATCATTCCACAGATCATTCCACATTTCATTTTAAACATCATTCCACTATTTATTCCACACACCAATCCACACATCGTTCCTCGCACCATTCACTGCATCATTCCACGCATCATTTCACACCTCATTGCACAACTTATTCCACACATTATTTCACAAATCATTCCACACCTCATTCCACACTTCATTGCATACCTCATTCCACACCTCATTTCACACCGCATTCCACAACTCATTCCACCCGTCATTCCACACAACATTCCAAATCTCATTTCAAACATCATTACACACATCATTCCATACATCATTACACACATCATTCCACACATCATTCCACACATCATTCCACACATCATTCCATAAATCATTCCACTGATCATTCCACACCACATTCCAAACATCATACCACCCATCATTCCACAAATCATTCCACACATCATTCCACACGTCATTCCATGCATCATTCCACACATCATTCCACACATCATTCCACTCATCATTCCTCACCTCATTTCACATCTCATTCCACACCTCATTCCACACATCATTACATGCCTCATTCCACACATCATTCCACACATCATTCGCACATCATTCCACACATCATTCCACACATCATTCCACACCTCATTCCATACACCAGTCCACATATCATTCCACACATCATTCCACACATCATTCGGGACATCATTTCACACATCATTCCATACATCATTCCACTCATTATTCCACAGCTCATTCCACACCTCATCACACATCATCCACACATCATTCCACATATTATTCCACACATCATTCCACACATCATTCCACACCTCATTCCACAAATCATTCCCACATCATTCCACACCTCATTTTAAACATCATTCCACACACCATTCCACAATTCATTCCACACATCATTCCACGCATCATTCTAAGTATCATTCCACACATCATTCCATACATCATTCCACACATCATTCCACACATCATTCCACACATCATTCCACACATCATTCTAGACATCATTCCACACATCATTCCACACATCATTCCACACATCATTCTACACATCATTCCAGACATCATTCCACCCATCATTCCACACATCATTCCACACCTCATTCCACACATCATTCCAAATATCATTCCAAACATCATTACACACATCATTCCTAACCTCATTCCACACATCATTCCAAACATCTTTCCACACCTCATTCTACACATCATTCCTCACGTCATTCCACAGATCATTCCATACATCATTACACACATCATTCTACACATCATTCCACACATCATTCCACGCATCATTCCAGACATCATTCTAAACATCATTCCACACATCAGTCCACACATCATTCCACAATTCATTCCACACATCAATCCACACATGATTCGATGCATCATTCCACGCAACATTTCACACATCATTCGACACATCATTCCACACATCATTCCACGCATCATTCCACACCTCATTATAAATATCATTCCACTATTTATTCCACACATCAAACCACACATCCTTCCAAGCATCATTTCACGCATCATTCCCCACATCATTCCACAACTTATTCCATTCCTCATTCCACACATCATTCCACAAACCATACCACACCTCATTCCACACCTCATTCCACACATCATTCCTCACATCATTCCACACATCATTCCATACATCATTCCAAAACTCATTCCACACATCATTCCACACATCATTCCACACACCATTCCACACATCATTCCAAACATCATTCCAAGCATCATTCCACACAGCATTGCACACATCATTCCACACGTAACTCCACACGTCATTCCACAGATCATTCCATACATCATTACGCACATCATTCCACACGTCATTCCACACATCATTCCATGCATCATTCCACAACTCATTCCACAGGTCACTCCACATATCATTCTCCGCATCATTCCACTCTCAATTCCACACATAATTGCACACCTCATTCCACATATCATTCCACACATCATTCCACACATCATTCCACCCACCATTCCACACCTCATTCTACACGTCATTCGACACATCATTCCAAACATTATTCTACACATCATTCCACGCATCATTCCACACATCATTCCACACCTCATTCCACACATCATTCCACACATCATTTCACACCTCATTCTAAATATAATTCCACACATCATTCCACACATCATTCCACTCATCATTCCACACATCATTCCACAATTTATTCCACACATCAATGGACACATCCTTCCATGCATCATTCCATGCAACATTCCACGGATAATTCCACAAATCATTCCACACCTCATTCCATACATCATTCCACTGATCATTCCACACTTCATTTTAAACATCGTTCCACTATTTATTCCGCACACCAATCCACACATCGTTCCACGCACCATTCCACGCATCATTCCACGCATCATTTCACACCTCATTCCACAACTTATTCCACACATTATTTCACACATCATTCCACACCTCATTCCACACTTCATTGCATACCTCATTCCACACCTCATTTCAGACCGCATTCCACAACTCATTCCACCCGTCATTCCACACATCATTCCACACAACATTCCAAATCTCATTTCAAACATCATTACACACATCATTCCACACATCATTCCACACATCATTCCACACATCATTCCACACATCATTCCACACATCATTCCATACATCATTCCACTGATCATTCCACTGATCATTCCACACCACATTCCAAACATCATTCCACTCATCATTCCACACATCATTCCTCACGTCATTCCATGCATCATTACACTCAGCATTCCATACATCATTCCCCTCATCATTCCTCACCTCATTCCACATCTCATTCCACACCTCGTTACACACATCATTACACGCCTCATTCCACACATCATTCCACACATCATTCCACACCTCATTCCACACATCATCCACACATCATTCCACATATTATTCCACTCATCATTCCACACATCATTCCACACCTCATTTCACAAATCATTCCACACATCATTCCACACCTCATTTAAATATTATTTCAAACATCATTCCACACATCATTCCACTCATCATTCCACACATCATTCCACAATTTATTCCATACCTCAATGGACACATCCTTCCATGCATCATTCCATGCAACATTCCACGGATAATTCCACACATCATTCCACACCTCATTCCACACATCATTCCACAGATCATTCCATACTTCATTTTAAACCTCATTCCACTATTTATTCCACACACCAATCCACACATCGTTCCACGCACCATTCCACGCATCATTGCACGCATCATTCCACACCTCATTCCAAACTCATTGCACACCTCATTCCACACCTCATTTCACACCGCATTCCACAACTCATTCCACCCGTCATTCCACACATCATTCCACACAACATTCCAAACATCATTCCACACATCATTCCAAACATCATTCCACACATGATTGCACACATCATTCCACACCTCATTCCACACCACGTTCTAAACATTATTCCACACATCATTCCACACATCATTCCACACAAAATTCCAAGACTCATTCCACACGACATTTCACACATCATTCCACACCTCATTCCACACTTCATTGCATACCTCATTCCACCCGTCATTCCACACATCATTCCACACATCATTGCAAACATCATTCCACACATCATTCCAAACCTCATTCCACACATCATTATAAACATAATTCCACACATCATTCCACACCTCATTCTAAACATTATTCCACACATCATTCCACACAACATTCCACACATCATTCCACCCACCATTCCACACCTCATTCTATACATCATTCCACACATCATTCGAAACATCCTTCCACACACCATTCCACACATCATTCCGCACATCATTCCACACATCATTCCAGACATCATTCCACACATCATTCAACACATCATTCCACATATCATTCCACACCTCATTCCGCACATCATTCCAGACATCATTCCAAACATTACTCCTCAGATCATCCCACACATCATTCCACACATCATTCCACATATCGTTCCACACCTCAATCCACACATCATTCTGCACATTATTCCACTCATCATTTCACACATCATTCGACGCATCATTCCACATATTTTTCTTCACATCATTCCACGCAGCATTCCACACCTCATTCCACACATCATTCAACACATCATTCCACACATCATTCCATACATAATTCCAAAACTCATTCCAAACATCATTCCACACATCATTCCACACATCATTCCAAAACTCATTCCACCCTTCATTCCACACATCATTCCACACCACATTCCACACCTCATGACATACATCATTCCAAACATCATTCGACACGTCAATTCACACCTCATTCTAAACATAAATCCACATATCAATCCACACATCATTCCACATCTCATCCCACACATCATTCCACACCTCATGCCACACATGATTCCACACATCATTCCAAACATCATTCCAAACATCATTCCACACCTCATTCCACACATCATCCCAAATCTCATTCCAAACATTATTACACACATCATGCCACACATCATTCCACACATCATTCCATACATCATTCCACACATCATTCCACACATCATTCCACACATCATTCCACACATCATTCCAAACATCATTCCACATATCATTCCACACATCATTCCACACATCATTCCACACGTCATTCCATAAATCATTACACTCAGCATTCCACACATCATTCCCCTCATCATTCCTCACCTCATTCCACATCTCATTCCACACCTCGTTCCACACATCATTACACGCCTCATTCCACACATCATTACACACATCATTCCACACCTCATTCCACACATCATCCACACATCATTCCACATATTATTCCACACATCATTCCACACATCATTCCACACCTCATCCCACAAATCATTCCACACATCATTCCACACCTCATTCTAAATATAATTCCACAGATTATTCCACACATCATTCCACAATTTATTCCACACATCAATGGACACATCCTTCCATGCATCATTCCATGCAACATTCCACGGATAATTCCACACATCATTCCACACCTCAGTCCACACATCATTCCACAGATCATTCCACACCTCATTTTAAACATCATTCCACTATTTATTCCACACAACAAACCACACAACAAACCACACATCGTTCCACGCACCATTCAACGCATCATTCCACGCATCATTTCACACCTCATTCCACAACTTATTCCACACATTATTTCACACATGATTCCACACCTCATTCCACACTTCATTGCATACCTCATTCCACACCTCATTTCAGACCGCATTCCACAACTCATTCCACCCGTCATTCCACACATCATTCCACACAACATTCCAAATCTCATTTCAAACATCATTACACACATCATTCCATACATCATACCACACATCATTCCACACATCATTCCACACATCATTCCATAAATCATTCCACTGATCATTCCAAACCACATTCCAAACATCATTCCACTCATCATTCCACACATCATTCCACACATCATTCCACACGTCATTCCATGCATCATTCCACACATCATTCCACACATCATTCCACTCATCATTCCTCACCTCATTTCACATCTCATTCCGCACCTCATTCCACACATCATTACATGCCTCAATCCACACATCATTCCACACATCATTCCGCACATCATTCCACACATCATTCCACACATCTTTCCACACCTCATTCCACACACCAGTCCACATATCATTCCACACATCATTACAAACATCATTCGGGACATCATTCCACACATCATTCCATACGTCATTCCAATCATTATTCCACACCTCATTCCACACCTCATTGCACAGATCATTCCACACCTCATTCCACAAATCATTCCCACATCATAACACACCTCATTTTAAAAATATTTCCACACACCATTCCACAATTCATTCCACACATCATTCCACGCATCATTCTAAGTATCATTCCACACATCATTCCATACATCATTCCACACATCATTCCACACATCATTCCACACATCATTTCACACATCATTCTAGACATCATTCCACACATCATTCCACACATCATTTCACACATCATTCTAGACATCATTCCACACATCATTCCACACATCATTCCACACATCATTTCACACATCATTCTAGACATCATTCCACACATCATTCCACACATCATTCCACACATCATTCCAGACATCATTCCACCCATCATTCCACACATCATTCCACACATCATTCCACACGTCATTCCATGCATCATTACACTCAGCATTCCACACATCATTCCCCTCATCATTCCTCACCTCATTCCACATCTCATTCCACACCTCATTCCACACGTCATTACACGCCTCATTCCACACATCATTCCACACATCATTCCACACCTCATCACACATCATCCACACATCATTCCACATATTATTCCACACATCATTCCACACATCATTCCACACCTCATTCCACAAATCATTCCACACATCATTCCACACCTCATTCTAAATATAATTCCACTTATCATTCCACACATCATTCCACAATTTATTCCACACATCAATGGACACATCCTTCCATGCAGCATTCCATGCAACATTCCACGGATAATTCCACACATCATTCCACAACTCATTCCACACATCATTCCACAGATCATTCCACACCTCATTTTAAACATCATTCCACTATTTATTCCACACACCAATCCACACATCGTTCCACGCACCATTCAACGCATCATTCCACGCATCATTTCACACCGCATTCCACAACTCATTCCACTCGTCATTCCACACATCATTCCACACAACATTCCAAATCTCATTTAAAACATCATTACACACATCATTCCATACATCATACCACACATCATTCCACACATCATTCCACACATCATTCCACACATCATTCCACACATCATTCGACACATCATTCCATAATTCATTCCACTGATCATTCCACACCACATTCCAAACATCATTCCACTCATCATTCCACACATCATTCCACACATCATTCCACACGTCATTCCATGCATCATTCCACACATCATTCCACACATCATTCCACTCATCATTCCTCACCTCATTTCACATCTCATTCCACAACTCTTTCCACACATCATTACATGCCTCATTCCACACATCATTCCACACATCATTCCACACATCATTCCACACATCATTCCACTCATTATTCCACACCTCATTCCACACTTCATTCCACAGATCATTCCACACCTCATTCCACAAACCATTCCCACATCATAACACACCTCATTTTAAACATTTTTCCTCACACCATTCCACAATTCATTCCACACATCATTCCACGCATCATTCTAAGAATCATTCCACACATCATTCCATACATCATTCCACACATCATTCCACACATCATTCCACACATTCTTTCACACATCAATCTAGACATCATTCCACACATCATTCCACACATGATTCCACACATCATTCTACACATCATTCCAGACATCATTCCACCCATCATTCCACACATCATTCCACACCTCATTCCGCACATCATTCCAAATATCATTCCAAACATCATTACACACATCATGCCACACATCATTCCACACATCATTCCACACATCATTCCACACATCATTCCACACATCATTCCACATATCATTCCACACCACATTCCAAACATCATTCCACATACCATTCCACACATCTTTTCACACATCATTCCACACGTCATGCCATGCATCATTACACTCAGCATTCCACACATCATTCCCCTCATCATTCCTCACCTCATTCCACATCTCATTCCACACCTCGTTCCACACATCATTACACGCCTCATTCCACACTTCATTCCACACATCATTCCATACCTCATTCCACACATCATCCACACATCATTCCACATATTATTCCACACATCATTCCACACATCATTCCACACCTCATTCCACAAATCATTCCACACATCATTCCACACCTCCTTCTAAATATAATTCCACACATCATTGCACACATCATTCCACTCATCATTCCACACATCATTCCACAATTTATTCCACACTTCAATGGACACATCCTCCCATGCATCATTACATGCAACATTCCACGGATAATTCCACACATCATTCCACACCTCATTCCACACATCATTCCACAGATCATTCCACACCTCATTTTAAACATCATTCTACTATTTATTCCACACACCAATCCACACATCGTTCCACGCACCATTGAACGCATCATTCCACGCATCATTTCACACCTCATTGCACAACTTATTCCACACATTATTTCACACATCATTCCACACCTCATTCCACACTTCATTGAATACCTCATTCCACACCTCATTTCACACCGCATTCCACAACTCATTCCACCCGTCATTCCACACATCATTCCACACAACATTCCAAATCTCATGTCAAACATCATTACACACAGCATTCCATACATCATTCCACACATCATTCCACACATCATTCCACACATCATTCCACACATCATTCCACACATCATTCCATAAATCATTCCACTGATCATTCCACACCACATTCCAAACATCATTCCACCCATCATTCCACACATCATTCCACACTTCATTCCACACGTCATTCCATGCATCATTCCACACATCATTCCACACATCATTCCACTCATCATTCCTCACCTCATTTCACATCTCATTCCACACCTCATTCCACACATCATTACATGCCTCATTCCACACATCATTCCACACATCATTCCGCACATCATTCCACACATCATTCCACACATCATTCCACACCTCATTCCGCACACCAGTCCACATATCATTCCACTCATCATTCCACACATCATTCGGGACATCATTTCACACATCATTCCATACGTCATTCCACTCATTATTCCACACCTTATTCCACACCTCATTCCACAGATCATTCCACAACTCATTCCACAAATCATTCCCACATCATTCCACACCTCATTTTAAACATCATTCCACACACCATTCCACAATTCATTCCACACATCATTCGACGCATCATTCTAAGTATCATTCCACACATCATTCCATACATCATTCCACACATCATTCCACACATCATTCCACACATCATTCCACACATCATTCTAGACATCATTCCACACATCATTCCACACATCATTGTACACATCATTCCAGACATCATTCCACCCATCATTCCACACATCATTCCACACCTCATTCCACACATCATTCCAAATATCATTCCAAACATCATTACACACACCATGCTACACGTCATTCCACACATCATTCCACACATCATTCCACACATCATTCCACACATCTTTCCACTGATCATTCCACACCACTTTCCAAACATCATTCCACATATCATTCCACACACCATTCCACACATCATTCCACACGTCATACCATGCATCATTACACTCAGCATTCCACACATCATTCCCCTCATCATTCCTCACCTCATTCCACATCTCATTCCACACCTCGTTCCACACATCATTACACACCTCATTCCACACATCATTCCACGCATCATTCCATACCTCATTCCACACATCATCCACACATCATTCCACATATTATGACACTCATCATTCCACACATCATTCCACACCTCATTCCACAATTCATTCCACACATCATTCCACACCTCATTCTAAATATAATTCCACACATCATTCCACACATCATTCCACTCATCATTCCACACATCATTCCACAATTTATTCCACACATCAATGGACACATCCTTCCATGCATCATTCCATGCAACATTCCACGGATAATTCCACACATCATTCCACACCTCATTCCACACATCATTCCACAGATCATTCCACATTTCATTTTAAACATCATTCCACTATTTATTCCACACACCAATCCACACATCGTTCCTCGCACCATTCACTGCATCATTCCACGCATCATTTCACACCTCATTGCACAACTTATTCCACACATTATTTCACAAATCATTCCACACCTCATTCCACACTTCATTGCATACCTCATTCCACACCTCATTTCACACCGCATTCCACAACTCATTCCACCCGTCATTCCACACAACATTCCAAATCTCATTTCAAACATCATTACACACATCATTCCATACATCATTACACACATCATTCCACACATCATTCCACACATCATTCCACACATCATTCCATAAATCATTCCACTGATCATTCCACACCACATTCCAAACATCATACCACCCATCATTCCACAAATCATTCCACACATCATTCCACACGTCATTCCATGCATCATTCCACACATCATTCCACACATCATTCCACTCATCATTCCTCACCTCATTTCACATCTCATTCCACACCTCATTCCACACATCATTACATGCCTCATTCCACACATCATTCCACACATCATTCGCACATCATTCCACACATCATTCCACACATCATTCCACACCTCATTCCATACACCAGTCCACATATCATTCCACACATCATTCCACACATCATTCGGGACATCATTTCACACATCATTCCATACATCATTCCACTCATTATTCCACAGCTCATTCCACACCTCATCACACATCATCCACACATCATTCCACATATTATTCCACACATCATTCCACACATCATTCCACACCTCATTCCACAAATCATTCCCACATCATTCCACACCTCATTTTAAACATCATTCCACACACCATTCCACAATTCATTCCACACATCATTCCACGCATCATTCTAAGTATCATTCCACACATCATTCCATACATCATTCCACACATCATTCCACACATCATTCCACACATCATTCCACACATCATTCTAGACATCATTCCACACATCATTCCACACATCATTCCACACATCATTCTACACATCATTCCAGACATCATTCCACCCATCATTCCACACATCATTCCACACCTCATTCCACACATCATTCCAAATATCATTCCAAACATCATTACACACATCATGCCACACATCATTCCACACATCATTCCACACATCATTCCACTGACCATTCCACACCACATTCCAAACATCATTCCACATATCATTCCACACATCATTCCACACATCATTCCACACGTCATTCCATGCATCATTACACTCAGCATTCCACACATTATTCCCCTCATCATTCCTCACCTCATTCCACATCTCATTCCACACCTCGTTCACACATCATTACACGCCTCATTCCACACATCATTCCACGCATCATTCCATACCTCATTCCACACATCATCCACACATCATTCCACATATTATTCCACACATCATTCCACACATCATTCCACACCTCATTCTACAAATCATTCCACACATCATTCCACACCTCATTCTAAATATAATTTCACACATCATTCCACACATCATTCCACTCATCATTCCACACATCATTCCACAATTTATTCCACACATCAATGGACACATCCTTCCATGCATCATTCCATGCAACATTCCACGGATAATTCCACACATCATTCCACACCTCATTCCGCACATCATTCCACAGATCATTCCATACCTCATTTTAAACATCATTCCACTATTTATTCCACAGACCAATCCACACATCGTTCCACGCACCATTCCACGCATCATTGCACGCATCATTTCACACCTCATTCCACAACTTATTCCACACATTATTTCACACATCATTCCACACCTCATTCCACACTTCATTGCATACCTCATTCCATACCTCATTTCACACCACATTCTAAACATTATTCCACACATCATTCCACACATCATTCCACACAAAATTCCAAGCCTCATTCCACACGTCATTTCACACATCATTCCACACCTCATTCCACAATTCATTGCATACCTCATTCCACACCTCATTTCACACCGCATTCCACAACTCATTCCAACCGTCATTCCACACATCATTCCACACAACATTCCAAACATCATTCCACACATCATTCCAAACATCATTCCACACATCATTGCACACCTCATTCCACACATCATTCAACTTATCATTACAAACCTCATTCCACACATCCTTCCACTCATCATGCCTCACCTCATTCCACATATAATTCCATGCATCATTCTACGTATCATTTCACACATCATTCCACACACCATTCCACACATCATTCCACACTTCATTCCACATACCAGTCCACACATCATTCCACACATCATTCCACACATCATTCCAGACATCATTCCACACATCATTCCATACGTCATTCCACTCATTATTCCACACCTAATTTTAAACATCATTCCACACACCATTCCACAATTCATTCCACACATCATTCCACGCATCATTCTAAGCATCATTTCACACATCATTCCATACATCATTCCACACATCATTCCACACATCATTCCACACATCATTCCTCACATCATTCCACACATCATTCTACACATCATTCCACACATCATTACACACAACATTGCACACATCATTCCACACATCATTCCACACATCATTCCACACATCATTCCACACATCATTCCACACATCATTCCATTCATCATTCCACTCATTATTCCACACCTCATTCCACACCTCATTCCACACATCATTCCACACCACATTCCACAAATCATTCCCACTTCATTCCACAACTAATTTTAAACATCATTCCACACACCAGTCCACAATTCATTCCACACATCATTCCACGCATCATTCTAAGCATCATTTCACACATCATTCCATACATCATTCCACACATCATTCCACACATCATTCCACACATCATTCCTCACATCATTCCACATATCATTCTGCACATCATTCCACACATCATTCCACACATCATTCCACACATCATTCCACACATCATTCCATTTATCATTCCACTCATTATTCCACATCACATTCCAAACATCATTCCACACATTATTCCACACATCATTCCACACATCATTCCACACATCATTCCACACGTCATTCCACACATCATTCCAGACATGTTTCCACACCTCATTCCACACGTACCAACCACGCGTCATTCGACATATCATTACAAACCTCATTCCACACATCATCCACACATCATTCCACATGTCATTTAACACATCATCCCATACCTCATCCCACACATCATTCCAACTTGATTCCACACATCATTCCAAATATCATTCTACACATCATTCAAAATATCATTCCACGCATCATTCCACAACTCATTCCACCCGTCATTCCACACATCATTCCAAATATCATTTCAAACGTCATTCCACAAGTCATTTCAAACGTCATTCCACACGTTATTCCACACATCATTCCACAAATCATTCCACACATCATTCCACATCTCATTCTAAACATCATTCCACACATCATTCCACAATTCATTCCACACATCATTCCACTCATCATTCCACACAGCATTCCACAATTCATTCCACACATCAATCCACACATCATTCCACGCATCATTCCACGCATCATTTCACACATTATTCCACACATCAATTCACACATCATTCCACACATCATTCCACACATCATTCCAAACCTCATTCCACAAATCATTCCACACATCATTCCACATCTCATTCCACACCTCATTCCACAGATCATTCCACACCTCATTACACACACCATTGCACAACTCATTCCGCACGACATTCCACACATCATTCGACATATCATTACAAACCTCATTCCACACATCATTCAACACATCATTCCACATGTCATTTAACACATCATTCCACACATCATTCCATACATCATTCCACACCTCATTCCACACATCATTCCAACTTGATTCCACACATCATTCCAAATATCATTCTACACATCATTCAAAACATCATTCCACGCATCATTCCACAATTCATTCCACCCGTCATTCCACACATCATTCCACATATCATTCCAAACATCATTCCACAAGTCATTTCAAACGTCATTCAACACGTTATTCCACACATCATTCCACAAATCATTCCACACATCATTACACATCTGATTCCAAACATCATTCCACACATCATTCCATAATTGATTCCACACATCATTCCATTCATCATTCCACACAGCATTCCACACATCATTCCAAATCTCATTCCACAAATCATTCCACACATCATTCCACACCTCATTCCACACCTCATTCCACAGATCATTCCACACCTCATTACACACACCATTGCACAACTCATTCCGCACGACATTCCACACCTCATTCGACACATCATTTCACACATCATTTCAAACCTCATTCCACACATCATTCCACACATCATTGCACACATCATTCCACATAACATTTAACATATCATTCCACACTACGTTCCACACATCAGTCCACACAACATTCCATACATCATTCCACACCACATTCCACACATCATCCCAAACCCTATTCCAAACTTCATTCCACACATCATTCCACCACATCATTCCACACATCATTCCACACATCATTCCACACATCATTCCAAACCTCATTCCACAAATCATTCCACACATTATCCCACACATCATTGAACATATCATTACAAACCTCATTCCACACATAATTCCACACATCATTTCAAACATCATTCCACATATCATTCCACATATCATTCTGCGCATCATTCCACAACTCATTCCACACCTCATTCCAATCCTCATTCCGCACACTATTCCACACATCATTCCACACAACATTCCACACATCATTTCAAACATCATTCCACACATCATTCCACACACCATTCCACACATCATTCCTCATATCATTACACACCTCATTCCACAGATCATCCGCACATCATTCCACATATTATTCCACACATCATTCCACACATCATTCCACACCTCATTCCACAAATCATTCCACACATCATTCCACACCTCATTCTAAACATCATTCCACACATCATTCCACAAATCATTCCACACAACATTCCACGCATCATTCCACGCATCATTCCACATATCATTCCAAACCTCATTCCACACAACATTCCACAACTCATTCCACCCGTCATTCCAAACAACATTCCACACACCATTCCAAACCTCATTCCACACAACATTCCAATCCTCATTCCACACATTATTCCACACATCATTCCACACATCATTCCACACATTATTCCACACCTCATTCTACACATCATTCCACACACGATTTCACACATGATTCCACACATCATTCCACACATCATTCCACACATCATTCCACACATCATTCCACCCCTCATTCCACACCTCATTCTACACATCATTCCACACATCATTTTAAACATCATTCCACATATCATTTCATACATCATTCCTAACCTCATTCCACACATCATTCCACACACCATTCCACATATTATTCCACACATCATTCCACACATCATTCCACACATCATTCCACACATCATTCCATACTTCATTCCACAACTCATTCCACACGTCATTCCACACCTCATTCTAAACATCATTCCGCACATCATTCCAGACATCATTACACTCATTATTCCACACATCATTCCTCAATTAATTCCACACATCATTCCACGCATCATTCCACACATTATTACACGCATCATTCCACATATGATTCCACACATCATTCCACACATCATTCCATACTTCATTCCACAAATCATTCCACACATTATTCCACACCTCATTCTAAACATCATTCCGAACATCATTCCAGACATCATTACACTCATTATTCCACACATCATTCCTTAATTAATTCCACACATCATTCCACGCATCATTCCACACATCATTACACGCATCATTCCACATATGATTCCACACATCATTCCAAACCTCATTCCATACATCATTCCACATATCATACCAAACATCATTCCATGCATCATTCCATATATCATTCCACACATGATTCCGCACCTCATTCCACACATCATTCCACACATCATTCCACACATCATTCCATACTTCATTCCACAAATCATTCCACACTTCATTCCACACATCATTCCACACCTAATTCCACACATCATTCCACATATCATTCCACACATCATTCGAATCCTCATTCCACACATTATTGCACACATCATTCCACACATCATTCCACACGTCATTCCACACCTCATTCTACACATCATTCCACAAACCATTCCACACATGATTCCACACCTCATTCCACACAACATTCCACACATCATTCCACACATCATTCGAAACATCATCCCACACATCATTCCACCCCTCATTCCACACCTCATTCTACACATCATTCCACACATCATTTTAAACATCATTCCACACATCATTCCAAAAATCATTCCACACATCATTCCACGTAAAATTTAACACATCATTCCACACTACGTTCCGCACATCATTCCACAAAACATTCCATACATCATTCCACACCACATTCCACACATCATCCCAAACCTCATTCCAAACTTCATTCCACACATCATTCCACCACATCATTCCACACATCATTCCACACATAATTCCACACATCATTCCAAACCTCATTCCACAAATCATTCCACACATTATCCCACACATCTTTCAACATATCATTACAAAGCTCATTCCACACATAATTCTACACATCATTCCACACCTCATTCCACACATCATTCCACACAACATTCCACAACTCATTCCAAATATCATTCCACACCTCATTCCACACATCATTCCACACATCATTCACCAACTCATTCCACACATCATTCCACACATAATTCCAAACATCATTCCACACGTCATTCCACACATCATTCCAAACATCATTCCACACGTCATTCCACACATCATTTCAAACATCATTCCACATATCATTCCACACAACATTCCGCGCATCATTCCACAACTCATTCCACACCTCATTCCAATCCTCATTCCGCACACTATTCCACACATAATTCCACACATCATTTCAAACATCATTCCACATATCATTCCACATATCATTCTGCGCATCATTCCACAACTCATTCCACACCTCATTCCAATCCTCATTCCGCACACTATTCCACACATCATTCCACACAACATTCCACACATCATTTCAAACATCATTCCACACATCATTCCACACACCATTCCACACATCATTCCTCATATCATTACACACCTCATTCCACAGATCATCCGCACATCATTCCACATATTATTCCACACATCATTCCACACATCATTCCACACCTCATTCCACAAATCATTCCACACATCATTCCACACCTCATTCTAAACATCATTCCACACATCATTCCACAAATCATTCCACACAACATTCCACGCATCATTCCACGCATCATTCCACATATCATTCCAAACCTCATTCCACACAACATTCCACAACTCATTCCACCCGTCATTCCAAACAACATTCCACACACCATTCCAAACCTCATTCCACACAACATTCCAATCCTCATTCCACACATTATTCCACACATCATTCCACACATCATTCCACACATTATTCCACACCTCATTCTACACATCATTCCACACACGATTTCACACATGATTCCACACATCATTCCACACATCATTCCACACATCATTCCACACATCATTCCACCCCTTATTCCACACCTCATTCTACACATCATTCCACACATCATTTTAAACATCATTCCACATATCATTTCATACATCATTCCTAACCTCATTCCACACATCATTCCACACACCATTCCACATATTATTCCACACATCATTCCACACATCATTCCACACATCATTCCACACATCATTCCATACTTCATTCCACAAATCATTCCACACGTCATTCCACACCTCATTCTAAACATCATTCCGCACATCATTCCAGACATCATTACACTCATTATTCCACACATCATTCCTCAATTAATTCCACACATCATTCCACGCATCATTCCACACATTATTACACGCATCATTCCACATATGATTCCACACATCATTCCACACATCATTCCATACTTCATTCCACAAATCATTCCACACATCATTCCACACCTCATTCTAAACATCATTCCGCACATCATTCCACGCATCATTCCACACATCATTACACGCATCATTCCACATATGATTCCACACATCATTCCAAACCTCATTCCATACATCATTCCACATATCATACCAAACATCATTCCATGCATCATTCCATATATCATTCCACACATGATTCCGCACCTCATTCCACACATCATTCCACACATCATTCCACACATCATTCCATACTTCATTCCACAAATCATTCCACACTTCATTCCACACATCATTCCACACCTAATTCCACACATCATTCCACATATCATTCCACACATCATTCGAATCCTCATTCCACACATTATTGCACACATCATTCCACACATCATTCCACACATCATTCCACAAACCATTCCACACATGATTCCACACCTCATTCCACACAACATTCCACACATCATTCCACACATCATTCGAAACATCATCCCACACATCATTCCACCCCTCATTCCACACCTCATTCTACACATCATTCCACACATCATTTTAAACATCATTCCACACATCATTCCAAAAATCATTCCACACATCATTCCACGTAAAATTTAACACATCATTCCACACTACGTTCCACACATCATTCCACAAAACATTCCATACATCATTCCACACCACATTCCACACATCATCCCAAACCTCATTCCAAACTTCATTCCACACATCATTCCACCACATCATTCCACACATCATTCCACACATAATTCCACACATCATTCCAAACCTCATTCCACAAATCATTCCACACATTATCCCACACATCTTTCAACATATCATTACAAACCTCATTCCACACATAATTCTACACATCATTCCACACCTCATTCCACACATCATTCCACACATCATTCCACAACTCATTCCAAATATCATTCCACAACTCATTCCACACATCATTCACCAACTCATTCCACACATCATTCCACACATAATTCCAAACATCATTCCACACGTCATTCCACACATCATTCCAAACATCATTCCACACGTCATTCCACACATCATTTCAAACATCATTCCACATATCATTCCACACAACATTCCGCGCATCATTCCACAACTCATTCCACACCTCATTCCAATCCTCATTCCGCACACTATTCCACACATCATTCCATACACCATTCCACACCTCATTCAACACATCATTCCACACACCATTCCACACATGATTCCACACCTCATTCCACACATCATTCCATATATAATTCCACACCTCATTCCACAAATCATTACACACATCATTTCAAACATCATTCCACACATCATTCCACACACCATTCCACACATCATTCCTCACATCATTCCACACCTCATTCCACAGATCATCTTCACATCATTCCACATATTATTCCACACATCATTCCACACATCATTCCACACCTCATTCCACAAATCATTCCACACATCATTCCACACCTCATTCTAAACATCATTCCACACATCATTCCACAATTCATTCCACACAACATTCCATGCATCATTCCACTCATCATTCCACATATCATTCCACACATCATTCCAAACCTAATTCCACAACTCATTCCACCCGTCATTCCAAACATCATTGCACACATTAATCCACACATCATTCCACACATCATTCCACACATTATTCCACACCTCATTCTACTCATCATTCCACACACCATTTCACACATGATTCCACACATCATTCCACACATCATTCCACACATCATTCCTCAAACCATTCCACATATTATTCCACTCATCATTCCACACATCAATCCACACATCATTCCACACATCATTCCATACTTCATTCCACAAATCATTCCACACATCATTCCACACCTCATTCTAAACATCATTCCGCACATCATTCCAGACATCATTACACTCATTATTCCACACATCATTCCTCAATTAATTCCACACATCATTCCACGCATCATTCCACACATCATTACACGCATCATTCCACATATGATTCCACACATCATTCCACACCTCATTCCACACATCATTCCACATATCATTGCAAACATCATTCCATACCTCATTCCACAAATCATTCCACACTTCCTCCCTCACATCATTCAACATATCATTACAAACCTCATTCTACACATCATTCCAATCCTCATTCCACACATTATTGCACACATCATTCCACACCTCATTCCACACGTCATTCCACACCTCATTCTACACATCATTGCACAAACCATTCCACACATGATTCCACACATCATTCCACACAACATTCCACACATCATTCCACACATCATTCCAAACATCATCCAACACATCATTCCACCCCTCATTCCACACCTCATTCTACACATCATTCCACACATCATTTTAAACATCATTCCACACATCATTCCAAACATCATTCCACACATCATTCCACATAACATTTAACACATCATTCCACACTACGTTCCACACATCATTCCACAAAACATTCCATACATCATTCCAAACCACATTCCACACATCATCCCAAACCTCATTCCAAACTTCATTCCACACATTATTCCACCACATCATTCCACACATCATTCCACACATCATTCTACACATCATTCCAAACCTCATTCCACAAATCATTCCACACATTATCCCACACATCATTCAACATACCATTACAAACCTCATTCCACACATAATTCCACACATCATTCCACACCTCATTCCACACATCATTCCACACATCATTCCACACATCATTCCACACATCATTCCACACATCATTCCACCCCTCATTCCACACCTCATTCTACACATCATTGCACACATCTTTTTAAACATCATTCCACATAACATTTCACACATCATTCCACACCTCATTCCACACATCGTTCCACACACCATTCCACATATTATTCCACTCATCATTCCACAGATCATTCCACACATCATTCCACACATCATTCCATACTTCATTCCACAAATCATTCCACACATCATTCCACACCTCATTCTAAACATCATTCCGCACATCATTCCAGACATCATTACACTCATTATTCCACACATCATTCCTCAATTAATTCCACACATCATTCCACGCATCATTCCACACATCATTACACGCATCATTCCACAATGATTCCACACATCATTCCACACCTCATTCCACAAATCATTCCACACATCCTCCCTCACATCATTCAACATATCATTACAAACCTCATTCTACACATCATTTCAAACACCATGCCACACATGATTCCGCACCTCATTCCACACATCATTCCACACATCATTCCACACATCATTCCATACTTCATTCCACAAATCATTCCACACTTCATTCCACACATCATTCCACGCATCATTCCACATGTCATTCCACACATCATTCCACACCTCATTCCACACATCATTCCACATATCATTCCACACATCATTCCAATCCTCATTCCACACATCATTCCACACCTCATTCTACACATCAGTCCACAAACCATTCCACACATGATTCCACACCTCATTCCGCACATCATTCCACACATCATTCCACACATCATTCCAAACATCATCCCACACATCATTCCACCCCTCATTCCACACCTCATTCTACGCATCATTCCACACATCATTTTAAACATCATTCCACACGTCATTTCACACATCATTCCACACATCATTCCACAACTCATTCCACACTTCATTCCACACATTATTCCACATGTTATTCCAAACATCCTTCCACACATCATTCCACACATCATTCCACACCTCATTCCACAAATCATTCCACACATCATTCCAGTCCTCATTCTAAATATCATTCCACACATAATTCCACACATCAATCCACTCATCAGTCCACACATCATTCCACAATTCATCCCACACATCAATCCACACATCTTTCCACGCATCATCCCATGCATCATTCCACGCAGCCTTCCACACATCATTCCACACATCATTCCACACCTCATTCCACAAATCATTCCACACATCATTCCAGTCCTCATTCTAAACATCATTCCACACATAATTCCACACATCAATCCACTCATCAGTCCACACATCATTCCACAATTCATCCCACACATCAATCCACACATCATTCCACACATCATTCCACACCTCATTCCACACCTCATTCCACACATCATTCCACACACCATTCCAAACATCATTCCACACACAATTCCACAGCTCATTGCAAACATCATTCCGCAACTCATTTCACACGTCATTCCACACGTCATTCCACCCTTCATTCTACACATCATTCCACACATCATTCCAAACATCATTCCACATATCATTCCAAACCACATTCCACACATTATTCCTCACATCATTCCACACATCATTCCTCACATCATTCCACACCTCATTCCACACATCATTCCACACCTCATTTCACACATCCTTCCGCCCGTCATTCCACACATCATTCCGCACATCATTCCACACATTATTCCACCCAAAATTCAACACCTCATTCTATACATCATTCGAAACATCATTCCACACCTCATTCCAAACATCATTCCACACATCATTCCGCACGTCATTCCACACATCATTCCACACATTATTCCACCCAACATTCCACACCTCATTCTATACATCATTCGAAACATCATTCCACACCTCATTCCACACATCATTCCACACATCATTCCACACATCATTCCAGATATCATTCCACCCATCATTCCTCACATCATTCCACACATCATTCCACAGCTCATTCTACACATCATTCCACACACCGTTCCACACATGATTCCACACCTCATTCCACACATCATTCCACACATCATTCCACACATCATTCCACACATCATTCCACACATCATTCCACCCCTCATTCCACACCTCATTCTACACATCATTCCACACATCATTTTAAACATCATTCCACACCTCATTCCACACATCATTCCACACCTCATTCCACAAATCATTCCACACATCAGTCCAGTCCTCATTCTGAACATCATTCCACACATAATTCCACACATCAATCCACTCATCATTCCACACATCATTCCACAATTCATCCCACACTTCAATCCACACATTATTCCACACATTCATCCCACGCATCATTCCAGGCATCATTCCATACATCATTCCACACATCATTCCACACATCAGTCTGCACATATCATTCCACACATCAGTGCACACATCATTCCACACATCATTCCACACCTCAGTCCACACCTCCTTCCACACATCATTCCAAACATCATTCCACAGCGCATTCCACACATCATTCCACAACTCATTCCACACGTCATTCCACACATCATTCCATATATCATTCCACACATCATTTCAAACCTCATTTCACACATGATTCCACACAGCATTGCACATGGCATTCCACACATCATTCCACACATCATTCCACATATCATTTAACACATCATTCCACACATCATTCCACACAACATTCTACACATCATTGCACACATCATTCCAAACATTATTCCACACATCATTCCACAGCTCATTCCAAACATCATTCCACAACTCATTTCACACGTCATTCCACACGTCATTCCACATATCATTCCACACATCATTCCAAACCTCATGTCACACATCAATCCACACATCATTCCACACGGCATTCCACACATCATTCCACACATCATTTCACACATCATTCCGCACATCATTCCAAACCTCATTCCACACATCATTCCACACATCTTTCCACTACACCATTCCGCAGATCATTACACACATCATTCCACGTATCATTCCACGACACATTCCACCCGTCATTCTACACATCAATCCACACATCATTCCAAACATCATTCCACATATCATTCCAAACCACATTCCACACATTATTCCTCACATCATTCCACACATCATTCCATACATCATTCCACACATCATTCTACACATCATTCCACACATCATTCCACACATCATTCTACACCTCATTTCACACATCATTCCGCACATCATTCCACACATCATTCCGCACATCATTCCACACATCATTCCACCCAACATTCCACACCTCATTCTATACATCAACCATACATCATTTGAAACATCATTCCACACATTATTCCACACATCATTCCACACATCTTTCCACACCACATTCCACACCTCATTCTACACATCATTCCACACGTCATTCCACACATCATTCCACACATCATTCCAAACATCATTCGTCACATCATTCCACACATCATTCCACACATCATTCCACATATCATTCCACACCTCAATCCATACATCATTCTACACATCATTGCACACGTCATTTCACACATCATTCCACGTAACATTCCACCCTTCATTCCACACCTCTTTCTACACATCATTCCGCACATCATTCCACGCATCATTCCAGACATCATTCCAAACATCATTCCACACATCATTCCACACCTCATTTTAAACATCATTCCACACGTCATTCCACAGTTCATTCCACACATGAGTCCACGCATCATTCTACGCATCATTCCACACATCATTCCACACATCATTCCACACATCATTCCACACGTAATTTCACACACCATTCCACACATCATTCCACACATCATTCCACACCTCATTCCACACACCAGTCCACACATTATTCCACACATCATTCCACGCATCATTCCAGACATCATTCCACACATCATTCCATACATCATTCTACTCATTATTTCACACCTCATTCCACACCTCATTCCACACATCATTCCACAACTCATTCCACAAATCATTCCCACATCATTCCACACCTCATTTTAAACATCATTCCACACATCATTCCACAATTCATTCCACACATCACTCCACGCATCATTCTAAGCATCATTCCACACAACATTCCATACATCATTCCGCACATCATTCCACACATCATTCCACACATCATTTCTCATATCATTCTACCCATCATTCCACACATCATTCCACACATCATTCCACACATCATTCCACACCTCATTCCACACAACATTCCACACGTCATTCCACACGTCATTCCACACGTCATTCCACACGTCATTCCATGTATCATTCCACACATCATTCCACACATCATTCCACATATCATTCCACTCATCATTCCTCACCTCATTCCACATCTCATTTCACATCTCATTCCACACATCATTACACGCCTCATTTCACACATCATTCCACACATCATTCCACACATCATTCCACACATCATTCCACACATCATTCCGCACCTCATTCCACATCTCATTCCACACCTTATTCCACATATCTTTACACGCCTCATTTCACACATCATTCCACACATCATTCCACACATCATTCCACACATCATTCCACAACTCATTCCACACAATATTTCACACATCATTCCACACATCTTTCCACACATCATTCTACACTTCATTCCACACAGCATTCCACACCTCATTCCACACATTATTCCACACATCATTCCACACATCATTCCACACATCATTTCTCACATCATTCTACACATCATTCCACACAACATTCCACACATCATTCCACACGTCATTCCACACGTCATTCCACACGTCATTCCATGTATCATTCCGCACATCATTCCACACATCATTCCACATATCATTCCACTCATCATTCCTCACCTCATTCCACATCTCATTTCACACCTCATTCCACACATCATTACACGCCTCATTTCACACATCATTCCACACATCATTCCACACATCATTCCACACATCATTCCACTCATCATTCCGCACCTCATTCCACATCTCATTCCACACCTCATTCCACACATCTTTACACGCCTCATTTCACACATCATTCCACACATCATTCCACACATCATTCCACACATCATTCCACAACTCATTCCACACAATATTTCACACATCATTCCACACATCTTTCCACACATCATTCTACACTTCATTCCACACAGCATTCCACACCTCATTCCACACATCATTCCACACATCATTCCACACATCATTCCACACATCATTTCTCACATCATTCTACACATCATTCCACACATCATTCCACACCTCATTCCACACATCATTCCAAACCTCATTCCAAAAATCATTCCACACATCATTCCACACATCATTCCACACATCATTTCACACATCATTCCACACCTCATTCCACACAACATTCCACACATCATTCCACACGTCATTCCACACGTCATTCCATGCATCATTCCAGACATCATTCCACACATCATTCCACACATCATTCCACTCATCATTCCTCACCTCATTCCACATCTCATTCCACACCTCATTCCACACATCTTTACACGCCTCATTTCACACATCATTCCACACATCATTCCACACACCATTGAACCAGCGGTACTAAATTAGTTGAAACATTTCTCATGTCTTTCCGGGGAAATTTGGCACAACCAAGTGAACGCCTTTGTCATTGATGCTTGATCTTGTTGCCAGTTAGCTGTTACAAATCCGCGTAGGAGAAATCAATTTGTTGTCCAAAAATATTTCCCTCCTAATAAGGATATCCTTCAGTTCCTCCTTCTCACTGGACCTTCGGACCCGCAGTACATCGGGAAGGTTATTTGTGTCTTCCTTTGAGAAGACAGAACCAAAGTACTTGTACAATTCGTCTGCCATTTTTTTGTTCCCCATTATAAATTCACGCGAATCCGACGGCAAGAAACCAACGTTTGTCTTCATTAATCTTTTTCTCTTGACATATCTATAGAAGCTTCTGCAGTCTTTTTTATTGTTTCCGGCAAGCTTCCTCTCGTACTTTATTTTCCCCCTCTTAATTAAACCGTTTGTCCTCCTCTGCTGCATTATAACTTTCTTCCACTCCTCCGGCTTCCTACATTATCTGGCTAATTTTATGCCTCTTCCTTGGATTGAACACTATCCTTAATTTCCCCTGTTAGCCACGGTTGAGCCATTTACTCGTTTTATTTTTACTCCAGAAGGGATGTACATTTGTTGAAGATCGTCCATATGATCTTGGCAATAGGTTTTCCATTGCCTATCCACCGTCAACCCTTTAAGTATCATTTACCAATCTAATCTAGCCAATTCGCGCCTCATAAGCTCACTCTCACCCAAGGTGCCTCGCACATTATTGCGAATTAGTCGCTTTTCATTACATATCACCAAGTCTATGATGGCCAGCTCTCGGGTTGGTTCCTCGACATATTGGTCTCGAAATCCATCCCAAATACATTCCAGGAAATCCTCCTCCAACGCATTGCTCATCCACCATATTACACATCCAACATATTACACAACCATCAGATTACACATCCATGCTATTACACATGCAAACGATTACACATCCATCATATTACACATCCATCCTATTACACACTCATCATATTGCACATCCTTCCAGTTATAAATCAATCATATTGCGCATACATCACATTACACAACAATCCTATTGCAAATCCATCGTCTTAACATCCAACATATTACACATCCATCATATTACAGATTCATCATATTACACATCCATCCTATTCCACATAAATCCGAATACACATCCATCATATTACACAACCTTCATATTACACATCAATCATATCACACATCCATCCTATTACACATCCATCATTTTACACATCAATCATATTACAAATCCATCCTATTACACATCCATCATATTACACATCCATCCTATTACACATCCATCATATTATACATCCATCATATTACCCATCAATCATATTACACATCCATCCTATTATATATCCATCCTATTAGAATTTTTGACGTTTCCATGAGGTCCCCTCTCATTCTTTGAACTCCAGTGAATGCAAGCCCAGTTGATCCAGTCTTTCTTGATAGGTCAGTCCCACCATCCCGGGAATCAGTCTAGTGAATCTTCGCTGCACTCCCTCAATAGCAAGAATGTCCTTCCTCAAGTTAGGAGACCAAAACTATACACAATACTCCAGGTGTGGCCTCACCAACGCCCTGTACAACTGTAGCAACACCTCCCTACCCCTGTACTCAAATCCCCTCATATTATATATCCATCTTATTGCACCCCCATCATATTCCACATCCATCCTATTACACTTACCTCCGATTACACACCCATCGTATTTCACATTCATCATATTACACATCGATTATATTACCCATCGACCCTATTACTCATGCATCATGTTACACAATCATACTATTACACATCCATCCTATTACACATCCATCAAATTAAACATCCATCATATTACACATCCATCATATTACACAGCTAACCTATTACACATTCATCTCATTACACATCCATCCTTTCACACATCGATCCTATTACACATCCATCATATTAGTCATCCATCATATTACACATCTATCCTATTAGACATGCATCATATTACACATCCATTCTATTACACATCCATCCTATTACACATCCATCATATTACACATCCATCACATTACACATCCATCCTATTACACATCCATCATTATACACATCCGTACTATTACACTTCCATCATATTACACATCTATCCGATTACACATCCATCATATTACACATCCATCCTACTACACATCCATCATATTACACATCCATCCGATTACACATCCATCATATTACACATCAGTCATATTACACAACCATCCTATTATACATCTATCCTATTATACATCCATCCTATTACACATCCATTATATTACACATCTGCCCCATTATACTTCCATCATATTACAAATCCATCATATTACGCATCCATCATATTACACAACGATCGTATTACACATCTATTCTATTACACATCCATCATGTTAACCATTCATCCTATTGCACCTACATCATATTACACATCCATCATATTACACATCCATTCTATTACACATCGGTCCTATTACTCATTCATCATATTACACATCCATCCTACTACACATCCATCATGTTACACATCCATCCTATTACACATCAGTCACATTACACAACCATCCTATTGTACATCTATCATATTATACATCCATCCTATGATACATCCATCCTATTACACATCCATCCTGTTACACATACAACCTATTACACATCCAGCATATTGCTCATCCATCCTATTGTACATCCATCCTATTACACTTCCATACTATTACACATCCATACTATTACACATCCATCCTATTAAACATCCATTATATTACACATCAATCAGATTACACATCCATCCTATTACACAACCATCATATTACACATCAATCATATTACACATCCATCCTATTAAACATACAACCTATTACTCATCCATCATATTGCACATCCATCGTATTATACATCCATCCTATTACACATCCATCATATTACACATCCATCCTATTACACATACATCATATTATACATCAATCATATTATACATCCATCCTATTACACATTCATCATATTACACATCCATCCTATTACACATCCATCATATTACACATCAATCCTATTACAAATCCATCATATTACACATCCATCCTATTACACATCTATCATATTACACATCCGTCCTATTATACTTCCATCATCTTACTCATCCATCGTATTACGCATCCATCATGTTACACATCGATCATATTACACATCTATCCTATTACACATCCATCATGTTCCACATCCATCATGTTACACATCCATCATATTAGACATCAATCAGTTTACACATCCATCCTATTACACATCCATCCTATTACACATCCAACCTATTACACATCCATCATATTGCACATCCATCGTATTATACATCCATCCTATTACATATCCATAATATTACTCATCCTTCCTATTACACATCCATCATATTACACATCAATCATATTACACATCCATCTTATTACACATCCATTCAATTACACATCTATCATATTACACATCCTTTCTATTACACTTTCATCATATCATACATCAATCCTATTACACATCCATCCTATTGTGCATCCATCATATTGCACATCCATCATATTACACATCCAACCGAATACACAATCATCATATAGCACATCCATCCTGTTATACATCCATCCTATTACACAACCATCCTATTACAGACCCATCATATTACACATCACTCATATTACACATCCATTCTCTTACACATCCATCCTATTACACGTACATAATTTTACACATCTATCATATTACATATCCATCTTATTGCACATCCATCATATTACACATCCATCCTATAACACTTGCATCCGATTACACACCCATCGTATTTCACATTCATCATATTACACATCGATCATATTACACATCTATCCTTTTACATATCCATCATGTTACACGTTCATACTATTACACATCCATCATATTACACATCCATTATATTACACATACGTCCTATTACACATTCATCTTATTACACATCCATCCTATCACACATCCAACCTATTACACCTCCATCATATTAGACATCCATCATATAACATATCCATCCTATTAGTCATGCATCATATTACACATCCATGCTATTACACATCCAACCTGATACACATCCATCATATTGCACATCCATCGTATTATACATCCATCCTATTACACATCCATCACATTACACATCAATCCTATTACACATCAATCATATTACACATCCATCCTATTACACATCTATCATATTACACATCCATCCATTTGGGACAACCAAGTGAAAGACACCTGTTTCTGGTGTGCCTTTTTTTTGCCTATGTAATTGATGCTTGACCTACAAGTCTAGTTTTCAAATCGTGTGTTCAACTGGCAGTTACCTGTAATAAATCAGCGGAGGAGAAATCAGTTTGTTGTCTAATGATGCCTTTGCCTACCCAATGTGTGCTGTGATTATCTGTGCAATATGCATTCAGCAGGATGAATAAAAGCAACGCCTTTTGAAATGCAGGCACTGTATGTTTTGAACTCAACGCATCCCATGGCCAACAAATGGTCTAATGGATATCAACTCAGGTGATATTGTATCATGATGCGCATCGCAAAGTGCTACATGTAATATTGAATCTGACCAAAGTGGGACTACGTGGGTTGTGCAAGCCTAAAACAGCACAGCTACTTGGGAGAATGAACAAGGGATTTTGGCAGAGGGCAAGTAAAACCTGCACTGATTTCAAGGAAAGTGATGTGCTTGATCGGACCTTGACAAGAATGATGTCTAGACCAATCGGGAGAATCAACACAGAAGGCAGTTAGGCCTTATTAATATGTTGCAACTTTATTAATGCTAAAATAGTGTAAACAAGATTATAGAAGGTGAACAAATCGTCTTCAACGAAACGGCTTCAAGTAATGTGTTGATCTTGGATCGTGGAACAAGCCCAACGAAACCTGCAGCATATTGCAGTAAGAAAACTTTATTTCTGGGTAACTGATGGAGACCTTGGGCAATGTTCACTTATCAACTTACTAAGACTCAGAAGGTTGGTAAAAGTGTACCCGGTGGCATGAGTATCAGTTGCAGGAACAGAATGACACCACCTTGTTAGAGATAGTAGGATATTACTCAAGCATGCCTGAGAAATATTTAGTAGAATGCAACGAAATTAACCCGGATGAATGGGATAACACGGAATTGCACCACGAATGTAACTGCGGGACAGCATTTTCCTGTACGATCTATATAAAGAAGGAAGGGTGCATATTGTTTCAGCACCATGCACCTGGAAGACCAGTATGGTACCAACGTGACTTGTCTCATTGCGAAAGGAACCTTTTGTATTACCCCACTCCAAACTGTGAAACTTGTGGCGCGTCTTTAATTGGGAAACTATTTGCATAGACAATAAATATCACGATGAGGAAGGAGTTAAAAGTGCAACTGCCAAAGGGAAGATATAATTAATTTGGATAGTTAATTGGGCCAATTGAAGACCAAGTGAAATGGGCATTAAGCGAAATGGGCAACAGAGGGTAACACCGGCTAGAGGCTGAGGTGATATTTACAGTATATATGATCGAAATAGTCCGACAATGAACCAAGAGACTATATGTGGTTTTTATGTTCCCTATTATCTAACAACAGACACACACGATCGGTATGTGGCGAGGGTTGCAGCTGTTAACACATTTGACATAGTCAGCATTGACCAAGAAGTTGAAGACGTAGCCCAACGATTGAAAATCCTTTTGCTAAAGAGAAACGGTCGGACTTCGCAGCTGTCAGAAACGGGGGACGAGATCGCCAGAAAAATGCTGCAAGTCGAGGAAATCGGAGAGCCTAATGCCCAAAAAATCAGTACGGTAAATAAGCGACTAAATCATCTAACCCAAGAAAAACATAAATAACTTGTATGTGCAATGTATGGCTCATGGTTACTGGGGAACTGCTGGCGCAAAATAAACCAGATGAAACAAGAAAATACCCGATTGGATAACAAAGAAACCTACAAAATACGTGCAGGATTAGGCCATTCGGCCCTTCGAGCCTGCATCACCATTCAATGTGATCATGGCTGTTCATGTAACATCAGTACCCCATTCCTGGTTTCTCACCAGACCATTGATCCCATTAGCCGCAAGGGCCACTTCCAACTCACTTTTGAATGTATTTAATGAACTGAACATATTCTGTTGCAGAGAATTCCGCAGGGTCACAATTCTTCACTCAGGCAACTGTGAACCTGTGGAATTCTCTACCACAGTCTCTCCTCTTCTCGGTCTTAAATGGCTTGCACCTTATCCTTACACTGTGACCCCTGGTTCTGAAATCCCCAACATCGGGAACATTAGTCCTGCATCTAACCTGTCAAATTTCGTCAGAAGTTTATATGTTTCTATGAGATCACCTGTCATTCTTCTAAACTCCAATGGATATAAGCCTAGTCGATCCAGTCTTTCTTCATATATCAGTCCTACCATCCGGAGAATCAGTCTCGTGAAACTTTGCTGCACTCCCTCAATAGCAAGAATATCCTTCCTCAGATTAGAAGATCAACATTGCACACAATACTCAAGGTGAGGTCTCACCAAGGCTCTGTCCAACTGCAGTAAGACATCACTGCTCCTATACTCAAATCCCCTCGCTATTAAGACCAGCAGGCCATTTGCTTTCTTTACTGCCTGCTGCACCTGCATGCATACCTTCAATGACTGATGTACCATGACATCCAGGTCTCGTTGCAGCTCCCCGTTTACTAATCTTTCACTATTCTGATAATAACCTTCCTTCCACTTCTTGCCACCAAGCTGGATAACTTCACAATTATCCACATTATATTGCATCTGCCATGCATTTGCCCATTCACCTAACCTGTCCAAAGCCCCTTGCAGCCTCCTGGCAACCTATTCGCAGCTCGCACTGGCACCCAGTTTAATGGCATCTGCAAGCTTGTAGATATTACGTTCAATTCCTTCGTCTAAATCATTAATTTATATTGTAAATAGCTGGCGTCCCAACACTGAAACTTGCGGCACCCCACTTGTCACTGCCTGCCATACTTAAAATGACCCTTTAATTTCCACTATTTGCTTCCTGTCTGCCAACCAGTTCTCTATCCACGTCAATGCATCACCACTAATAACATGTGCATTAATTATGCACAACAGTCTCTTGTGTGGGACCTTGTCAAAGGCCTTGTGAAAGTACAAATATACCACATCCACTGGTTCTCCCTTATTCTTACACTAGTTAGATGCTCAAAAAACTCTAGAAGATTTGTCAAGCATGATTTCCTTTTCATAGATCCATGCAGATTTGGACTGAACCTGTCACTGCTTTTAAAAAATGCACTGCGATTACATCTTTAATAACTGATTCCAGCATTTGCCCGAGCACAGATATCAGGCTAACCGGTCCATAATGCCCTGTTTTCTATCTCCCTCCTTTTTTAAACAGTGGGGTTACAGTAGCTGCCCTCCAATCCATAGGATTGAACCAGAGTCCATGGAATGTTGGCAAATGACCACCATTGCATCTGCCACTTCCTTAAGTACTCTGGGATGCAGACTATCATGTCATTGGGATTTATCATCCTTCAGTCCCTTCAATTTCCCTAACACCATTTCCTGACTAATAAGAATTTCCGCCAGTTCCCCCTTCTTGCTAGACCCTCGGTCCCCTAGTATTTTCAGGAGGTTATTCGTGTCTTCCTTAGTGAAGACTGAACCAACGTATTCTTTCAATTGTTCTCCCATTTCCTTGTTCTCAATTATAAATTCACCTGATTCTGACTGCTAGGGACCTTCATTCGTCTTCACTAATCGTTTTCTCTTCACATATCTATTGAAGGTTTTGCAGTCAGTTTTTATGTTACTTGCAAGATTACTCTCATACTCTACTTCCCCCCTCTTAATTAAAACCTTCGTCCTCCTCGGCTGAATTCTAAATGTCTCCCAGTCTTCAGGTTTGCTGCTTTTTCTGGCCACTTTACCTTTTAATTCTTATGCCACACAGGGATGTACAATTGTTGCAGTTCATCTATGTGACACTTAAATGTCTGCCATTGCCTATCCACCGTATTGCCTATCCACCGTCAAACCTCTAAGTATGGTTCTCCAGTCTATCCTAGCCAATTCACGTCTCATACCGTCGAAGTTTCCTTTCTTTAAGTTCAGGACCCTAGTCTCTGAATTAACTGTGGCGCTCTCCATCTTAATGTCGAATTCTAACATATTATTTTAACTCTTCCCCAAGGGGACCCGCAAGACCAGATTGCTCAGTAATCCTCTAACATTACACAAGACCCAGTCCAGGATGGCCTGCTCTCTAGTTGGTTACTCGAATTATTGGTCCAGAAAAGCATCCATTATACACAACAGGGATTCTTCCTCGACAGTATTGCTACCAGTTTGGTTAGGCCAATCAATATGCAGTTTAAAGTTACCTATGATAACTGCTGTAGCCTTCACGCACCCCTTCCCCAGTCTCTGCACCCAGCTCCACCCCAGTGTCTGCACCTACCCTTGCACCAGTGCCTGCATCCTTCCCTTCCCCAATGTCTGCAGCACCCCCTTCCCCGTGTCTGCACCCACCCCAAACCGTATCTGCACCCACCCCGCCCCCAGTGTCTGCACACAGCCTCCCCCAGTGACTGCAACCACCTCTTCCCCAGTGTCTGCAACCACCTCTCCCCCAATGTCTGCACCCAACTCTCCTCCATTGTCTGCACCTACCCCTGCCCTAGTGTATGCACCCACCTCTCCCCCAGTGTCTTCACCCAGCCCTTCCCCAGTCTCTGCGCCCTTCCCCAGTCTCTGCACCCATCCCTCCCCCAGTGTCTGCAAGCACCACTCCCCTCCAATGTCTGCACCATCCCTCCCCCAGTGTCTGCACCGACCCCTCCATCAGTGTCTGCACCCATCCCTTCCCCAGTGTCTTCACCGACCCCTCCATCAGTGTCTGCAATCACCCTCCCCCAGTGTGTGCATCCAACCTCCCACAATGTCTGCAGTAAAACAAACAGAGAATGGGATGTTCGACCCGTGCCTCGCTGTAACTGGGTTTAGTGTTAGGCTCTAGCCTCAGTTCCTGGTCATTATCATTTCAAAGATTCAGGGGGAGAGTCCCACTTAGATGGTGGTTGTTGCGGAAAAACCCCGCCTCACAACACAAATCCCAATCACCAGATTCTCCAAATCAGCTGGAATAAGGTGTGTGCAAACTGCCTAACCCGTCTGTGAGAGCAGATGGAATAAGGTCTGAGTTTGACAGGGATGGGACTATATACGCTGGATTATTCATGATTGTTAATTGTACCGGGGCCTTATTTAAAAGCTTTTGGTTCATGGAAGCCTTGGAAAAGTGTCATGTATGTACATTCTCTTTGTAGCCACCAGATGGCATCATTGTTGGAGGCCACTGAGCAGCACGCAATGTTGCTGCTCAGGGATAAATAACCAGCCATTTTGAGAGCCAGGCACTTTAGGCCTAATTAATGCAGAGCCAATGTTGTACCTTGCCTTTTTAAACAGTACTCCGTTTGATCCTTTATTGCATAGATAACATATGGCCAGGACACCACAACAACCTTTGCTTGCAAAATGAGCACGATTGGATTTTTAGAGCGTGTCGTGAAGGGAGTTGATTGGGCAGACTTTGTGAGCCATTTGAACAAGTACTTCATGGCCAACAAAATGAGGCGGTCGACTGTGTGCAGCTCAAGATCTACAGTCTGACAAAAATCGACTCATGCCGAGTGATCCAACAGAGAAAACGTATGAGGAGTTGTGTACTTTGGTACGGGAAAACCTCAAGCCAGTCGATGGCATCTTCATCTAGGGATACAGATTTTATTCACACATTCAATCAGAGGGCCAGTGTGTGGTGGAATTGTTTCCCGACCTGAGACGTCTAGCCGGACAGTGCAAGTTCGGAACGGTGTTGGCACACATGCTGCGGGACTTCTTTATTATCGGTATCAACCACGAGGTGATCCTGCGCAAACTTCTGGCAGTGGAGGAGTTGAATTTAAAATGGGCGCTCCAGATCGCTCAATCATGTATGGCGACAGACAGGAGTCAAAAGCAAATAGCGGTGAAGAACCGAACCCCGGCAAGCAATGTAAATGCAATTGATTCAGCGTTTGGCAGAGCGGCACATGGCAGGGACTCTCCGGTTGCATTCGCGCCAAACCTGTGGCTGTCCATAGTCCGCCAACGGGAATGTATCCGACTTGTCTGTGTTGGCATTGTGGGGGAAATAATCGGCACCAGCAGTGCCGATTTAAGCAATATAGTTGCAAAAGGTTGTTTGAGATTGAGGCATCTCCAGCGCAAGTGTTCGCAGATGTGCAAGCGAGCTGCAACACACCACGTGGAGGATGAGAATCAGACTAGTGTGGATCGGAATACGCAATCCGAGATGACACAGGAGGAAGTCTATGGACTGTACTCCTTCATAACCAAGAGTAAGCCAATTTTGACTTACGTAAATTTTAATGGGATACTGGTATCGGTGGCACTAGACACGGGGGCGAGTCAATCGATCATGAATGTGAGGGCATTTAATAAGCTGTGTGATACTCAGATTGAGAGGCTCAAGCTGAGCCTGGTCATACCAAGCAGCGCACGTACACCAAAGAACTGATCAACGTGATTGGGTGTGCGAAAATTAAAGTGTCATATAATGGTGCAGTTCACGAGTTACTGCTGCGGGTTGCTCGGCAGGAGCTGGTTGGAGAAAATCAGACTTGACTGGAACGACATAAAGTCATTGTCATCGGAGGAAGATACATGTGCCTAAGAATTGAGCAAGTTCCCCTCGCTGTTCGAACCGGGTATCAGGAACTTCACGGGAGACAAAGTGCAGATCCATCTGGACTCAGCTGCAACACCGTTCATCATAAAGCTCAGGCAGTGCCGTATATGATGAGGGAGAAGGTCAAAATTGAACTGGACAGACTGCAAGGTGAAGGAATCATATCACCGGTCGATTTTAATGAATGGGTCAGCCCCATTGTTCCTGTGCTAAAAAGTGATGGCACAGTCAGATTCTATGGAGAATGCAAGGCTCCGATCTACAGGGTTTTGAAACAAGATCAGTACCCGTTACCGAAGGCTGATGACTTGTTTGTGACGCTAGCAGGAGGGAAGTCGTTCATAAAACTGGACTTGACATCGGCCAATATGACATAGGAGTTGGTCGAGACATCGAAGAGACTTACGTACATTAACACACATAAAGGAGTGTTTATTTACCAGATATGCCCTTTCGGAATTCGCTCGGCTGCAGCAATATTCCAGCGGAATATGGAATGTCTACTGAAATCCATTCTGAGAACAGTCGTTTTCCACGATGACATTCTGATCACCAGTTGTGCCTCCAAGAAACATCTGAACAACCTGGAAAATGTTCCACTTCCTTTGGATAGGATGGGACTCAGACTGAAACGCTCGAAGTGAGTCTTCATCGCACCGGAGGTCGTATTCCTGAGGAGGAAAATCGGCGCTGATGGCATCAGACCTACTGACATGAAAACCAAGGCCATTAAGAATGCAGCCAAGCTGTAGAATGTGATGGAGCTGCGTTCGTTCGTGGGCCTACTCAACTACTTTGGTAACTTCCTACCTAAATTTAGCAGCTTACTAGAATCACTGCACAATCTATTGAGAAAAGGGGACACCTTGGTGTGGGGCGCATCATAACACCGAGCTTTCGAGAAAGCCACCAACCTGCTTTGCTCGAACAAGCTGCTGGTACATTATGATCCATGTAAACGTTTAGTTTTGGCCTGTTATGCATCGTCATATGGAATTTATTGCTTACTCCAACAAGCCATTGAACCAGGGAAATTTCAATCTGTCACGTATGCATCCAAAAGATTGTCGAAAGCGGAAAGATCCTTCAGCATGGTAGAAAAAGAAGCTTTAACATGTGTGTACGGTGTTAAAATGATGCATCAATACCTGTTCGGTCTGAAGTTCAAATTCGAGACTGATCACAAGCCGCTCATTTCATTGTTTTCTGAGAGCAAAGTTATCAGTACCATTGCTTCATCCCGCAACCAAAGGTGGGCGCTGACATTATCTGCCTACGATTATGTCATTCGCTTCAGACCTGGCGCAGATAATTGTGCTGATGCTTTGAGCTGGTTGTCGTTGCCCACACCGGAGCTGGAATCGCCACAACCGCCGAATCCAATGTTAATCATGAATGCTTTTGAGAGTGAAGGAACCCCTGTCATGGCTCAACAAGTTAAGACGTGAACCAGCCAGCACCCAATTTTATCGGTAGTAAAGGGTTGCATCCTCAAAGGGGATTGGTCTGCCATACCGAAGCAAATGTGCGAGGATGCCAAACACTACATTCGTCACAAGAACGAACGGTCTATTCAAGCAGATTGCATATTATGGGACAATCGCGTTGTAATGCCCAAGAAAGGGAGAGAGAAGTTCGTGCATGAGTTACACAGCATATATCCTGGTATAGTGATGATGAACGCCCTCGCCAGGCACGACACTTGGTGGCCTGGAATTGATTCTGAGCTGGAAGAATGCGAGCATCAGTGCAACACTTGTATGCAGCTCAGCAAAGCACCAGCGGAATCGCCACTCAGTCTGTTATCATGGCCATTCAAACCTTGGTCCAGGATCCATGTAGATTTTGCAGGTCCCTTTCTGGGCAAGGTGCTTTTACTGGTGGTAGACGCTAATTCAAATAGAATACATAATCATGACCGCTTATTTGAAGTGAATAGAATGCATAATCATGTCATCCAGTACCTCCACAGCAACTATAGAGAATCTCAATGGCATATTCGCCACGCATGGTTTTACTAACATAGTGGTGAGCGACAGTGGGTTGCGATTCACCAGTCAGGAGTTTCAGCAGTTTGTGAAATTTAATGGCTTAAACCATGTAAGATCAGCACCGTTCAAGCTTGCGTCCAAAGGGCAACCTGAACGTGCAGTACAAATTATCAAGCAAAGCATGAGGAGAGTAACCCAAGGGTCACTAAAGACCTGCTTATCCTGCATACTGCTGTGTGACAGGACAAGACCCCACACACTCATAGGGGTCTCGCCTGCAGAACTCATGATGAAAACAGGTCTTAAGACCAAGTTATCTCTGGTACACCATATTTAAATAATCGTGCTGAATACAGAAGAAAAAGTCAACAACGGTACCACGATCGCGCAACTGTGTCACGTGAGATTTCTGTTAATGATCTGCATATGTGTTGAGCTATGTTCAGGGTCTCAAATGTACTGCTGGTACGGCCATGGCCAAGAAGGGCAACAGAGTATTCGTTATTAAGCTCAAGAATAGGCAAACTTGCAGGAAACACATGGATCAGACAAAGCTGAGGCACAGAGATGAGCCAGAACAGTCGGACGAAGAAATCGTCGATGACCAACCACCCTAACAGCAAACTACAGAGAACCCGGAATTTCCATCATGGACCTGTTCAATAAAAATGGAATTGCAATTCCTGACATGGCCACGGCCACCCCCAACAAGTCAGGCATCCAGCCACCAGCCAGAACACACTCCACGCGTTCACCCAAGGCTGGAATCGAAATAAGAGGGTCAACCCGGAAGAGCAAAGCACCGGACTGTCTTAGCCTGTGAAACACTGTGATATGATTGCACGGGGGTGTATTTTCATGCCTGTACATTCTGTTTGTAGCCACCAGATGGTGTGATTGTTGGAGGCCACTGAGCAGCACGCACGCAAAGGCCAGCCATTTTGAGTGTCAGGCATTTTGGGACTAAATAAAGCCGAGCCAAGTGTGTAACTTGCTTAGTTAAACATTCCTCAGTTTGAATCTTTATTGCATACATAACAATATGAATTCTGAGTCTGTAAGGATTTGTGGGGAGCACTGAGCATCGCTTCTATTGTTGATAAAACAATTTGAAATTGGCGGTTGCAGAAAGCTGAAGCTGGAGATAAAAGATCAGCGCTCTGCGTTCTCTCTCAATTTTGATTCTGTTGCCTCCCCTGCCGCACTCTCTGCTGAATCTTTCATTCTGTTTCCTCCCCTATTCGCCTCTTTCAATCTGCACTTTCTCAGTCAGGTCGGGGCTAGCTCAATAAAAAGGAGCCAGGAGCAGTTCGTTTCTCATTCATGTCTGGCCGAGATAAATGAGGTAATGTAATGGGAAAAAGCAGGGTCAAGTGGTACCGTAAAGTGCTCCGTGATGACATTATGGACATCTCCAAACCCGCCATCCGCCACCTGGCTCGCCGTGGCAGTGTCAAGCGGATCTTGGGTCTGGTCTACCAGGAGATGCGCGGGGTGTTGAAGGTTTTCCTGGAGAATGTGATCAGGAACGCAGTCACCTTCATCGAACATGTGAAGCACAGACGGTCACTGCCATGGATGTGGAGTACGCTCTGAAACGGCAGGGCCGCACTCTCAATGGATTCGACGGCTGCACAACTCGACCCTTTCCCCCGGACATAACACAAAGGCTCTTCTGAGAGCCACCCATCGCCTCACACAGAGAGAGCAGCGACCTGGGGATGGGAGAGTGGACAGTTAGATTGGGATATTAATTAAGCTATTTCATTAATGGAAAGAGAAAAAGTCGCGGATTTATATAGCGCCTTACACGACCACTGGACGTCTCAAAGACAATGACGTACTTTTTGACTGTTGTGGCTGTAGGAATATGGGAATTATTAAATCTTTGAGAACAATATTTTAATATGAGCGATCAGAAATTCGATCACGGTCAAAATGAGAGGGCGGGGATACAGAGTCTCATTTACACAGACTTTACAGTTTCCCCTGAGAGGTAATCCTGTCATATTGTAAGGTTTCTGTGTGAGAACCGGTTAAACGAGACGGCACTGGCGGGATTGATGCGGGAATTTGTGTTTACAGGTTGCAGTGACCGGGGAAGTATTCTTGCCCGGTGCATACCGATCAGGGAATGGGACAGAATTCAAACCGGAATGTTAAAGAGAATGGGATTGGTGACTGATAATGGAGCAGCAGCGAGGTTATAAAGAAGGGGATTCTTAAACTGCTGGCGGGAAATTAGAGTTTCTTTGATCTGTTTGTTGATACTCTGAAATTGGCCGACTGTTTGAAATTGACAAACTGTCAGTTTCATTTCAGTCAATCATGGCCCAGTAACACCCGCCCTTGCTTTTCGCTCTCGGTGATTGGTTCAAACTTGATTGGCAGTCGAGCTGCGACCAATCACAGCCCCGGGGCGGACACCCCCAAACACTTTCAAATAAGGCTCCCCGCATTCATCATTATCGGCAGTCCCTTGGGATTGATGAAGACTTGCTTCCACTCTAACAATGAGTCCTTAGGTGGCTGTACAGTCCAATTTGAATACCGCAGTCCATGTCACATGTGGGCAGATAGTCACTGAGGGTAAGGAATGAAGGGACAGTTTTGCCGCACGCTCTGTCCTCTGCCTGCGCTTGGTTTCTGCATTTCTCGGCGATGAGACTGGAGGTGATCAGCGCCCTTCCGGATGCACTTCCTCCACTTAGGTTGGTCTTTGGCCAGATAATGCCAGGGGTCAGTGGGGATGTTGCATTTTATCAGGGAGACTTTGCGGGTGTCCTTGTAAAGTTTCCTCTGCTCAAATACATCCAGGTGGCCCGACGCATCAGTAGGGGGCACGCCTCGACTGCCCCTGACCGGCCTTGAAGCTTCAGCACCAAATGCAACAACAGCTCTTTTCAGAGCCAGCAAATCAGCATAGGAAAGAGCTGTGACCGGCGCCAGCCAAACTAGCATGTGCAAACATCGTGCAGGTCTTGTAGTGTTACTGTCACTGGGTTTACAAAGTGCAGGCGGTGAATAACTGATGGTGCGGGATTGATCCAGGCTTAAATGTGAATGAGATGCCCAGTATATCGACAGCGCCCGCCCAATGTGGGTCAGTAAGTATAAGTGAGAGCTCTGATAGTGAATTGGTCCCTGTGCCCATACCGAGTTAGATTCCAGGGAAAGGATGATACAACTTGTATCTCACCTTTAAACAAGCTTTTAATGGGGGATATTATTTGGAATATTTTGAATTAACCAGAGATGCAATTCTGGTTCAGAACTTAAAGAAAGGTGATTTTGAAGGTATGAGGCATGAATTCGCTCGGATTGATTGGCGAATCATAATTAAGGGGTTGACAGTGAATGTGCAATGGCAGACATTTAGAGACCGCATGTATGAACGACAACAATTGTACATCCCTGTATGGCATAAAAGTAAATAAATGAAGGTGGCTAAACCGTGGCAATCAAGGGAAATCGGGGATACTATAAACGCCACGGAAGTGGCATACAAATTCGCCAGAAGTAGGAAGTAGCAGCGAACCCGGGGACTGAGAGAAATTTAGAACTCAGCAGAAGAGGACAAATGGTTTGATTAGGGCAGGGAATATCGAGTACGAGAGGATGCTTCCAGGGAACATTAAAATGGACTGCAAGAACTTCTATAGATATGTAAAGAGAAAAATGTAGGTCCCCTGCAGTCAGAATCAGAGGAAGTCATAACTGGGAACAAAGAAATGGCAGACCAATTGAACAAGTACTTTGTTTCGGTATTCACTACGGAGGAAACAAACAACCTTCGGATATAAAAGGGGTCAGAGGGTCTAGTTAGAAGGAGGAACTGAGGGAAGTCCTTATTAGTCGGGAAATTGTGTTGGGTAAATTGATGGTATTGAAGACCGATAAATCCCCAGGGCCTGATGGTCTGCATCCCAGAGAACTTAAGGAGGTGTCCTTGGAAATAGCGGATGCATTGACAGTCATTTTCCAACATTCCATAGATTATGGATCAGTTCCTATGGAGTGAAGGGTAGCCAATGTAGCCCTGCTTTTTAAAAAAAGAGGGAGAGAGAATACACGGAATGAAAGAACGGTCAGCCTGACATCGGTAGTGCGTAAAATGATGGAATCAATTATTACAGATATCATAGCAGCGCATTTGGAAAGAGTGACATGGTAGTTCCAAGTCAGCTTCGATTTGTCAAAGGGAAAGCATGTTTGACAAATCTTCTGGAATTTTATGAGGCTGTTTCCAGTAGAGGTGACAAGAGATAACCAGTTGATGTTGTGCATTTGGATTTTCAGAAGACTTTCGACAAGGTCCCACATAAGAGATTAACGTGCAAAGTTAAAGCACATGGAATTGGGGGTAGTGTGCTGACGTGGATTGAGAACTGGTTGTCAGACAGGAAGCAAAGAGTAGGAGTAAATGTGTACTTTTCAGAATGGCAGGCTGTGACTAGTGGGTCACCGCAAGGATCTGTACTGCGGCCCCAGCTGTTTACATTGTACATTAATAATTTAGACGAGGGGATTAAATGTAGTATCTCCAAATTTGCGGATGACACTAAGTTGGGTGGCAGTGTGAGCTGCGAGGAGAATGCTATGAGGCTGCAGAATGACTTGGATAGGTTAGGTCAGTGGGCAAATGCATGGCAGATGAAGTATAATGTGGATAAATGTGAGGTTATCCACTTTGGTGGTAAAAACAGAGAGACAGATTATTATCTGAATGGTGACAGATTAGGATAAGTGGAGGTGCAACGAGCCCTGGGTGTCATGGTACATCAGTCATTGAAGGTTGGCACGCATATACAGCAGTCAGTTAAGAAAGAAAATGGCATGTTGGCCTTCATAGCGAGGGGATTTGAGTACAGGGGTAGGGAGGTGTTACTACAGTTGTACAGGGCCTTGGTGATGCCACACCTGGAGTATTGTGTGCAGTTTTTATCTCCTAACTTGAGGAAGGACATTCTTGCTATTGAGGGAGTGCAGCGAAGGTTCACCAGACTGATTCCCGGGATGGCGGGACTGACATATCAAGAAAGACTGGATCAACTGGGCTTATATTCAATGGAGTTCAGAGAAATGAGAGGGGATCTCATAGAAACGTTTAAAATTCTGACGGGTTTAGACAGGTTAGATACAGGAAGAATGTTCCCAATGTTGGGGAAGTCCAGAATTAGCGGTCACAGTCTAAGGATAAGGGGTCAGCCATTAAGGATGGAGATGAGGAGAAACTTCTTCACTCAGAGAGTGGTGAACCTGTGGAATTCTCTACCACAGAAAGGTGTTGAGACCAATTCACTAAATATATTAATAAAGGAATTAAATGTAGTCCTTACTACAAAGTGAAGCAAGGGGTATGGGGAGAAACAGATACAGTAGGGGATTCACAATCTGGGATATGAAGAACTCCAGGAAAAACATGATCTCCAGAAACAGTGGAATTAGCTCCAGGAACAGGGGAACTGGGAGCTGCAGAGAAGGGGATTAAGAGTACGAGGAATACCGGAAATAGTTCAGAAACAAGGGTATTAGCTTCAGAAATAGGGGGATTAGTCTAGAAAGATGAGAATTATAGTTACTGAAACTGCCGAATTGGGCGCTGGTGAAACTGTGGAATTAGGAGCTCCAGAAACACGGGAATTTGTTTAGAATAAAGGAAGTAGCTCTAGAAACAAAGGAATTACATTTTGAAAGAGAAGAGTTCGCTCACTAAACAGGAAAACTAACTATTGATGGAGCAGGGGATTTAGGAGAGCGCACCATATGCAGAATAATTCGGAGCTAAATATATCGGGAAAATGGGAGACACATAAAAAGCACAATTAAGTCTTTCATAAACAGCACAATTTCAAGAAGCAGAAACAGGAGAACTGAATTTGCTCCAGAAACAGGGAAATTCGGACCTGCATAACCTGGGGTAGTCGGAGCTCCAGCAACAGCGGCATTGGGAGCTCCCATAAGATGGGATTTAGCAGCTCTAAGAACACTGAATCTAACCACGGAACAAGAGAAATAGCTGCAGAAACAGTGTTAATGGGATATCCTTAATTATACTAAAGAATTCCAGAAACGGGGGAATTAGCTCCAGAAATACTGGAGTTAACTCTAAAAATTGGGGAATGAAGTGCTCCAGAATCAAAGGCATTAAGAGCTCTTGAAAGAGAGGGATTATGTCCAGGAATATGGTGATTATCCCTAGAAAGATAGAAAATTCGGCGCTCCAGAAACAGTGGACTTTTCAGCTACAGATACAAGGTGATTAGCTCCCGGAACAGGGGAAGTTGCTCCAGAAACAGAGGAATTAGGAGCTCCACAGACTGGGAAATTAGCAGCTCCAGAAACAGCGCAATTAGCACCAGAAACAGCGCAATTCTCTCCAAAAACAGGGGATTGCGTGGAGAAAGAGCAGAGTTAACTCTAGAAAGAGCTGACTTAGCTGTCCTTGCAGCAGAGGATTGAGGAGAGCGCAACATAAGGAGGACATTTCAGAAATATATATATCTAACTAGTAGACACTTAGATAGACAATTAGGTGCTTTAACAATAACGCAATTTGGAGCTCCAGAAAAAGGACAATTAGGAGCTCCACAGCCAACTCAGAATCTCCAGAAAATGGAGAACTAGGACTTCCAAAAACTATCGAATTTTCTCCGGAAACATGGATATTAGCTCCAGAAACAGCTGAATTCGCTACAGAAACTGGATAATTCCCTCCAGGAACAGAGAAATTAGGAGTCGCAGAAAGTGGGAACGTAGGAGCTCCAGGACACGGGAATTAACGCAAAAACAATAGAAATAGCGACAGAAAGTGTGGAATTAAGTTTAGACACTGTGGAATTAGGTCTTGAAAGAAGAAAAATAGGAATTACAGAAACTGGTAACTTCGACGCTCCAGAATCTGTGGAATTCGCTCCAGAAGCAGGGAAATTAGGAATCGCAGAAAGAGGGAAGTAGTAGCTCCAGGAACACGGGAATTAGTGTAGAAACAGGGGAATTATCTCCAGGAACAGGGGAATTAGGAGCTACAGAGAGGGGAATTAGGAGCTCGAGGAATACTGGAATTAGTTCAGAAACAAGGGTATCAGCTCCAGATACGGGGGCATTAGATCTAGAAAGATGATAATTAGGAGTTACAGAAACTACCGAATTGGGCACTGGAGAAACTTGGGAATTAGGAGCTCCAGAAACACGGAAATGTGATCAGTACAATGGAAGTAGCTCCAGAAAAAAGAGCTTTACATTTAGAAAGAGAAGCTTTGGCTCAAGAAACACGCACCTAGCTATTCCAGTCGCAAGGGAATTAGGAGAACGCACGGTAAGCAGAATAATGCGGAGCTAAATATATCGGGAGATGGTAACCACATAAAAAGCACAATTAGGTGTTTCATTAACAGCGCAATTTGAAACCCCAGAAACAGAGGAATTAGGATCTCCTCAAATAAGTAAATTAGCTCTAGAAACAGGGGAAGCATGACCTGCATAACCTGGGGTAGTAGGAGCTCCAGCAACGGCGGCATTTGGAGCTCCCACAAGATGGGATCTAGCAGCTCCAAGCATATTGAAACTAACCCCTGACTAAGGGAAATAGCTGCAGAAACAGGGGTAATGGGTTATCCTTAAATTACTGGAATTAATTCCATAAATCGGGGAATTAGCTCCAGAAATATTGGAGTTAACTCCACAAACTAGGGAATGAATTAATGCTTCAGAAACACCAGAACTAAGAGCTTCATAGTGAGGGGATTAATTTCCAGAAGTATCGCGATTATATACAGGAAGAGACAGAATTAAGTTCTCCAGAAAGAGAGGACATTTCAGCTACAGTCGCAAGGTGATTTGCTACAGGAACAGGGAAAGTTGCTCCAGTAACACAGGAATTAGGAGCTCCACAGATTGGGAAATTAGCAGCCTCAGGAATATTAGAATTTGCTCCAGAAACAGGGGGAGTGGGGTTATAAAGAGCAGAGTAAGCTCTAGAAAGAATAACCGTAGCTGTCACTGCAGCAGAGGATTTAGAACAGCGCCTCATAAACTGGACAAATCGGAGCTATGTATATCGGCAAACGAGTAGACAGGTAACAAGGACAATTAGTTGCTTCATAAACAGTGCAAACTGGAGCTCCAGTAACAGGGGAATTAGGAGCTCCACAAACAGCTGAAATATCTCCAGAAAGAGGACCTCCAGAAACTATGGAAACTTCTCCAGAAACAAAGATATTTACTCCAGAAACAGCCGAATTCGAACCAGAAAGAGGGTAATTCCATCCAGGAAGAGGGAATTTGGAGTCGCATAAAAAGGAAAAGTAGAAGCTCCAGGAACACGGGAATTAGCGCACAAACAAAGGAATTAGCGCCAGAAACAGGGGAATTAGGTCTAGAAACTGTCGAAATAGGTCTGGCAAGATGAATCGTAGAAGTTACAGAAACGGTTAAATTAGAAACTCCAGAAACAGTGGAATTCTCTCCAGATACAGGGCAATGTGGAGTTGCAGAAACAGGGGAAGCGTGCTCCAGGAACACATCAATAATCACAGTACAGTCCAATTAGCTCCAGAAACAGGGAAATTACTTTTTGAAAGAGGAGAGTTACCTCCATAAAAGATGAATTTACATTTCATGTTGCAGGGTAATTGGGAGAGCGCACCATAAACAGGACACTTTCTAGCCATATATATCGGCAAACTACTAGACACTAAAAGGAAAGGACAATAAGTTGCTTCATAAACTGCACAATTTGGAGCTTCAGAAAAAGGGAAATTAAGATCTCCAGATTGATTTTCCCCAGAAACAAAGGTTAGCTCCAGAAACAGTTGAGTTAGGAACAGAAACAGGGGAATTATCTCCAGAAACAGATGCATTAGTAGATCCACAATCTGGATATCAGGAACTCCAGAAAGCCACGAGCTCCAGAAACAGGTGAATTATCTCCAGGAACAGGAGCTGCAGAGAGGGGAATTAGGAGCTCCTGTATGACTGGATTTTAGTTCGGGAACATGGGTATTAGTTCCAGAAACAGGGGAATAACGTTTACAAAGAGGAGAATTAGAAGTTACAGAAACTGCTGAATTAGGCACTGGAGAAACTGGTGAATTAGGAGCTCCAGAAACATAGAATTTTATTGAGTACAGCGAAAGTTGCTCCAGTAAAAAGCAATTACATTTAGAAAGAGAAGCGTTGGCTCATGAAACAGGTAAACTATCTACTCCTGTAGCGGAGGAATTAGGAGAGCGCAGCATAAGCAGAATAATTCGAAACTAAATATATCAGGGAAATGGTAGCCACATAAAAAGCCCAATTCGGGGTTTCATATACAGCGCAATTTGAAGCTCCAGAACAGGGGAATTAGTGTCTCCACAATTAAGTGAATCAGCTCCAGAAACAGGGAAACTAGGACCTGCATAAACTGGGGTAGTAGGAGCTCCAGCCACAGCGGCATTGGCAGCTCCCATAAGATGGGATTTAGCAGCTCCAAGATCATTGAATCTAAACCCGGAACAAGGGAAAAAGCTCCAGAAATGGCAAATGAAATATGCTTAGTTACCAGAATTAATTCCAGAAACCAGTGAATTAGCTCCAAAAATATTGGAGTTAACTCCACAAACTGGGGAATTAAGGGCTCGAGAAACCGCGGAATTAGGAGCTCCAGAGAGTAGGAAATTATGTCCAGGAATATCGCGATGATCTACAGAAACAGAGAGAATTAGGTGCTCCAAAACCAGAGGACATTTCAGCTTCAGATAAAAGGTGATTTGTTGCAGGAATAGGGTAATTTGCTACAGTAACAGAGGAATTATGAGCTCCACGGACTGGAAAATTAGCAGCAACACAAACCTTGGAATTAGCTCCAGAAACAGAGGAATTGGGGTTAGAAAGAGCAGATTAAGCTCTAGAAAAAGGTGACAGCAGAGGAATTAGGGGTGCGCATGTAAACAGGACACTTCAGAGATATATATATATGTATGTATATATACATATATAACTAGCAGACAGTTAAATAGGACAATTAGCTGCTCCATAAACAGCGCAACTTGGAGCTGCAGAAAAAGGACAATTAGGAGATCCACAAACAACTCAGAATCTCCAGAAAGGGGGGAACTATGACTTCCAGAAACGATATTTTTCTCCAGAAATGATAGGTATTAGGTCCAGAAACAGCTTATTTGCTGCAGCAAAATGGGAATTCCCCCTGGAAACGGGGAAATTAGGACTCGCAGAAAGAAGGGAAGTGGAAGGTCCAGAAACACGGGATTCAGCGCAGAAACAAGGACATTAGCGACAGAAACAGGAGACATACCGACGGAAACAGGGGACATAAATCTAGAAACTGTTGAATTCGGTCTTGAAAGATGAAAAGTAGTAATTACAGAAACTGGTAAATTAGCAGCTCCAGAAAGAGAGGAATTAGCTCCAGAAACAGGGGAATTACATTTAAAAACAGGAGAGTTAGCTCCAGAAAAGTTGCATTTTCGTGTTCATGTTGCGGAGTAATTAGGAGAGCGCACCATAAACAGGACAATTCGGAGCCATATATATCGTCGTCGAGTAGACAGTTAAAAAGCACAATTATATATTTCACAAACCACGCAATTTGGAGCTCCAGATAAAGGGAAATTATGAGATTTCCGCAGAAAAAAAGATATTAGTTCCAGAAAGAGATGAATTAAGAACAGAAACCGGGAAGTTACCTCCAGAAACAGATGCATTAGGAGATCCACAATCTGGGATATTAGGAACTCCAGAAAAACATGAGCTCCAGAAACAGGGGAATTAGCTCTTGGAGCAGGGGAATTAGCAGCTGCAGAAACAGGGGAATTAGCTCCAGAAACTAGGGAATTGGGAGTTACAGGAACTGCTGAATTGGGCGGTGCAGAAACTGGGGAATTAGGAGCTGCAGAGAGACGGAAATCAGTACAGGGGAAGTAGCTCCAGAAACAAGAGATTTACATTTATTAAAAGAATAGTTGGCTCAAGAAACAGGTAGACTAGCTATGTCTGTAGCAGGGGCGTTAGGAGAGCTCACCATAAGCGAAATAATTCGGAGCTAAATATACTGGTTGAAATGTTCGCTACATAAAAATCACAATTAGGTGCTTCATTATCAGCGCAAAGTTTAGCCCCGGAGACAGGGGAATTAGGATCTCCACAAACAACTGAAATAGCTCCAGAAACTTAGGAACTAGGATCTGCATAACCTGGGGAAGTCGGAGCTCCAGCAACAGCGGCATTGGGAGCTCCCATAGGATGGGTTTTTGCAGCTCCAAGAACATTGAAACTAACCCCAGAACAAGGGAAATAGATCCAAGAACAGGGGAAATTACAGGAATTAATTCCATAAACCGGGGAATTAGCTCCAGAAATATTGCGATACACTCCACAGACTGGGGAATTAAGTGCTTCAGAAATACAGGAATTAGGAGCTCCAGAAAGAGGGGAATTATGTCTAGAAAAATCGCGAAGAGGGAGAATCTTGTGCTCCAGAAGCAGAGGACTTTTCAGCGACAGGTAAAAGTAGATTAGCTCCAGGAACAGGGGAGTTTGTTCCCGAAACAGAGGAATTGGAGCTCCACAGATTGGGAAATTAGCCGCTCCAGGAACATTGGAATTTGCTCCAGAGCAGGGGAGTTGCGGTTAAAAAGAACAGAGTTAGCTCTAGAAAGAGGTGAATTATCTGTCGCTGCAGCAGGGGATTTAGGAGAGCGCACCATTAACAGGACATTTCGCAGATATATATATAAACATACTAGACACTTAAATAGGACAATTCGGTGCTTCATCAACATCGCATTTTGGAGCTCCAGAAAAAGGACAATTCGGAGCGCCACAAACATCTCAGAATCTCCAGAAAGAGGGGAAATAGGACTTCCAGAAGCTATGGATTTTTCTCCTGAAACAAAGGTATTAAAATCAAAGAAACATAGAAAATAGGTGCAGGAGTTGATCATTCGGCTCGTCGAGCATGCACCACCATTCAATAAGATCATGGCTAATCTTTTACCTAAGTTGCCCTTTCCTACTTTCTCTCCATACGCGTTGATACCTTTCGCCATAAGGGCCGTATCAAACTCCCTCTTGAATATATGCAATGAACTGGCTTCAACAACTCTCTGTGCTAGAGAACTGCACAGTTTAACAACGCTCTGAGTGAAGACGTTTCTCCTCATTTCAGTCCTAAATGGCGTACCACTTACCCTTCAACTCTGTCCCCTGCTTCTCGACTTTGCCAACATCCGGAACATTCTTCCTGCATCTAACCAGTCCAGTCCAGTCAGAATTGTATATGTTTGTTTGAGATCCCATCTCATGCTTCTAAATTCTAGTGAATATAAGCCGAGTCAATCCAGTCTCTCCTCATATGTCAGTCCTGCCATCGCGGGAATCAGTCTGGTGAACATTCACTGCACTCCTTCAATAGCAAGAATGTCCTTCCTCTGATTAGGAGAAAAATTTTACACAATATTCCAGGTGAGGTCTCAACAAGGCTCTGAACAACTGCAGTATGACATCCCTGCTCCTTTACACAAATCGCAGAGCTATGGAGGCCTACATACCATTTGCCTTCTTCACAGCCAGCTGTATCTGCATGTCAATTTTCAATGATTGATGTACCATCACACCCAGGTCTCGTAGCACCTTCTCTTTTCCTAATGTGCCGCCATTCAGATAATATCCTGCCTTTGTGCTTTTGCCAGCAAAGTGGATAACCTCACATTTATCCACTTTATACTGCATCTGCCATGCATTTGCCCACTCATCTAACCTGTCCAAGTCACACTGCAGCCTCTTAGCGTCCTCCTCACAGTTCAAACCGTCACCCAGTTTAGAGTCATCTGCAAACATCGAAATATTTCACTCAATTCCTTCATCTAAATCATGAATGTATAATGTAAAGAGCTGTGGTACCAGCACTGAGCCCTGCGGCAACCCACTAGTCACTGCCTGCCATTTGAAAAAAGACCTGTTTATCCCGATTCGCTGCTTTTTGTCTGCCAACCAGTTCTCTATCCACGTCAGTACATTACCCCCAATATCATGTGCCGTAATTTTGCACACCAACCTCTTGTGTGAGACCTTGTCAAAAGCCTTTTTAAATTTCAAATACAGCACATCCACTGGTTCTCCCTTGTCCACTCTACTAGTTACAACCTCAAATAATTCTAGAGTGTCGAGAGTGATTTCCCCTTCATAAATGCATGATTACTTGGACCTATCCTGTCACTGCTTTCCAAATGTGCTGCTATTTCATTTTTAAGAATTGATTCCAACATGTTCCCCACCACTGATGTCAGGCTAACCGGTCGATAATTACAGGTATTCTCTCCCTCCTTTTTTAGTTCCATAAACAATTGAATTAGTTACAGATACAGGCGAATTCCCTCCAGGAATTGGGAAATTAGGAGTCGCAGAAAGATGGAAAGTCCGAGCTCCAGGAACACGGGAGTAAGTGCTGAAACAATGGAATGATCGCCAGCAACACAGGAATTAGATCTAGAAACTGTGGAATTAGGTCTTCAAAGTTCAGCAGTAGGATTTACAGAATTTGGTAAATTAGAAGATCCAGAAACAGTGGAATCCACACCAGAAACAGGGCAATGCGGAGCTGCAGAAACAGGGGAAGTGAACTGCAGGAACACATGAATAATCACAGTCCATCGCAATTAGATCCAGAAACAGGGGAATTACATTTAAAAACAGGAGAGTTACCTCCAGAAAAGTTGCATTTTCGTGTTCATGTTGCGGCGTAATTAGGTGAGCGCACCATAATCAGGTCGTTTCGGAGCCATATATATTGGCAAACTACTAGATTCGTAAAAAGTACAATTATGTGCTTCATAAACAGCTCAATTTGGAGCTTTGGAAAAAGGGAAATTAGGAGCTCCACAGGAATTTTCCCCAGAAAATATGTATTAGCTCAGAAACTGTTCAAGAAGCAACAGAATCAGAGGTGATACCTCCAGAAACAGATGCATTACGAGATCCACAAGCTGGGACATTCGGTACTCCAGCAAAAAGATGAGCTCCAGAAACAAGGGAAGTATCTCCAGGACCAGAGGAATTAAGACCTGCTGAGTGGGAAATTAGGAGTTCTATGAAAGCTAGAATTATTTCAGGAACAAAGGGATTTGCTCCAGAAACAGTGTGAATGGGATATCCTTAATTGCAGGAATGAATTCCCGAAACTGGGGAATTAGCTCCAGAAATGTTGGAGTTAACTCCATAAACTAGGGACTTAAGTGCTCCAGGAACATCGGAATTTGGAGCTCCAGAAAGTAGTGAATTTTGTCCAGAAATATGTTGATTAGCTCCAGAAAGAGGGAGAATCAGAATCTCCAGAAACAGTGGACTTTCCAGCTAGAGAAACAAGGTGATTAGCTTCAGGGGAAGTTGCTCGAAACAAAGCAATTAGGAGCACCACAGACTGGGCAATTAGCAGCGCAACGAACAGTGGAATTAGCTCCGGAAACTAAAGTATTAGCTCCAGAAACAGCGGATGTCGCTCCAGAAACAGAAGGATAGGATTAACAAGAGACGATTTGCCATATACACACGAAAATTAGCTGTTCATGTGGCATGGAAATTAGCAGAGCGCACCATGAGTGAAATAGCCCCAGAACAATGGGATTAGCTCCAGAAACAGGAGGAATGGGATCTCCATAAATACAGGAGTGAATTCCAGAAACAGGGGAATTAGCTCCAAAAATATTGGAATTAGCTCCACAAACATGGGTGTTAAGTGCTCCAGTAACACCTCCTCTGGAGCCTACTTTGATCATTTATTGCCCGATTAGCACCCACCTCAATTTTCCCATTTAGTATTCAATCTTGCATTCCACTACAACACAGACCTACAACTTTGTCCTTTTTCGCTGTCCATTCTTTTCAGGTCCTGTCCTTGTTGATGAAGTCTGTAATCTTAAACATTTTCCTAAAAGATCGGATTGATCATCCGACTGTACATAAAATCGAGTTGTTCATCCAAAGAATCTGCACGATCTGCTGAGTTTGACAGAATTTTGTGTTTTTATTAATTTTGCCTCCGTATCCCTTTTAATGGGCTGTTCTGTTTGTCTGCGAGCAATCTCTGTATGTTTAAAATGGTGTTTTATCAGAAACGGGGTATTCTGTGTCTATTTAAATGGGATGCGCTGTCCGTTGCGGGTCTCAAATTTCAAATTTAATAAACTGCCATTCGAGGCTGGTGTCTATTGGGACAATCAACTGGGTCCTGCTTCTGATCAGTGATGTTGCCAAATTTTGGGGCAACCCCCTGGGGCCTCTTCCTGATCAGTGATGCTGATATATTTTGGGGCAGTCCAATGTATCCTGCTGCTGATCAGTGATAATGGGATATATTGGGACAACCCCCTGGGTCCTGCTCCTGATAAGTGATGCTGCGATATGTTAGGGCAATCCCCTGGGCCCTGCTCCTGCTCAGTGATTGGGATATATTGGGGCAATCTCCTGTTCCTGATCAGTTACGGAGGAAAATATTGCGGCTAATCTCCTGTCTCCTGATCCTGATCAGAGATGCTGGGTTATATTGGGGTAAACATCTTTGATTACTGATCAGTGTGAAAAGTATTCAGCTGGAATGTTTTTGAATGATCGAGGAGAAAAATGTTGGTCAGCCAGGTTAAGTGCCAGGATGTGTGGATATGGACACCAAGATCTCTCTGCTCATCTAGAATTTTCTAATTCGTGCCATTTATACTGTACTGACTTTCCATATTAGTGCACCCAAGGGGCATCGCTTCATACTCCTCTACGTTGAACTCCATCTGCCATGCTTCTGCCCATTTCAACATCCTGGCTCAATCAGCTCAAAGCCTATAACTAGCCACATCACTACCTACTACTGTGGCAAATTTTGTATTATCTGTAAAGTTTTGAATTCTGCTCTTTACAACTTATTCCAGGTATTTATAATAATTGCATAGAGTAATGGATCCAAAATTGGCACCTGGTTATCAGCACGGCAAACCCCCTCACAATCTGAAAAACATCCACCCAACACCATGCTTTGATGTTGTTACTGAGCTAATTTTGCACGCCTCACTTTCCATTTAATTCCCTGCAATTCCATCTTTGTAATGACGACTTGTTAGTGACTTTGTCCAATACGTTCACAGTGTAGCTAGATACAAAATGAACGCCATAAGGTCAAATAATGGCACGAAAACGGTCTGCTGATTAGCAATTACCGCCGTCCCTCAGATGAAGAATCAGCTCTTCTTCATGTTGAACACCACTTGGAAGAAGCAGGGCACAGAAGGTAATCTGGGTATGGGACATTACTGATCATCAACAAGAGTGGCTCAGTCGCACCACCATTGACTGTGCTGGCCGAGATCGACATGGTCACAGCTGCCAGACTGGCCTTTCGCATCACATAAGTGGCAGGCAATGTCAACCTCCATTAATCGAGATTCTAACCACCTTCCCTTGATAATCAACAGCATTACAATCGCCGAATCCCCGACTAACAAATCCTGGGGTCACCATTGACCAGAAACTTAACTTGGCCAGCTACATAAATAATGTGGCAACAAGAGCAGGTCCGAGTCCGGGTAATTCGGCGAATGTCTCAATTCCATACTCAGATTTTCAACCATCCACAATGCACGTCAGGATTATGATGGAGTACTCTCCACTTGCCTGACTGAGTGCATCTTCAACATCACCCAAGAAGCTCGACACCATCCAGTACAAAGCAGCCCGCTTGATGAACAAAGCATCGACCAGCTTATACATTCACTCCCTGCAACATGAGTGCACCGTGGCAGCAGTGTGTACCATCTGCAAGATTGACTGCAGCAACTCGGCCAAGATTCTTCAGCAGCACCACCCAAGCCATGCAATCTCGACCAGCAAGATGGTCAAGGGCAGCAGGCGCATGGGAACAACATCACTTGGAAGAGCCACACGAGGCTACACATCAACCTGACATGCTAATATTTTACCGATGCTCCATCGTTGCTGAGTAAGCATTCTGTAATTCCGTCCCGAACAGTACTGTTACCACAAGGATTTCCGCAATTATGAAGGCATTTCACCACCAACTCCTCAAGGGTAATTAGGCGGTGGACAATAAATGCTGGCTTTGCCAGCGGTAACCACATCCTGGAATGAATTAAAAAATCTCGGGAATCCCCACTTATATCCGCTGATATGTATTACACGTCGTAGCCCCCGAAATTCTCGACACAGAGGTCGCTAGATAATTGTGGTCAGTGGTGAACGCTTTGCATTGCAACCAACATTAAATTCCAGGGGAATAATTGGCATATAATCAGTGTGAACGGTATAGAGGATGCGTTATTCATAAAATATATTGAGCTCAGCATTTTGAGCCTGTACTTAGCAAGACAAACAACAGAGGGAGAACTCCTGATTTAGGTTTAATGAATTAAATTGTATCGGTGGGTGAGAATATGTTGGTGGCATTGATCATAATTCAGTAACATTTATTGTATTTATGTTAAAGGAGACAGATAGACTAGGAGTTACACGTTTCAATTGGGGAAAGGCCAATTTTAATGGGGTGAGATGCGATTTACGAATGTGGACTGGAAACAACTACTGAAGGTAAATCAGTGCTGGAGTAGTGTGAGGCATTCGACGAAGAGATAGAGAGGTTTCAGAGCAAATATGTTTCTTTCAAGAAAAAGTGTGAACCTCAACATCAAGAGCCTCCTGGATGTCAATTTATAAAATGAGACAAAAAAGGGAAGCTTAAGTCAGATTCAGAAATCTAAATACTACAGAAAGCCAAGCGATAAATGGAATTAAAAACAAAATTTCAGAACTATGACAAAATATTGGCAAGTGAAATCAAGGAAAACACAAAGATGTTTTATAAATACATGAAGGGCAAAAACCTACCTACAGAAAATGTATGGCCTATTAGAGACCAAAAAAGTAACACGTGTATTGATTTGGAAGACGTGGGAATGTTCCTCAACGAAAAATGTGTATCTGCCTTCACAAGGGACACGATGCAGAAATATTAGTTAAGGGTTGGTGTGTGAATTATTAGATTAGATAAATGTAGTGAGATTGGAAATGTTAAGTTTTTTTAAGCATTTTTGAAAGAAGAGACTTCACTGGGCTCGGAAGAAATGTAACCCAGGCTATTAAGATAATCAATGGAGAAAATAGCGGAGGCTCTGGCCATCAATTTCCAATCCGCTATGGAATAAAGTGTGGTGCCAGAGGACTGGCGGTTTGCTAACACTGTACCATTGTTTAAAATGAAGAAAGGGGTTCAACGAGTAATTCAAGCTGTGTGACCCTGAACTAGACCGTGGGAAAATCATTGGAAAAAGTCTGAGCGACAGTATTAATCATCATTTGTAACGGCACGGATTAATCAAGGACAGTCAGCATGGATTTGTTAAGGGAAACTCATGTCGAACTAACATGATTGAATTTTTTGAGGCGGTAACAAGGAGGTTCGGTGAAGACAGTTTGTTTGATGTAGTCTGCATGGATTTGAATCATTGCTTGCAGCAAACTCCCACATGGAAGAAAAATAAAAATCATCGAACCCAAGGGAAAGTGTCAAGTTGGACCCATAATTGTCCCAGTGGCAGGACGCAAAGGCAAATGATTGGTGTGTTTTTGTGACTGGAAGATTGTTTCTAGTGGGGTTCGGCAGGGCTCAGTACAAGGTCCCTTGCTGTTTTTTTAATATATCAATGCTAGAATTTCTATTAGTTTCTCCCCGCTACCGATCACTTACCACCCATTTAAACGCTGAGATGTTATAACACGCGGTTATCTCCCATTTACCCAGAAATGGAAACTAACGTCCATTTATCGTCTATTTATTACCCATTTATCGCCAGCATTCGTTTTGAATCAAGTTAATGCCGACATTTAATTTAACCACTCGTCCATATGTTTATGACGTCAACATCCAGAAAACAGATTTTAATGGAAACTAACGCCCATAAACCGCCCAGCCTATCGTTAGCCCAAAGAAACGCTGAAAAAAAGCTGCATTTACCTGATCTTAACCCAGCGGCATGGAATCCATTTCGTAAATGAAGGACTTTTCTAGAAAAGGCAGCTTCAATTTCTGGAGAGCATTGATTTAATCTGTGAGTTATTTTAAAGTTATTATCAAAATTTAAGAAACATCTTATAATACTGTGGACGAATTTACAATAATTTATGAAATTTCGGATGAAAATGTATTATTTCAGAAGAATAGGTCTAATAGTAATTGTAATGGGGCCTCAAATGTCTCAGCCTGTATTGATGACTGCTCACATGATGCAGACGAGAGGTGAAAGAAGGGATATTGAGGAGCATTATCTGCCCAATTAAGGACGTGGCAGGAGGAGGAGGAGAACGTACATCCGACTCACTTGCAGAGAGAAACGGTCTTACCTGAACGTGTCGGTGAACACGTGCCTTAGGAGAGTATGATTCCACAAGAGGTCATCGCTGTGATATGCCAGATCATCAAGGAGATCTGCAGCCTAACAGCACCATCATGACCGTGCTGCCCTTTGAGGTCAAGGTTACTGCGGCACTTTCCGACTATGCATCTGGCTCCTTTCAGGCATCAGCAGGCGAAATTTGCGATATCTCTCAGTATGCCACGCATTGCTGCTTTCGATAGGTTACTGAAGCCCTTTACGCTCAAAGGATGGACCAGATAAGCTTCCCTTTGACCAGGGTGGCACAGACTGAGGGGGCTTTGGATTTCTCCATAATAGCAAACTTCCCCAAGTTACAGGGAGGAATACACAGCCCGCACATCTCCATGCGAGCACCCTTTCAGGAAGCAGAGGTGTTTCTGAACCCAAAGGGAGTCCACTCCCTGAATGTGCATCTCGTTGTTGACCACAAGGAAATAATCATGGCATTCAATGCAACATTTTCAGGCTGCTTCCCTGATGCACTCATCTTGTGTGACCTGATTATGAGTCAGCCATAAGTCACGGTTGGATGCTGTTGATAAAGGATATGGCCTTACCAGCTGACTGATGGACTCCCCTGCGTAAGCCGCAGACTGAAGCTGAGAGGTGATAACATGAAAGCGACATCGCCACACAAAATATCGTCGACTGACAATTGGAATGCTTAAGCAACACTCCAGATGCCTGGACCATTCAGGAGACGAATTGCAATAATACTCTGAGTAGTTTGCTCAATTAATTGTGGTGTGCTGCATGCTGCATAATTTGGCTATCAGGTAGGGATAAGAATTGCCAAATGGGACTGGCGATCCACCTCAGGAGAGAAGAGAAGACGATGAAGATGAGGTGGATGATGACCTCAGGGAAGACACTCAGGCTGATGTTGAAACCATGCCCTTACTCTCCTTTAGAACGCAGGAAAGGGCCTGTTGTGACTACACAGCTAAAAGTTTTATGTCTGCAGCCATAAATGAAAAGTTTGCGTTAAGTTTGTAACAAGTAGCGTTACGTTTGATGTTAACCTTTCATGGTAAGGACTCGCCGGAGTTTAACGCTACAAGTAGCTAAATACAATGCACAACAATGTTAAGTTAAGTTTTTATAAATACGTTTAACGATATATTTTTGAAAATAAAACATAACACAATACAACACAACACAACAGTACTCCCACCCCCACCTCAACCCAAACTTTCAACATTTTAACGTTTTAGCAATACAATCACAACAGATTTTAATAAAAAAAACCTTCATAGCCCACTCTCTCCCAAACCATCCCAAAACTGAAACATTTAAAAACAGGAACAATTTAATCAACTAAAAGTAAACTGAAACACACACCCACCCCACAAACAACAATATTTACGTATAACAAAACACATTCCCTCCATCCTTACAGCCACGCCCCTCCTTAACTTTCCGCCGGTCTGATCAGCACCTCTTTCCTTTCACCTACCAACACCAATGTGATGATGGTGGACAGGACATTTCTGTGGAAATATCCTCCGAGCCAGATGCAGCAACTTCCTCTGGCTCCCATGAGTCTCGGGCAATGGGGGTGCGGCACCTTGGGGAGCAGTGCCGGATTCCGGGACCAATGATAGCATTCTGACACCAGTGTCCCTGGTTAGTATCTCCAGGGCCACCGCTATTTGCGTCATTTTTTCGTTCACTTTAGTGGATCGGGTTGCCATCTGCTGAGAGATTCCACCCATTGCCTGGAGGAGCTCTTGAAAAAAACTCAACGCTTTTCCAGGACAAGTTAACCATGTACACGCTAAGATCTCCTGTTCGTGGAGCAGTTCGACTGCGCCGAACCAACCGCCGCGTGGTCGTTACCGGCCGTGAATCACTGGAGGCACCCTGTGGCAAAGCACTTGGCCCCGCAAACTCCTCGTTCGAGGAGTACGTGGCCGCAGGAACACTGGAAGCTACGGCTGCTGCAGGCTCCTCCTTGACCTCCTCACTTTCCTCAGTGGAGAGTAGGACCCGCAGCAGAACGGGGGAGATTCAGTGCTCCACGAACCCAGAAATAAGTTAGACCGGCTCCATTGTTTGAAGTGGTGGTTCGATTTCCAAGACCTACGCCGTTGGTTGAACTGGAAGACAAAAAAGAGCTAATTAGAGGAGAAGGCGGTGCTTGGGTCACATCGGAATCCAAACGCTACACAGCCATGTGTATGAGAGCAACTCTAATTTTGTAAGAATGGTAAACATCATGATCGTATAAAATTAGCATTACAATAACTTTCATGATCCCATCATTAATTATATAGCATTACATTACATAACATAATATTACATAACATTGCAGCGAAAAATCATCAATGATATATTTTATGGATATATGAGGCGTCAATTGACTTTACATCACCCAATGGTTTATAGTTTGCTCACGTGGCCTGACGACAGATCCTGACGCAGCATAGGTGGGCAAACGATTGGGAAACCCCAGAAATGCCAGCACCGGCTCCTCGAGATCGGTGAGGGGGCATAGATCTGCAGGGCCGTCACCCGTGCTCCGCTGCTCGTCCCTGTTCTATGAAATTTTTTTCTGCAAAAGGTGACAACGGCATGTCAGGGCGTAAGATCATTGTCAGGTATTGTTACAGATAGAGATACATAGATTACTGACAGATATTTTATTATTAGCATTATTATTATTAAGACGCAACACAACACAACACACATGACTATCCACCGTAAAAGTTTTACATACTGCATGCATGGTTACATCTGCCGTCTGCAAAAAAATTGCTTAAGATCGACATTTTATTAAATGCTGAATGAGAGGTGATCTTATCGAAACGTATAAGATTATGAGTGGAATTGACAAGGTGGATGCAGAGAGGATGTTTCTACTGACAGTGGAAACTAGACCAAGGGGGAATAATCTTAGAATATGGCGCCAACCATTCACGGCTGAGATGAGGACGATTTTCTTCGTGCAGAAGGTTGTAAATATGTAGAATTCGCTGCCTCAGAGAGCTGCGGAAGCTGGGTCATTGAATAAATGTAAGACAGAGATAGACAGTTTCTTAAACGATAAGAGAATAACGGGTTATGGGGAGCGGGCAGGGACTGGTGCTGAATCCATGCTCGGAACAGCCATGATCATATTAAACTGCGACGCAGGCTCCAGGGGCCATATGGCCTACTCCTGTTCCAATTTCTTATGTTCCTTTGTTCTTAATTCTAATTAAACACTCACTGTGTTCTCCCAAATTTCCCAGTCCTCTATTTCAAATGAAACTCTCACTGTGTTCCCCTAAATTCCCCAGACCTCTATTTCTACTGAAACATGCACTGTGTTCCCCGAAATTCCCCGGCCCTCTAATTCTCATTAACCACTCACTGTGTTCCCCTAAATTCCTCAGTCCTCTATTTCTAATTAAACACTCACTATGTTGCCCTTAATTCCCCAGTCCTCCCATTCTATTTAAACTCTCACTGTTTGCTGCTTTATTCCCAGTCCTCTCTTTCTAATTAGACAATGACTCGATTTCTCTACAATTATCTTTATATGATTTATAACTGAACAGTTGTTCTATTGCCCTAAATGCACCAGTTCTCTGTTTCACATTAAACTGTGACTGCATCCCTCGACATTCAAGTGACCTATATTTGTAATTTAACAGTAATTGTATTACCATGAATTCCCTGATGATTCCCATTTCCTGTCGTGTTGGCGCCGAGGTCATTCTGACCGCGTGATCCACGTCGTGTTACATATAAACATAGAAACATAGGAAATATTTTCAGGAGTAGGCCATTCGGCCCTTCGAGCCTGCACCGCCATTCAATAAGATCATGGCTGATCAATCCTTCAGTACCCATTTCCTGATTTATCTCCATACATCTTGATCCCCTTAACCGTAAGAGCCATATCTAAATCCCTTTTGAATATATCCAGTGAATTGACATCAACAACGCTCTGCGGCAGGAAATTTCACAGGTTAAGAACTCTCTGAGTGAAGAAGGTTCTCCTCATCTCAGTCCTAAATGGTCTACCCCTTATCCTAATACTATGTTCCCTGTTTATGGAATTCCCCAACATCGGGAACATTCTTCCCGCATCGAACCTGTCCAGTCCCGTCAGAATCTTATATGTTTCTACGAGATCTCCTCTCATCCTTCTAAACTCCAGTGACTAAAGGCCCAGTTGATCCAGTCTCTCCTCATATGACAGTCCAGCCATCCCTGGAATCAGCCTGCTGAAACTACGCTGCATTCCCTCAAGAGGAAGAACATCGTTTCTCAGACACTAAACACAAGATGAGGCCTCACTAAGGCCCTGGACAACTGCAGTAAGACCTCCCAGCAACTGTATTCAAATCCCCTAGCTATGAAGGCCGACATACCATTTGCATTCTTTATCGCCTGCTGTACCTGCAGGCAATAAAGTACCTGCGTGGCTGATGAACCATGACACGCAGGTCTCGTTGCACCTTTCCTTTTCCTAGTGTGCCGCCATTCAGATAAAATTCTGCCTTCGTGTTTTTGCCCCAAAATGGATAACCTCACCTCACAAAAAGGAGTTAGATGAGGTCCTTACTGCTAGGGGGATCAAGGGGTATGGCGAGAAAGCAGGAATGGGGTACTGAAGTTGAATGTTCAGCCATGAACTCATTGAATGGCGGTGCAGGCTAGAAGGGCCGAATGGCCTACTCCTGCACCTATTTTCTATGTTTCTATGTTATCCACATTATACTGCATCTGCCATGCATTTGAACACTAACTTAACCTGTCCAAGTCAACCTGCAGTGTCTTAGCGTCCTACGCACAGCTCACACCGCCACCCAGTTTAGTGTCATCTACAAACTTGGAGATATTACACTCTATTCCTTCATCCAAATCGTTAATGTATATTGCAAAGAGCTGGGGTCCCAGCACTGGGCCCTGCGGTACTACAGTGGCCACTGCCTGCCATTCTGAAAAGGACTCGTTTGTCCCGATCTCTGCTTCCTGTCTGCCAACCAGTTCCCTATCCATCTCAGTATATTACCTCCAATACCATATGCTTTGATTTTGCACAACAATCTCTTGTGCGGGACCTTATCAAAAGCCTTCTGAAAGTCCAAATACACCACATCCACTGGTCCTCCCTTGTCCACTCTACTAGTTGCATCCTCAAAAAGTTCCAGAAGATTCGTCAATCATGATATCCCTTTCATAAATCAATGCTGACCTGATTCGATCCTGTCACCGCTTTCCAAATGCGCTGCTATTTCATCCTTCATGATCGATTCCAACATTTACCCACGACTGATGTCAAGCTAACCAGTCTATAATTACCTGTTTTCTCTCTCCCTCCTTTGTTAAAAAGTGATGTTAAATTACCTACCCTCCAGTCCATAGGAGCTGAACCAGAGTCGATAGACTGTTGTAAAATGATCACCAATGCATCCACTATTTCTAGAGATACATCCTTGAGCACTCTGGAATGCAGACGACAGGCCCATCGGATTTATCGGCCTTCAATCGCATCAATTATCCGAACACAATTTCCCACCCAATAAGGATATCCTTCAGTTCCTCCTTCTTACTAGAACCACTGTCCCTAGTATCTTCAGACGGTTATTTGTTTCTTCCTTCGTGAAGACAAAATCGAAGTATTTGTTCAATTGGTCCTCCATTTCTTTGTTCCCCATTATAAATTCAACTGAATCTGACTGCAAGAGTCCAACGTTTGGCTTTACTAATATTTTTCTCTTCACATATTTATAGAAGCTTTTGCAGTCAGTTTTTATATTCCCTGCAAGCTTCCTCTCGAAGTGTTTGTTCCCCCTCTTAATTAAACCCTAAGTCCTCCTCTGTCGAATTCTAAATTCCTACCATTCCTCAGGTTTGTTGCTTTTTCTCGCCAATTTACAAACCTCTTTCTTGGCTTTAACACTATCCTTAATTTCCTTTGTTAGCTATGGTTGAGCCACCTTCCCAGTTTTATTTTTTACTCCAGACAGGGATTTACATTTGCTGAAGTTCATCCATGTGAGCTTTAAATCTTTGCCATTGCTTATCCAGCGTCTCCCCTTTGAGTGTTGTTTGCCAGTCTATTCTAGCCAATTCACGCCTCATACCGTCGAAGTTACCTTTCCTTAAGTTCAGGACCTTAGTTTCCTAATTAAATGTGTCACTCTCCATCTTAATAAGGTATTCTACCAAATGATGTTCACTTTTCACCAAGGGGCCTCGCACAACAAGTTTAGTCCCTTCTCATTACACATCATCCAGTCTAGGATGTCCAGCTCCCTGGTTGGTTCCCCGACATATTGGTCGAGTAAACCAGCCCTAATACACTCGAGGAAATGCTCCTCCACCGCATTGCTACCAGTTAGCTTAACCCAATTAATATGTAGTTTAAAGTCGCCATGCTTACTTCTGTACCTATATTGCACACATCCCTTATTTCTTATTTGATGCTGTCCCCAACCTAACTACTACCATTTGGTGGTATATACACTACTCCTACTAGCGTTTTCTGCCCTTTAAATTCCGCAGCTCGACCCATACCGATTCCACATCATCCAGTCTGTTGGAGCGGATTTTTGGACATATACTTGATTGTATACGGGACAAAATATTTGTTTTATTTTCCCCTTCAAAAATTTATTTTGTAAGGGATAATACTGATGCATTATGCTTTCAACAGTTAAACTTCAAGGAATAATGGCCTTGAGTTAATGGAGATAGGAAAGTGAGATAATGAGTTAAGTGCAGAGTATCTTTGTTTATACCGGTGTCAAAAGCCTGCACTTGTTTATACTGCCCTGGCACAAAGCAGGATGGGTTATATCAAAAGCTTAGCCTTCGATAGTCAAAGCTTTGTAGTGCTAAAGCATGTGTTGTAATGTGACGTAATTTGTAAGATAAAATAACTTCACTGCAGATAACAATTTGAGTCGTGGTTCAGAGACAGGAGTTTCCAACACTTCTCCCAAAGCTTTGTCTCCGATTTAGTAAACATCTCTTTATATATTATACAGTCTTGGAAATATTTTTCCACAACAAAATGGTGTCACGACAGGATACTGTCTCATCAGACGTGATTATTTAAGACAGTATCTAGAATCTGGTGTTAGAAACTGAAAAGAGAGGTGTACGGGCAAGACGGGATAGTGTATAAGATACGAGTAAGTAGATAGTGGGAGGAGGTTGTCTAACCAGTTTGATTTTTCCCTTTGGTAAATAAGGTCGGTGCGGACATTACGGTGCAGGGGGACGTTGGGCACACGCGGTACCTTTAACCATTGAAGTAGATGGTCAACAGGCGGCCTTTGTCCCTTTTAAAACCGAGATCCAACGAGTTTTAGGTAACACCCCTACTAATTGGGGTAAAATTACTACAACCAAGCAGCAAAAAGGGGAAGGAGCTTTAGAGTATGGGGAACGATTGTTCCAGATATATCAAGAATGCTCTGGACAGGGGAACCCAGGCTGCGGTGACCGAACATTTATTCAGGCATTTAAGGACGGACTAGCCGCTGCATACCAGACCATTATAAAAATGGGAGTAATTGTAACCCAGGATTATGATGAACTGGTCGAGTGGGCTAGTTGCGTCCAGGGAGGGGGCGATGAAAAATCTCAGACAAAGATAAAGCAGGAAAAGGTCTCTGCCACGGAAACAGGAGGAGGGCAGAAAAGGGGGACTTGCCATAATTGTGGTAAACCGGGCCATTTTGCCAGGGAATGCAAAGGGAACGGCAGTGAAAAGCAATGTACGTATTGTGGTAAGAAAGGGCAGCTGGAAGCGACATGCTATGGTAAAAATGGCTATCTTAATAAGGCAAGGAACCTGTCAGAACCGGAATACCAGCAGTGGCAGGTGTACAAAGCCACCCGGTGATTTCCGACGGCCCCTGTGCAAAGTAAAAAGGAGGGAAGGATATATGTGTCTGCACTAGTAGGGGACGGACAGTGTGAAATGCTAGTGGACACGGGAGCCTCAATATCCATTACCAATCTGACCCTTCCCGTCACCGACAAGAAGGCTCTGATAAACGGAATAGATGGACGCACTACACTAGCCTATCTGAGCACCACCCAATTGGTGGAAATTGATAACTTATATATACCCATGAGATTTTACGTATGCAAGAATCGTGAGGGAACAATATTGGGGAATGATGTAATGAGGGAATTTAAGGCCCTGATTGATTACCGCAAGGGGAAACTGACATGGCCAAAGGCGGATGGCAGGAAGGGAGATTTAGGACAGATAGCCCACCATGTGGAAAGTATAGGTGTAACAGCCACAAAAACTAACTGGCTTATCGGGACTAAAGGGTATGGAGGCATATGTGTCTGTGTGCCCGGGGTCTGGGCACAGACAAAATTAGATACTGGAAGGGCGAAGATGGAACCTATTAAAGTCCCTGGACCACCTCATAAACCACACCGACAATACGCTATAAGACCTGAAGCTAGAACAGCGGTTGTAGAAATAGTAAAAGGGCGAGTGGAAAACGGTATCGTAAAAGAAACAGTTAGCACCACTAACTTCCCAAAGTGGCCGGTAGGGAAACCAGATGGGAGTTATAGACTCACTATCGACTACATTGCCCTTAACAAGGTCACCCGCAAATTACACCCGATCGTGGCCAGCCCCTCCACAATCCTTAATGGATTATCCCCTGAACATAAGATCTTTTCAGTCCTAGACTTAGCCAATGGTTTTTGGGCCTTTCCCCTTGAGCCAGAATGACAAGAAAAATTTCCCTTCACGGTGGAGGATAAACAATATACTTGGATCCAATTACCACAAGGATTCCATAATAATCCTGCCATATTCCATCGAGTCATGAGGGATATACTAAAACAAATAGAGGTACCGGCAGGAAATAGTATTTTACAATATGTCGACGACATATTAATAGCCTCAGAAACCAAGGAAGGACATCAGGCAACCCTATACTTAGCAGTAAGGGCTCTGGAAACGGCGGGCCTTAAGGCTAACCCAAAAAAGGCACAGGTAGGGAAATCCCAGGCCCTGTACCTCGGATACTGCCTCTCAAAGGGGTTGAAAGAAATGCCCTCGGAAAGGAAAAAGGCTGTCAAGGACAAGCCTCGACCAGTAACGGTAAGGGGGACCTCTTTAATTACAGACGGAACTTTATGCCTAATTTTTCAGAAATTGCTGAGTCAAGACAACGATTCGTGAAAGGGGGGAAACCGGCCCCAGACCTGATAGAGTGGGGCCCTTAACAAGACCAGGTGTATAGTAAACTCAAGTCAGAACTAGTCTCTGCACCTGGATTGGGACTGCCTGACATGAGTAAGGATTTCCACATCCACTGTAACAATGAAGGTGGGTTCTATATGGCCGCGGTCACCCAAGATCGCGGGGATAAAAGGAGACCTATAGCCTACTGCTGTACCACCGAAAGCCCGGTGGTGACTGGGTTATCCAGATGTATAGCCGCGCTAGATTGCGCAGCTTGGGCGGTAAAAATAAGCGAGCCTGTGGTGATGACTGGAAACATCGTTCTCCACACTGAACACACATTGGTAGAAATGTTAAACACAGGAAAACTGAGAACCGTATCTAATATGAGATGGGCAAAGTGGGAAGCAGTCCTCTTACCACCCAACAATGCGGTAACCATAATTAGGGATGTAGGAAACAACCCCGCATAAGGTATGATGGGTGAAGGGGAACCCCACTTTTGTGAAGAGGTATGTGAGGATATGGAAGAGGATAGAATAAAAGACGCCCCCATTCAAACCGCAGAACAAACCTTGTTTGTGGACGGCTCACGAAAATACGTAGAGGGACTACCCCGTACCGGATGGGCCGTAGTTAACCAGGATCTAGAGATAGTTGAATCAGGGCGAATTAATGGGGGGTCGTCAGCTCAAGTAGCAGAACTGGTAGCCCTCACCCGGGCACTGGAATTATCGGAAAATAAGATTGTTAATAGCTATACGGACAGTAGATATGCATTCGGGGTAGTACACGATTATATGACAACATGGGGGAGAAGGGGTTTTATCACAACTAGCGGACATCCCATAAAGCATCAGCTGAGAACAGAAGCTCTTTTAGCAGCTAGTAATAAATCAAAACAAGTAGCGGTCATTAAAATGAAAGCCCACAGGAGGGAGCCGGACCGAACTAGTCCAGATTGGCTGAGTCACCAGGGAAATAAAGCTGCAGACGTAGCTGCACAGAAGGCATTAGAACAGGAAGAGTGTGAGGAAGCCTCAGTCAGTGCCGCTGGGGCCCGAGACGAAAAGATAAGTATTGAGAAACTACACCAGAACACTTCTGAGGAGGAAATATGTATGTGGACAAAGCAGGGCGCAACGCAAGGGAAGGATAATGTTTGGAGACGAACCGACAAGGTAACGGCGCCTGAATGCATACAGAATACCTTATTGGAGTTGCATCATGGCCTGTCTCATTCAGGACGAGAGGCCAAAACCGGGAGTCTTGGAAGAGATTCGTGGTGGAAAGGGATGGGGAGAGCTATCGGCAAATATTGCCATCGAGGCGTTACGTGTGCACAATATACTCCAGGCATGCCCATTAAAATTAAAATGGGACACCAGCCCCGTCCACGGGGGCCATGGAAACACGTACAAATTGATTTCACAGGTCCTTTGCCACCATCCCATGGAAAAAGATATTGCCCCGTGATTATAGATCAATTTACCCGGTTGGTGGAAGCTTTCCCCACATGTGATTGCACTGCCTCACAGTGGCAAGGATATTCTGACCAAGGTACCCACTTCACCGGAAAAAATTGTAAAAAATATATGCCAGCTGATGGACGTAAAGTAATAATTCCACATCCCCTACCACCCGCAGAGTTCTGGGATGGTAGAGCACATGAACCATACCCATTCGGGATAGGACGCACCATAGATGAATTACGTAACCTAGAGATGGTACTGGAACAGATAGTTAACGACAGTGCTGGACCAATAGAGGGCATAACGGCTGAAATGGTAGCTATAGGCACAATGGTACTCCAGAACCGAATGGCCCTCGATACTATAAAAGTGTGGGCACATGTGCCTTAATTGTTGCACTTACATTCCCGATAATTCAGAAAACATAACCAACCTCGCTGATCACATAAGAAGGGAGGTAATGAAGTTATCCAAAACAGCAGGAGGATCTAGCTGGTTTGACTGGCTGTTAGGGGCATCCTGTGGGTCCTATCTTATGCATGGAGTAATTATGCATAATTACTCTGGTAATTATTCTGGTTGTAATAATAATTACTTGCTGTCTGATTATCGGGTGTTTTAATATCTGCTGTAAAGTTATGATGGCTCGACTGATGCCAGAAGCCAGTGTAATCGCCGAAGAAGAAGCACACCTGATGTAAATACTTGAAGACACCAAGGATGAAGAAACAGACCACGATGACACCGACCACTATCTTTGAAGTGTAGCCTAGAGCTACAGGCAAGGTGGACATACGGAACATCAGGGAAGTAACATACCCCAAAGGCCGAATATATGACACCATGCTACTATCATTGTGGTCATCTGGATTTCGTGAACATCCTCCAGGACCAAAAGGGGGAATATTGTAGGAGCGGACTTTTGGACATATACTTGACTAGTATACGGGGCCAAACATTTGTTTTTATATTCCGCTTTAATGAATTTTGTAAGGGACAATACTGATGCTTTATATAAGAAAGAACACAGTTAGACTTCAAGGTATGATGGCCTTGAGTTATGGAGTTAAGAAAGTGAGATAATGAACGACTGGAGAGATAAGTGGGAATCTGTTTCTCTATACCGGTGCCAAAAAGCCTGCACTTGTTTATAATGCCCTGTCACAATGCGAGGATGGATTATATCAAGAGCTCGGCATTGGATAGTAATTGTATGAAAAGCTTTGTAAACCTTGTAATGTGATGATTAGACTGAAGGACTGGTGCTAAAGCATGTGATGTAAAGTGACCTAATTTGTAAGATAAAAGAACCTCACTGGAGATACCAAATTGAGAAGCTGGTTCAGAGAGAGGGGTCTCAACACTTCTCCCAAAGCTTTGTCTCCGATTTAATAAACCTCTCTTTATATATTATACAGTCTCGGAAATATTTTTCCACAACATGTCTGTGGGAAAATATTTCAGACATCAGTGTGACTGGAAAAGCACACACACAGCCGAGTGAGAGTGTTCCAGTGCACTGACTGTAGAAAGAGCTTCAATCAATTACACAGCTGAAAAAATATTGCACCATTCACAGTGGGGAGAAACTACACGTGTTCTGTGTGTGGACAAAACTTCAACTGATCATCCAACCTGGAGAGACACAAGGACACCTGCATCATGGTGAAACCGTGGGAATGTGGAGACTGTGAATAGGGATTCAGTTCCCCGTCGGATCTAGAAATTCATTGTCACAGTCACACCGAAGAGAGGCTGTTCACCTGCTCTGTGTGTGGGCAGGGGTTCACTCAGTCATCCAACCTGACGAAACTCCAGTGAGTTCACACTGGTGAAGTGTGTGGAGGGATTCACTCAGTCATCTGAATTGCCTGTTCACAAGTGTCTGCCCGGGTTATGTTCCACTGTTATTACTGCTGTTAATCGCATCCTGACTGAATCGTGTTCGTTCTGTCAGTTGGGATTTGTTTCTGCTGATATTACAAACACCGAAAACTGGGATGGAGTTTAATATTTTGATATTTCAAATAATACAATGTGTCGATATTTGAAATATCCATGCTAAGAGCAGACTAATTGATGTCCTGTTATATTTTGGTCCTTTTCTCCTTTCTATCTCTAGATTGTTTCATTTCTCATGCCTTTGGTTACTCTCAGGGAAGAAGTCCCAGTTCCTTATACCTTCCAGAGTGCCGCTCTTTGCCTTGGTGTCCAGAGTAGGGGTAGCTATCACGCCTGGGATCACTAAACACAAAACACATTCTGTTAATTTCTTTCTGCTACAGGCTTAGCGCGTTGCTGGCAGCATCTCTCTCACCTTACATGTGTGAATAGAGAATCGTGCAAATCTGGTTTCAATTTAAATTTGAATCCACTCAGTAAATGTATTTAAAGAAAAATGTACAAGTAAACCCATCACATCAAGTAATTGACAAAAGTTTACAGTCAACAAGATGAACAAGTAAAAATATCACGGCCCAGTAACCCAGCTCTATATTCACAGGAGAAAGTCTGTTTTCTAAGTCCTCGAATGTCAGTTGGTGAGATGAGAGACTGAATCACTTTCCACATTCAGCTGGTAAACGGTCTCTCCCTGATGTCTTTCCACCCAACGTGCATCTGCATCCATTCCCACTGTCCCCACATTTACAGTGTTGAGTCAGCTGGCCACACGAGTCTCACAGGCTAGACGATTGGTTGAAGGTGCATCCACACACAGAACATGTGTCCTGTTTCTCACCGCTGTGATTGGTGTTTTTCCAAAGGCTGATGATAGGGTGATCCTGATCAATCCGGTGAATCTCTCAAATCTTGCAGTGATGTTTGGTTTAAGTTTCCCAGCTGTAGACCCTCACCTTCTAATAACCTGCAAATTGAGGTTACAAACGTTGTTACTTTAAGTACAGGAAACACATTTCCATTGTGGTAGGCATCAGAGTCGAGTCCAGTCCTGCCATCAAATTACAACCACACACTTCCCAGTTGAGGTCATTTCCCAGTTGAGGTCATTGGATCGGTATCAAGAGCAGGGGCACTGGCTAATCTTTAATCATATTTAGCCCACTGGTACCGAGGACAATTATAATCCCTGAACTGCTGCCTTGGCTGAGATCAACTAACAGCACAGATCAAGGAACGAACTTGGAAACTTCCCAGTCAATATTGCAGAGTTTTCTAAAATTTGGGGGATGAGGGGAGGGTTAGAAATTATATTTTGAAACACATTTTACTCCAGCTTTAAACGAAATTTTCGACACACTGCACAATTCTGAACTCTTTTCAAATTCAAGTCAAATGGATCATCAAAAAGAGTGTGACATTTTAGAAAGACGGAAGTCACTGAAATCGACAGCTTTTCAATCACTGCACAGTACAGAAGGGAACAACTGTTAATTGGAGGTCCCCCGACACTCCGAAATAAACTGCACTGTTCCTTTAAGTATAAATAGGCTGTGAAAAGGGAGTCCGGGTCCCTTTAAATAGCTGCTCCATTCCCCCAGGTTTGGGAGGAGCAAACGCGTGCGGTCTCCTTATATCCACACACAGCAAGCACCGTCGGTGGGCTCCCACAAATTCCTAAAGATCGAAGTAAAAGAACGCATCTGGTTAAGCACAACAACTGAAAAGTGCACACACAAAGTCTTTGCTATATACGCGTGTGTGTAAACAAAACACATCATTCTTAATGTTTGACAGTGAATTCCACAGAGCAAAGCTATTGTCTTCGCCAGTTATTTTCCAGCATTTTATTTGCTCTTATTTACAATGTAATTGGAGAGTGTTTAATCCCTTTACCATTTATTGATGACCCATTGTCTTGTGTGCTCTTGCTTCGAAAGTGATGTCACACTGACCATTCCGTTACCAAGGTGACCACTTGTCCGCAGTATACTGTGGGAAAGGGGATTAAATCTCACTGAGGGTAATAAGCAGCCTCCCACCAGTCTCTGCATTTTATTGCCCAGTGATCACCTCACCATTACACAAAAGGTCCTGAGATTTACCTCCAGTGTGGATGACTTGTGTAAGTGATGTTAAAAATTAAATTGTAGGTTAAAAGAGAAGTTGGATAGGGAGGGTTTTGAGAGTAGGCGTAAAAGAGGAGTTGGGGTGAGGGGTTTGGAGAGTAGTGTAGAAAGAGGAGTTGGGTTGAAGGTTTGTGAGAAATGCGCTGATCGAGGAGTTGGGGTGAGGGATTGGGGAGTTGGGTTGAAAGAGTAGTTGGGGAGGGGGAGGTGGAGAGTAGGGGTGAAGAAGGTGTATGTGGAAGAAAGAATCTATGAATCTATGGCTTATGGAAAAGGGAAGGGTTAAATTCTGTTTTTTGATATGCTTAAAGAAATAATAGGACTAGAAAAATAGCCACGCTTTTTAGCCTTGAAACTTAGAGATGCAATTAAATGACCATCTGGTATTAAAAGGGAGTCTCCTTTTGATTCTGCTTATTAGACTGTGAACAGAGAAAAACTATGCAAGGACAGATAGAGTGTGCACCTCCCGAGACGGCCTTTGTACTCGTGGGACTAATGAATAAGATTCCTCTTCTATTTCTGTATTCAATTTCTGTATAAAGATAAGTGCAATTTGCTTGTATGTCAGAGTTTTGCCTTGGTACGGTCCAAGCAGGCTCTCCGAGAAATATCTTGCTTTTTAAAATAAATTCTCTCGAAGTGCAGTTCTGAAAGTCTCCGCCTGAGTTAATTTAAGCTAAATATTTCCTCGACAGATTCTGGCGTAGTCCGGCAGGATCTCTAAAAAAAAACGATATCCAAAAGAACTAAATTTAACTTTTAAAGAGAAAAGAGGAATTTTAAGGACCTTCCAAGCTGAAAGGAGGAAGGTGCCTAGGCCGTCCTAGCTGAAAGGGGGACGGGCCGCCGAGATCCCCTAGAGGGTGAGGCATTTAAGGTAGCTACCGCTAAGAAGCTAAAATAACAAAAAGGCAAAAGGAGACCCCGAGCTGAGCGGAAGAGAGAACACCGGTGAGCGCTTTGTAAATTATTGTATGTTTTGTAGGAGTGTCCTAACTCTCATTTCAGAAAAGATCGCGAGACGTTGCATCCGGAAGAATGGGAAACGGTTCCAGTAGAGCAGGGCGCTCGCGCCCAGCTCCTAGAAAAGGAGCTACTATGTCTTCTGTACCATCCATGTGCGATTACCTGTAAGCAACACCACCGTCTTAAGTATGGGTGTGGCCGGTATCCCCATGAAAGAATTTTTATCTGAACCTACCAAATTGATAATTGAAGGACAATCAGTTAATGATGAGACTTTGAAAGTCTCTAAAACAACACCACTCCCTTTATTGGGAAGACAGACTTTGTGCAAACTAGGAGCCACAATTTATTGCACAAAGGAAGGAATGTACATGGAGCTCCCTCCAAATAATATTCATCATTTCTTTAATGGGATTAAAAAAGAGAAAAGGGAGGATAACAAAGAAAAGGCTGCCCTCTATTGTTGGCAATTGAATGGCAACTTCTATTCGCCCTTGATACATGAAGTTACACAAAACTTAAAAGCTAAATTTGACTCTAATACTGAATAATTGATGTATATAATTTTGACAAGCTTTGAGGCAGTTCAGCTTCACTGTACAGCCTGGTACACTGGTCAAAAAGCTGAAACTTACCAGTGTTTGGTACAATCCTTTTTAAATAGAGAAGAAATAGTAGAAGCTATGCCCCACATTTATTTTGGATGAGAAGGATTGGGGGTAGCCATCGATTTGACACCCTTACAGCAACAGCGGTTTAGAGAAGCGAACTCGACACCTCATCTGACCTTGGCTGTAAAACCGCCAGCGAAACCTAAAGATATGGGTCCGATGATTGTAGGAATAGAAAGAGAAAAACAGCAACAAGGCTATCAACCTTGGGCAGTAATAAAATTGCAAAATGTTCAGATAGACCTTATCACCCACAATAGGGGGATTCTCTAGTGGAAAGGTAAAAATCATGTCTCCACTTTTGAAAAACAGCAACCCCCGGAACAACCAAGCCCTAAGCTGCCAATGGCATTGAATCAAGTATCTCCTGAACTTTGGGCAAAGCATAAGAATCATGTTGGGCAAGTACGTTCTGCAGTACCCCATCGGGTACAATTAATAAAGAACGCCGTGTTACCAAGCATTAGGCAGTATAGACTGCCTCCAGAGGCAGAAAATGGGATAGAGCCAGTTATTTCTGCATTGTTGGAACAAGGAGTTTTAGAAAAGACACAGAGCCCGTGTAACACTCCGATACTGCCCATACCAAAGGTTAATAGGCCGAATGAATGGAGATTTGTGCAAGATCTGAGAGCTATTAATAAGGTAGTAGTCCTATCACCCCTGTGGTACCGGACACCAACATTATACTACCTGCTATACCACCAACAGCAACTGTCTTTACTGTAATGGACATGTGTTCAGCTTTTTACTCTATCCCGTTAAATCAAGAAAGTCAGGATCTGTTTGCTTTCACCCAGAAGAAGCAGCAGTGCACATGGACCAGGTTGCCCCAAGGATACACCGAAAGCTCCGCAGTATATGCAACAGCAGTACTAACCCAAGAACATGGTGGGGGAAATTGGCCAGTTGCTTATTATTCGGTTTTGCTGCCTCCAGTAGTAAGGGTAATGCCAGCTAGTCTACGTGCTGTAGCTGCTACTGCGGTCATGGTGGAGAAGTCGGTACCTATTGTTTTGGATCATCCATGTACTGTCATTACAGACCATGCTGTGTTATTACTTTTGAATTCAGCTTCCACAGAACACTTTACAGCGTCTCGAAGAACAGGTTATGAAGTATTATTGCTGTCATACCCTAACTATACCTTTCGACGTGCACCGGTAGTGAACCCAGACACCTTTCTTCCTCCGAAAGAAGTAGAGTATCCAGACCAGCATGATTGTCTGTTAACGGTGGAAGTAGCCACCTTACCAAGACCAGATTTGCTCACAGAGCCCATGGACAATCCTGATCTTATTCTCTATACGGATGGATCATCACATAGGCCGTCGGATGATTTGTTTTTGGCAGGCTATGCTATTGTAAATCCCCACGAAACTGTTGAAGCATTCGCCCTGCCTCCCGGAAACTCGGCTCAGGCTGCTGAATTGTTGGCCCTCACTAGAGCTTGTATAATAGCTAAAGATCAAACTGCTAATATCTATACTGATTCTAGATATGCATTCGGTGTGGTCCATGATTTTGGACAACTGTGGAAAAACAGAGGCTTTATCACCTCTGGTGGAAAGCATATTAAGCACTCTCAACTGGTGCTTAATCTATTAGACGCCATTCAGTTGCCAAGTAAGGTGGCCGTTATCAAATGTGCAGCTCACACAACCGGTGAGGATGAAGTATCAGTAGGAAACAGGAGGGCTGACGAGGCAGCCAAACAGGCCGCTTCGGCACAGGCAGACTGCCTTCAAGCAGTCTCAGTCTCCCTTCCACAGGTACTTGACATCCAACAACTTCAAACAGCCCAGCAACAAGTTACCATGCAGGAAGGAAGAACTTGGGAAAACCAGGGTTGTTTTAAAAAAAAACGACATTTGGTATCACCCTGATGGGCGAACTGTTTGCCCTAGATCTCTATTTTTGCCCCTGTCTTGCCTAGCACACGGTCAGGCTCACATGAGTAAAGAAGGGATGATACATGCTATTAATGCACAGTGGTATGCACCAGGAATAACAGTAGTCATTGAGAAAGTTGCTAGAACATGCCAAATTTGTAACCGAGGTAAAACACCTGCTGAATATGATCATCTACCCCAACCAAGTATGCCCTTTGAAAATTTGCAAATTGACTTTGTCCACATGCCTCCAGTATCAGGTCTTAAGTATCTATTAGTTATAGTAGATATGTTCACAAGGGGGGTAGAAGCGTACGCCACTAGGAAAGACGATGCCCGAACAGTAGTAAATATTTATTTAAAGAAATAGTACCAAGATATGGGATACCTATGGGAATCAACTGTGACAGGGGAACCCACTTCACCGGAAAAATAGTGCAAAACCTTGCAGAAGCGTTCGGGTTCCAGTGGAAGTTACATACACCATATCAGCCACAGTCCTTGGGAATGGTAGAGAGAGTAAATGGGATAATAAAATCTACCCTTACCAAGGTATGTCAGGAGACAGGACTGAAGTGGCCAGAAACCTTACCATTAGTATTGTATACAATGAGAAACCAGAAAAACCGACACACTGATTTGACACCACTTGAAGCCTTATTGGGAAGATCAGTGGCGTAAAACCACCACTGTCAGATGAAAAAATAGCATTAATTTGGAATGATGAAAAATCACTAAAGTATGCTCAGGCCATGTGTGAAATAGCAAGAAGTCTGCATGAACAAATAAAGCAGACACAGGTGCCCCCGTCGGAAGGAAATATGCACCTTTCAGGCCTGGAGATCAAGTGTTCGTAAAAACATTAAATAAAGAATCATTTTCTCCTAGGTGGAAAGGACCGTATCAGATAATTCTCACAACACGAACCGCTTTGAAGTTGGAAAAGCACCCGAACTGGGTGCATGCAACCCGCTGTAAATATTATTTCCCCGCCGAATTACAGCAGAATGAAAAGGCATTGAACGAGGACATACTACGGTCGCCCGACTAAGAAAACAGCCATCTTCTCGCTGAAGAACTGTACCTGCTATTGTATTAAATATTTGGACTTGAAAATATTGGCCAAAATTCACGGACGGATGTCAGAGCTCATTTGTGTGCCAGTTTGGGCCTTTATCATTTGGGTCACTGTTACTATCGTGTGGACGTGTTGTTATTTTAACAACTTATTTCAAGAGTGATTTAGAAACAAACAAGAAAGGGAAGATGGGATGGGACTCTTGGAAAAATTATAAATGGACGTTAGATATACTGATCATTTTAGCGACAGGGAACTCCCGGCAGGAGGAAGAAGTCCTAAAAGAAGGAAAAATATGGTATGGGAAAGAAGTAATAGTATAAGGCAGCAAGGCTTTTTTATATGCCCAGTAGGCCAAAGTTGTAAAGTAGGGAATTTTACGGCACGATGTGAGGCATGTGGAATGAAGGAAGAAAGAGGGAAGTTCCAGTTTATATTGGGGAAAGGGTATCAGTTGTTCATAGAATACCAGGCCGATGTGTGGATGAAGTGTACCCGGAGCACAGGGAAAAAGAAGAGATGGGGGTATATAGGAGGGCCGGACGAGAGAAAAGACTTCCTCCGTTATTCATATACAAGTATGGTAGAAGGGCAGCGTATGTTGTGCATAAATAACACCCTGGTGAATGGAGGAGACCCATTTGTGGTAAAATAATCAGTAAAAGAATCCGGCCACCCAGAAGACCGGGACCCGGGACATCTAAAAAGGATACTGACCACTTGCATCCCAGTGGTAAGATCCCCAGGTGTATTAAATCTAACAATACGAATTAAATATCCCCCAAAGAAAGAAGACGGTTGCCACACAACCAGTATTAAGTTGTCTTTTGAATAAGAAAGACCCGAAAGAAAGAAACAGCATGTGTTAGGGACTGTGTTCGGTGGAGTGGGAGCAGGAATAGGAGCATTGAACTCCATGGTAATCGAGACCCTACAAAATAAAATCCAGGCCGTCGGAGGACTGGTAGGGGAAGATATAAAAATCAGAAATGCCTGGGATGAAGGATTACAGCAATTGCAGATATCAGGTTATGTCCTAAATGAAATGACCTGGCAACAGAATGAAGGGATAGAGAAGAAAATAGAGAACCTAATGAAAGAACAACAGGGAGTAAACAAGTACACCCTTTGCCTGTTTAAAGAAATGATCAGACAGCTATTAAGAGCCGAGTTAGAAAGGAAAATATTATCCTTCCATGCTAACACATGGGAAAGTTTGCTGGAAATTAACAAAAGAGATAAGCTTCTTAATTTAACCATTAACCCTCAAAAAAGATATACCAGTTGTAATTCAAAAGGATGTAACGTTACTGGAGAGATAGTAAGTATGACACAAAAATAAATTTGGTGTCAGTTCCAAGTAATGCCCCAGCTGTTTGGACAGAACTTCTGGTTCCCAGAATTTAAAGGAGATTGGGTCGATGAGAAGAATATGACACATCACCAGAGGGGATGTGCTAGGTGGCCATTCGGAATGGTATGTCCCTATCAGACCGCCATATACGAACCATGCTCACTGCAGCACTCCATTGGAGTATGTAAATGGGAATTAAAGCCAACAAATGACACTGAAATAACTGAAATAGGACAGAATGAGATCTGAGTGACAGGAAATAAACCTGTCAATCTGGATGGAATTTTTTATAAACACCCCATTAATAAATGCGTGAGAAGAGTCTACACCCTGTATGACTCTGAAATAAAACGAACTTATACCTTTGGGCAGTGGCAAAATGTAGAAAATTATCTGTCTATGCACAAGATTGAACCCCCTGTAATTAATTTGACCAAACTGCACAATTTGATACGTAATGACAAGAAAATTGAGGAATCTCTGTCAAAGCAAGGCAGAGACATCCACCAATTTAGAGTCGAAATTAGTTACAAGAAGGGGCAACTAGTGAGAATCGCAGACGAAGTCACCTCTTTGACAGTACACCACTGGTGGGATGTGTTTACCGGATGGTCCCCAAAAGCTACAGCAGTACTGAAGCTTGCTATACACCCCATAGTAATCGTAGGCGTGGTTATGCTTGTATTATTAATAATCCTTTGCGGAATGTGGATAAAATTAAAAAATGTAATTAGTCAAGTAATAAACCCCATTTTGCTCAAGAAGAGAATATAGGAAATTGTGTTGATCTAAAAAATAAAAAGATCAACAAGGAGGGAATTGTGGAAGAAAGAATCTATGAATTTATGGCTTATGGAAAAGGGAAGGGTTAAATTCTGTTTTTTGATATGCTTAAAGAAATAATAGGACTAGAAAAATAGCCACGCTGTTTAGCCTTGAAACTTAGAGATGCAATTAAATGACCATCTGGTATTAAAAGGGAGTCTCCTTTTGATTCTGCTTATTAGACTGTGAACAGAGAAAAACTATGCAAGGACAGATAGAGTGTGCACCTCCCGAGACGGCCTTTGTACTCGTGGGACTAATGAATAAGATTTCTCTTCTATTTCTGTATTCAATTTCTGTATAAAGATAAGTGCAATTTGCTTGTATGTCAGAGTTTTGCCTTGGTACGGTCCAAGCAGGCTCTCCGAGATATAGCTTGCTTTTTAAAATAAATTCTCTCGAAGTGCAGATCTGAAAGTCTCCGCCTGAGTTAATTTAAGCTAAATATTTCCTCGTCAGTGTATGAATGAATGGGATTTACAGCCCTTTAATTACCTTTGTTGAACTATGATGGAGATTAATTTTCTTTTAAAATGTTTTGTATTGTGTGTTTCACTGAAGTTAGACGTGGGGTTGCAGTTCTTTGCAGGCACTGGACTGTTTCTGGTGAATTAATGTGGGCAGTGTTAATTGGGAATAGATTTGAGTGGGATCATTCTGTGCTGAATGCGTGGCTGGGCGGAGGGTTTGCCCTCAGTCCCAGTGACGAGGTGTTGGTGACACCAAATCCAGGGACCACATACATTGTGACTCCAAATCCAGGGACAACTTACATAGAGGCGTCAAATCCAGGGACCCCGTACACTGAGGCAACAAATACAGTGACCAGTTACAATGAGACTATAGAATTACATCAGATATATGGGACAGAAACGAGCCATTCGGATTAACCAATCTGTGCCGGTGTTCATGCTCTGCTCGGTAATTAGAGCGCCTCAGTATGGGGAATGTCCATGCCGGTGAAAGCAGCTCTAGTTAGGGGGAAAGGTGGGTAATGAATGAAGATATGATGTTGGAATCAGACGGTGACTGGTGAGGCCTGGTGACAGATTATTGTCAGAAGCCCTTTTCAAGCAGGCTGATGATTAAATGTAACCAGCACAACAACTGTATCTGTCTGTTATTATCCCAAAATCCCCAAATCTAATGTCACTAATTGATTTTTCTGTGAGAAATGCAGAGATGTAAAAGAAGGGAGGAAATGAGGCTTGCGCAGAAACGAAGGTTCCTTGAATTAACACATTGTGAGGCTGTTTTGTGACTTATTTGTGAGAGGTTAAAAACATGAAATGGAAAAGGGCAAGTCGAGTGACACTTATATTGCCAATAGTGCTTTCAACTTTAATCACTATATCCTAAGCCGAATATCATATTGACTATCCCAATCACTAATCCCAATCCTAACACAAAGCCACAAACCACACCCACTAATCACTAAACCTACATCTAAACCCAGCCCCTAATCAATGCTAAGAACATAAGAAATAGGAGCAGAAGTCGGCCATCTGGCCCCTTGAGCCCGCTCTGCCATTCAATAATATCATGGCTGATCTGATCTTGGCCTCAATTCCACTTCCCTGCCCTCTCCACAGAACGCTTGACTTCCCTATTTTTCAAAAATCAGTCCATCTGCAAATTAAATATATTCAATGACCCAGCGTCCATTGCTCTCTGGGGTAGAGAATTTCAAAGATTCACGACTCTCTGAGAGAAGAAATTCATCCTCACTTGCGTTTTAAATGGGCGACCCCTTATGCTCAGACTTTGCCACCTAGTTCTCGATCCTAGTTCTCGATTTCCCCCACAAGAGGAAACAGAGATCAGTGGGGAAGCTAAAGAACCGATAAAGGAAGTGTTTAAACAATTATTTTGATGCAAAAAAATTCTGCAATGTATGTACGTAACAAGTAATTATAATCAACTAACCCATCAAAATTAGCAAAGACAATTACAAAGACCAGAACATTTCAAAAGGAGTATGCAGTATGTGTGGAGATCTATTAACCACATTCAAAAATCGTTAATCAATATAGAAAATAAGAGAGTTCCAGTCTTAAGCAAGATAGTTCTTTCAAGGAACGTCAAATGTCTGTAAAGTGAGACACGCCGGTTCAGTGTATGACATCAAACGAAACAAGCTTGGGATTTGATGTGACAAAAGATGAACTCCGTGAGAAGTGAAATAATCTAGAGTAAGAAAAGGCCCAAAATGGAAGGGAAGGGAACATGAATTAGTCTCCCGTGCAGCGGCACGGTCCCAGCCTGCATGACCATCAGCAGGTCGGGGCCATCAGAGGGAGCAGTGTGCGGCGGTGGCATTCCATTGTAGGATGGTGACGGCTGCAAAGTCACGTCGCTAATTTCAGTGCAGGCAGGCACAGCAGGAGGGGCGAAGGAGCGGCAAGAGATTATAGAAGGATGTGACCGGGGCCCAGGAGAGGCATGAGTCTGCGACCCAGAAGGGGCAAGGGCCTAGGGGCAGCATGGCCCAGCCCAGACTGCTATATGTTTGCGCTGAGTCCGTGCAGCAGAGCTGGTCTCCAGTCGTCTGGGGTAATCCTTGCCACTGGATCAGGACCGAGCCCTGTCAAGCCAGTGTGGTGACTAGTGTGCAACGGCCACCACACGTTAAAAACATCCAAGCATGCCAGCTTCCACCTTTCAAGATGTAGCTCCGGATCAGGAATATTATGTCCTTCATTAAAACACATGTGAACTCATTCTTTTTTGGCGTGGAAGCAAGTCATCCTCGCTTCCAGGGACTGCCTATGATGATGATGGTTATGGAGAAATGAAATATTAGACACACGGTGTTTGAAACAAGCTGATAAATTCAATATTGAGACAGAACATTAATCTCCAGCTCAGGTGCAGGGTTATTGAGAGCAGCAGAAATAAAGTCGAAGTGCCAGAATGAACATGGTTCAATGGTCAATGGGGGACCAGTAATTCCTCTTCCATTCACTGCTTGGCTGTTTCTATTTACCCAGCATTCCTCGCGACGGAGAATGTGCCGACCGCAGACTTCAGGGGCCCAGTGCGCAGGCGCGGGAACTGGCTGTATTCTGAGCATCCGCGGTATGTGTAAAGGGGGAGCAGGGATGGTGAAATGTGCTCCGTAAAACAGCTCAATTTCAGCGGGGCGAAGGTGAGTAATGGACCAGTGGGTAGGCGGGGAGGCTTCATAAACAACTGGTGCCCGCCGGAAGCCCGGAATAACAACCGGAATATCGGCGGCTGCAGCCTCGAGGCTCTCTCCTGGTCACAGGCCCAGGGTAACGGCGGCCATCTTTGTACAGGAAGGCAGGGTCAGTTATCCGCCATCTTGTTTCAGTGAGCAGCAAAGCGCATGCGTGGCCATCTTGGTAAAGTAACAGCTGAGTTATATTCTCACATCTCGGATTTCTCACCATTTCCTAAAGGCGTTGCTCAGTGCTAAGCTTCTGGTTACATCCCAGACAATTGTAACAGGAAAGCCCCAGAGCTGTTCACTCCCAGGGTTAGAGTCCCCATGTATAGTTCCAGGGTAAGAGTCCCCATGTACAATCCCATGTTTAGAGTCCCCATGTACAATCCCAGTTTTAAAGTCCCCATGTACAGTCCCAGTAACGGAGTCCCCATGTACAGTCCCAGGTTTAGAGACCCCATGTACAGTCCCAGGTATAGAGTCCCCATGTACACTCCCAGGGTTAGAGTCCCCATGTACAGTCCCAGGGTTAGAGTCCCCATGTACAGTCCCAGGGTTAGAGTCCCCATATACTGTCCCAGGCTTAGAATCCCCACGTACAGTCCCAGGGTTAGAGTCCCCATGTACAGTCCCAGGGTTAGAGTCCCCATGTACAGTCCCAGGGTTAGAGTCCCCATGTACAGTCCCAGGGTTAGAGTCCCCATGTACACTCCCAGGGTTAGAGTTCCCATGTACAGTCCCAGGGTTATTATCTCATATGAACATAATAACTTAAGAAATAGGAGCAGGAGTGGATCATTTGGACACTGGATCCTGCTCAATAAGATCATGGCTGATCTGATCATGGACTCACCTCCACTTCCCTGCCCGCTCCCCATAACCCTTTAATCCCTTATCGCTCAAAAATCTGTCTATCTCTGGCTTAACTATATTCAATGACCCAGCCTCCACAGCTCTCGGGCAGAGAATTTCACAGATTTACAACACACTGAGCGAAGAAATTTCTCCTCATCTCAGTTTTAAATGGACGGCCCCTTATTCTGAGACTATGCACCCTAGTTTTAGTTTACCCTGAGTGGAAATAGCCTTTCTGGATCCACCTTGTCCAGTCCCCTCGTTATCAAATGTTTCAATCAGATCACCTCTCATTCTTTTGAACTCCAATGTGTATCGGGCCAACCTGATCAACCTATCCTCATAAGACAACCCCCTCATCGCCAGAATTAACCTCTGAACAGCCTCCAATGCATGTGTATCCTTCCTTAAATACAGAGACCAAAACTGCATGCAGTATTCTGGGTGTGGTCTCACCAATACCCTGTACAGTTGTAGCAGGATTTCTCTGATTTATCCCTCTTGCAATAAAGGCCAATGTTCCATTTGCCTTCCTGATTACTTGCTGTACCTGTATATTAACTTTTTGTGTTTTATGCACAAACATCCTCAGGTCTCTCTGTCCTGTAGCACTTTGCAATTTTTCTCCATTTAAATTATAATTTGCTTTTCTATTATTGCTGCCAAAGTGGATAAACTCACATTTTCCCATATTATACTACATCTGACAAATTTTTGCCCACTCATTTCGCCTGTCTATATCCCTTTGCAGATTTTTTGTGTTCTCGATTTGCTTTCCCACCCATCTTTGTATCATCAGCAAACTTGGCTCTATTACACTCGGTCCCTTCTTCCAAGTCATTAATATAGATTGTAAATAGTTGAGGAACGAGCACCGATACCTGCGGTACCCCACTAGTCACCATTTGCCAACCGGAAAATACCCATTTATTCTGACTCTCTGTTTTCTGTTTTTTTAACCAATCCTCTATCCATGCTAATATATTGCCCCCAACGCTATGAGCTTTTATCTTGTGCAATAACATCTTATGTTGTACGTTATAAAATGCCTTCTGGAAATCCAAATACACCACACAGAATGGTTCCCCCTTATCCATTCTTCTCCTTACATCATCAAAGAACTCCAGCAAATTTGTCAAACATGATTTCCCTTTCATAAAGCCATACTGACTCTGCTGGATTGAATCATGCTTTTCCAAATGTCCCGCGACTGCTTCCTTAATAATGGTCTCCAGCATTTTCCCAATGACAGATGTTAGGCCAATTGGTCAATAGTTACCTGCTGTTTGTCTGCCTCCTTTTTTAAGTAGAGGCGTTACATTTTTGGTTTCCAATCTGTTGGGACCACCCCAGAATCCAGGGAATTTTGGCAGATTACAACTAATGTGTCCACTATCTCTGCAGCCACTTCTCTTAACACCTTACGATGTAAGCCATCAGGGCAAGGTGACTTGTCTGTCTTTAGTCCCATTATTTTACCGAGTTCTACTTCATTATGAATAGTGATTGTATTAAAATTGTATCCTACTTTTACTACTGCCAGAGGGTTTTCTTCGATGTCTGCCGATAAGCGGAGGGCTGCCGCCTGTACCACTAAGCCTCCGGGGCATCCCTATGCTGATTATTCTGTGCCTGTCCTCGTCCCTTTTGCTGATTTACTGACCTGTTTTAGCCATATTTTCCTTATAGGTAAATAGTCCCTCTCTATCCATGTTAGCCAGTACTGAAACTGTCTCTTTCCAACTTTTTCCTTGCCAGTCCAAAACCCTTATTTTGTATGTTCTTGCTTGTAGTGGCAAAATACAATTTAACAATGTTTACACTGCCAAAGGTTCATTTTGATCCGTTGGTATTCCTGCATGCTGTCCCAACTATTTTTCCATCTGCCTGCAAAATCTATTCTTCTGCTTTCTGCAAGCAGCGGGTGACTTCCACTATATCTCCATGCTTTTGAGCTCCCTTTAATAAATGGTACAGGTTTGCTCAAGCCAGTTGTGAAAGGCTACTGGCTTCTTAACAGGATTACTGGCAGCTGATATCATATCCCGAGCTTCTCCCGGTGTCCAGGGCTTTAGGACAGCCGTTGTTCTGATCATTACACAGGGGCTTGTGTCGTGGGGGTAGTGGAGGAATCGGCCTGTCTTATCCAGCTGAGCGACCACTATTCCTATAATCTCCTGCCAATCATCCGGCTTGGTGGTTGGAAGACGGGGGTATAAGCCGACAGGCGAAGCGGTCAAAACCGGGGCACTCGGGGGGCTGTAAGAGGGAGGGGGCTTCTCCTTACCCTCCTCCTCTTTCTTTTTATTTTTAGGGGGCTGGTGCCTCTTTGCCACCTCTGTCCATTTTTTAAAACAATTCTCCATATAATCTTTATCCCAACTGAGGTCCCCTGTCCTATTTTTGGTGGTCTGTCTCCATTCATCAATTAAGGACAATTTAAAACTTTCTCCATATGGCCAATCCCCATCAGACCAACCGTACAAATCGCTACTAAACGTTACCGCGTATCTGTCGTCTCCTGTTTCTTTAATTACAGTGTCCGCCGGTGAGCCGGGTGACACAATGGGATCTCCTACCTTCTCTCGTTGCTTTACTACCTTACTGATTCTTTTCTCAGTCTTAGGATGTACTTTCATTCTTTTAGTTGAGAGTTCGTCCTTCTTTCCTTTTCTTGCTCTGCGTGGCCCCTTCGGGAAGTGTGACCATAATAGGGAAGAATTCATTTTTCCGATGGAGAGTGATGCAGATTATTCAGAGACTAGGGACCTGAACTTAAGAATAGTTAACTTTCCAGTTGGTATGAGGCATGAATTGGCCACAATAGACTGGCGAGTCATGCTTAAAGGGTTGACGGTGGATAGACCATGGCAAATATTTAAAGATCACATTTCAACAATTGTACATCCCTGTCTGCAGTAATAATAAAATGGGGAAGATTGATTAATCGTGGCTGACAAGGGAAATTAAGTATAATATTAATTCCAAGGAAGAGCCATAATAATTGGCCAGAAAAAGCAGCAAATCTGAGGACTGGGAGATTTTATAATTCAACAAAGGAGTACAAAGGGTTTAATTAGGAGGGGGAGAACAGAGTATGATAGGAAGATTGCTGGGAACATAAAAACCGACCGCAAAAGCTTCGATAGACATGTGAAGAGAAAAAGGATTAGTGAAGACAAACGTAGGTCACTTACAGTCAGATTCTGGTGACTTTATAATGGGAACAAAGAAATGGCGGACCAGTTAAACAAATACTTTGGTTCTGTCTTCACGAAGGAAGACACAAATAGCCTTCCGGAAATATTAGGGACCGAGTGTCAAGTGAGAAGAAGGATCTGAAGGAAATCTTTAAAAGGGGGGAAATTGTGTTGGGGAAATTGGCAGCATTGCAGGTCGATAATTCCCCAATGCCTGAAAGTCTGCATCTCAGAGTACTTAAGGCTGTGGCTTTAAAAATAGTGGATGCATTGGTGATCATTTTCCAGCAAACTATCGAATCTAGATCAGTTGCTATGGACTGGAGGGTAGCTAATGTAACACCACCTTTTAAGAAAGGAGGGAGAGACAAAAATGGTAATTATAGACCGGTTAGCCAGTCGTCAGTGATGGGGAAATGTTGGAATCAATTATTAAAGAAGAAATAGCAGCGCCTTTCGAAAGCAGTGACAGGATAATTCCAAGTCTGCATGAATTTATGAAAGGGAATTGATTCTTGACAAATCTTCTAGAATTATTTGAGGATTTAACTGGTAGACTTGACAAGTGAGGACCAGTGGATATGGTTTATTTGAAATTTCAAAAGGCTTTGACACGGTCCCACACCAGGAATTGTTGTGCAAAATTAGAGCACAAGGTAGTGGGACTAATGTACTGACGCGGATAGAGAACTGTTTGGCAGACAGGATGCAAAAGTCGGGATATACGGTTCCTTTTCAGAGAAGCAGGGCTTAGTGCTGGGACCCAAGCTATTTACAATATACATTAATGATTTCGATGAAGGAACTGAGTGAAATATCTCCAAGTTTGCAGATGACACTAAGCTGGGTGATGGAGTGAGCTGTGAGGAGGACGCTAAAAGGCTGCAGGTTGATTTGGACAGATTAGGTGAGTGGGCAAACGCATGGCACTTGCAGTATAATTTGGATAAATGTGAAGTTATCCACTTTGGCGGCAAAAGCACCAAGGCAGAATATTATCTGCGTGCGGCAGATTAGGAAAAGGGGAGGTGCAACGAGTCATGGGTGTCATGGTACATCAGTCACTGAAATTCGGCATTAAGGTACAGCAGGCGGTGAAGAAGACAAATGGCCTTCTTCGCTTGGAGAATTGATTATAGGAGCAGGGATATCTTATGCAGTTGTACAGGACCTTAGTGAGGCCTCACATGGGACATTGTGTTCATTCTGGTCTCCTAAGCTGAGGAAGGACGTTCTTGTTATTGAGGGATTGCAGAGAAGGTTCACCAGAATGATTCCCGGCATGGCAGGACTGACATTTGAGGAGAAACTGGATCGACTGGGCCTGTATTTGCTGGAGTTAGGAAGGATGAAAGTGGAGCACATGGAAACATATAAAACTCTGACGGGATTGGACAGGTTAGCTGCAGGAAGAATGTTCCCGATTTTGGGGCAGTCCAGAACCAGGGAACATAATCTAAGGATAAGATGTAGGAAATTGAGAACTGAGATGAGGAGAAACTTCTTCACTCAGAGAGTTGTTAAACTGTAGAATGCTCTGCCAATAGTGAGTTGTTGATGCCAGTTCATTTTATATATGCAGGCGCGTGTTAGAAATGGCTCTTACGGCTAAGGGGACCAAGGGGTATGGAGATAAAGCAGGAAAGGGGTACTGAGTTAAAGATCAGTCATGATATTATTGAATGGTGGGGCAGGCTCGAAGATCGAATGGCCTACTCCTGCAACTATTTTCTATGTTTCTATGTTTCTATGTTGGGTGAATGAAGAAGAAGGGACACTTCTCCTTAACGTTAGAACGATGACTTCCAGGAGCAAAATCGTTGAGCACGTTTTCATAGAATAGGTATGTTCATCTGGATTCCAGATTCTGGAACATAAGAACATAAGAATATGAGACATTGGAACACGAGTACGCCATTTGGATCCTCTGGCATGCTCCGGCATTGAACGAGATTATGGCTGAACCTATACCACAATTTGACCTGTCCGCACTATTGCCGTATCCCTTGATTCCCTTAATTTCAAAAACATATTGATTTCCGTCTTGAATGTGCTCAATGACAGAGCATCATCATCACTTGCCGATAGATAATTCTAAATATTCACAACTTTATAAGTTTAGATATTTCTCCTCATCACTGTCCTAAACAGATGACCCCAAATTCAGGAAATGTGATCCCTCGTTCTAGTCAGGAGTAACATCCCACATACAAAAACACTCTCTGGCCCAGTAAGAATTGTGTATTAGTAAATGAGATCACATCTAATTATTCTAAACTATAGAGAATATAACCCCAGTCTACTTAATCGTTCCTTGTCGGAACACTCACGCCATGACTTAGACAAGGAGTCCAAAACATACACTATTCTCCAGCTGTGCACGCACCAGTGCCCTGTATAATTATAGTAAGACTTCTTTACTCTTACATTCAAGTCCTCTTGTAATAAAGGCGAACATACCTTTTCCTCTCGTCATTGCTTGCTCTACATGCATTTTATCCTTCCCTGATTTGTGTACAAAGACATCCAGGTCCCTCTGGAGACTAGTGGTTTCCACTCTCTCACCATTTAATAAATCTCTGCTTTTCTATTGTTTCTGCAAAAGTGGAAAACATGACATTTCTCCTCACTATATTCCATTTGCCACGTTCTTGCCCATTAACTTCCCCTGTCTATATTCCCTTGAAGCTTCTTTGCATCATGCTCTCAACTTAAATTCCCACCTAACTTTATATCATTGGCAAACTTCAATAAACTACACTTTGTCCCGTGAATCAAATCATTGATATATTGTAAGAATTGCTGAGGCCCAAGCACCCAACATTGCGGAACCCCACAATTTGCAGCAAACCAAAGTTCATTTGCACTCATCGTTAACCAATCCTCAATGTACGTTAGTGTAATAACCCCAATCCATTGAGCACAATATTCATTAATACTCTCTTAAGTGGCAGCTTATTGAATGCCTTCTGAAAACCCTATTCCACAAATTCACTAGTTCCTCTTACCTATTCTACTAGTTGCAAATTCAAAAACTCTAACACATTTATGGAAACATGATTTCTCTTAGATAAACTCTCTACCTTAAAAGGCTGTGGTTGTCGGGTTCAAACGGAGCTTTCGCCAATGAGCCAAAGATTCCTGATTGTTAATTCAACGTATAACCCTCATTCTGTTTGGCTTCGTTCTTTGAGGAAATGGGCACTCGACAATGGTGAAAATGTAGGATCATCTTCTGTCAGTAAACTTCACTGGAACAGCAGCTCACGCCAGTGCATACCATAGATTCCGGATGGACTAAGTACACTGATTTCGTAATGTCGGATGTAAAGTGGACCCGGTGCATATAGCGAAAGCTATTGACCAATGTATAAAAAGGCAGCCGCGGGACATGTACCAGCAATCTCTGATAACAGCATTTTGATCATTGAGAGTATTGCAAGTTCGCTTGACTGTGTTTATCTCGGATTCTCTATATCTCGGTTGATTCTGAATGAATGAATCCGTGAGTCTGTGCATCATTATGTATGAGTGGAAGCCTTGAAGATATGATCTGAATTTTTCCCTGTAAATCATTCACATCTGCCTACTCCCTAAATTTGTACAAATTCACAGACGAGAGGATGTGTACATAGGAACAGGTGTAGACCATTGAGCACATCGAGCCTGTTCTGCCACTCAATGAACAAATGGCTGATCTTTATCTGGCTTCCTTTAGCCCATATCCTACCATTCTTTGACACAAATATTTCAACACCAGATTTAAAATTAACAGTTCATCGATCATCAATTTCAGTTTGCAGAAGAGAGTTCCAAACTTTATCATCCTTTTTGAGCAGACTTGTTGGCTAAGTTCACTTTTGGCTCTAATTTGTAGACTATTTCGCCTAATCCGAGATTCCACTGACAGCGGGAAAAATGTATCTCTGCTTATACTAACATTTCCTCTTAATATCTTGAATTGATTGGTCAAATCACAACTTATCCTTCTAAATTCAATAGAATACAACTCTAATTTTGTAATCTCGCCTTGGATTCTAGGTGTCATTTGAAAAGTCCTATGCTACACTCACTCCAAGTTGAATATATCCTTCCTGCATTGTAAATAATAAACAGATACACAGAAATATAAAGCAGGGCTTTTGCGCAAAATCTCTGATGTAAGAATAATTTGAAAAATTTTTCTGAGTGTGGCACAGAGACGATGGAATTAATGGCGTATTTTTGAGCGGAATGACTCGATGCACACTTGTATATAAGATCGTTGAAAAATGCAGCTGTAACTTGGGAGCACTGATGCCTCACATTGCCATAGTGTGGCTCTAGTGGCATAACGGGCTAGCGTGAAGTACTTGTATGGTAGTGCAGGCCGATGCAATGCCAAGGTTGTTCAATCCTCGCGAAGATCAGGCAATGATTCGATGTTGAAATGATAATTGGTGTTTTCCTCACATTTTATCTACTTATTAGTGGTTCCATGTGAGCATTTAGATTCCAAAGAGCCACAATGATTCAGGGGGGCAGGTGAGAGTTCTTTGACAGCGCTTTGGTATTTACTTGTTTTAAATTTGAAGGAGTGAGCCGTTTCCATTATGAAACAGATAAGTATATTGTTCGTGGTGAGTCGGAGAGGCTGGCAAGGTGCGTCGGAGAGACTGATAAATCAGGCCCAACGCGTCGCTGAGTCGCAGGAGCTCCCGGTGAGTTGGAGAGGCCTAGTAACAGGACAAACGCATCGCTGTGGCTCGGATGTTGAGTCGGAGAGGCCTTTCGAATGGCGCAGCGCGTAGCTGAGGCTCGGGAGTTCGTGTTGCGTTGGAGAACCTCGGTAGATGCGTTGGAGAGGCTTACAAAAAGACCCAACACGTCGCTGAGGCTCGGGAGTTCATAGTGAGTAAGAGAGGCTCGGGAGGTGCGTCAGAGGGTCATATAAAAAGGCACAACCTGTCTCTGAGATTCGGGAGTTCGTAGTGAGTCGGAGAGATTGGGGAGGTGGTCGCAGATGCCTATAAGAAGGTCCTGCATGACGTTGATACTCCGGAGTTCGTAGTGAGACGAGGAGGCTCGGGACTTGCGTCGGAGAGGCCTATAAAAAGTCCCAACGCGTCGCTGAGGCTCGGGAGTTCGTAGCGAGTCGAAGTGGCTCGCGATGTGCATCAGAGAGGCTTATAAAAAGGCCCAATGCATCGCTGAGGCCAGCTGATGCAGCTACACTGAGAAGGCAAAGAAGATGTCGAAAGAAATTGAAAGGTGATGTCACAGGCAAAGGGGTAAGTGATTGACTGGTGATTGGTAAGTAGTTTTTATTTTTCTTTCTTTATCAGTATAACCTTTTAACATTGTTGTTGCCCAATTAAGTTAATCCAAGAGTAAAGTCATGGCAGTAGAGCTCGGACACGTTTTATGCTCCTCCTGTACTATATGTGAACTCAGGGACGCCTCTGGTGTCTCTGAAGGCTGTGTGTGCGGGAAGTGAATCCGTCTTTAGTTCATAACAGACCGCATTGCAGCACGAGAGTTGCGGCTGGATTCAGTCTGGAGCATCCACGATGCAGAGAATGACGTGAATAGCACGTTTAACGAGTTGGTCGCACCACAGGAAAAGCTCGATAGGGAACGGGTGACCAACAGGAAGATCAGTGTATGGAAGGTATTGCAGTGGTCAGTTGCGGTCATCCCCCTGCAAAACAGATACACCACTTTGGGCACTGTTGAGGGGGATGACTCTTCAGGGAAATGCAGCAGCAGCCAAGTTCCTGGCACCATGTCTGGCTCTGCTGCACAGGAGGGCAGGAAAAAGAGTGGGAGAGCAATAGCGATCGGGGATTCAATTGGCAGGAGACCGCAACCGAGACTCCAGGATGGTATGTTGGCTCCCTGGTGCAAGGGTCGAGGATTTCTCGGAGCGGGTGAAGGAGATTCTGAAAAGGGAGGGTGAACAGCCACTTTTCGGGGTGCATATAGTTTCCGACGATACAGGTAAAAAACGTGATGAAGTCCTACGAGACGCAATTAGGGAGCTAGGAGCTTCATTAAAATGTAGTACCTCAAAATACTAATCTCAGAATTGCTAACAGTGCCACGTGTTATACAGAGTAGGAATCGCAGGATAAATCAGATGAATACTGGAGGAGTACAAACATAGATAATAGGTGCAAGAGTAGGTCATTCAGCCCTGCGAGCCTGCACCGCTAATCAATGAGTTCATAGCTGAACATGCAACTTCAGTACCCCATTCCTGCTTTCTCGCCATTCCCCTGGATCCCCCGATTCGTAAGGACTACATCTAACTCCTTTTTGAAAATATTTAAGTGATTTGGCCTCAACAACTTTCTGTTGTTGACAATTCCACAGGTTCACCACTCCATGGGTGAAGAAGCTCTCCTCATCACGGTCCTAAATGGTTTACCCCTTATCCTTAGACTGTGACCCCTGGTTCTGGACTTCTCCAACATTGGGAACATTCTTCCAGCATCTAACCTGTCTAAACCCGTCAGAATTTAAAAACGTTTCTATGAGATCCCCTCTCATTCCTCTGAACTCCAGTGAATAAAAGCCAAGTTGATCCAGTCTTTCTTCATATGTCAGTCCCGCCATCCCGGGAATCAGTCTGGTGAACCTTCGCTGCACTCACTCAAATGCAAGAATTTTCTTCCTCAAGTTAGGAGACGAAATTGTACACAATACTCCAGGTGTGGTCTCACCAAGGCCCTGTACAACTGTTGTAATACCGCCCTGCCCCTGTACTCAAATCCCCTCACTATGAAGGCCAAAAATCCATTTCCATTCTTAACCGCCTGCTGGACCAACATGCCAACACTCAATGACTGATGTACCATGACACCCTGGTCTAGTTGCACCTCCCCTTTTCATAATCTGTCAACATTCAGATAATAGTCTGTCACTCTGTTTTTACCACCAAAGTGGATAAATATCAATAACCTGACATTTATCCACATTATGCTTCATCTGCAAAGCAATTGCCCACTCACCTAACCTATCCAAGTCACTCTGAAGCCTCATAGTATCCTCCTCGCAGCTCACTCTGCCACCCAACTTGGTGTTATCCGCAAATTTGGAGATTCTTCATTTAATCCCCTCGTCTAAATCATTATTGTACAATGTAAACAGCTGGGGCCCCAGCACAGAACATTGCGGTACCCCACTAGTCACTGCCTGCCATTCTGAAAAGTGGCCATTTACTCCTGCTCTTTGCTTCCTGTCTGCCAACCAGTTCTCAATCCACGTCAGCAAACTACCCCCAATCCCATGTGCTTTAACTTTGCACATTAATCTCTTGTGTGGGACCTGGCCGAAAGCCTTCTGAATGTCCAAATACACCACATCAACTAGTTCTTCCTTGTCCACTCTGCTGGAAACATCCTCTAAAAATTCTAGCAGATATGTCAAGCATGATTTTCCTTTCTCAAATCGATGCTGACTTGGACCTATCATGTCACCTCTTTCTAAATGCGCTGCTATGACATTCTTAATCATTGATTCCATCATTTTTCCCTCTATCGATGTCATGCTTTCCGGTGTATAATTCCCTGTTTTGTACTTCCCTCCTTTTTTAAAAAGTTGGGTTGCATTGGATTCCCTCCACTCCAGAGGAACTGATCCAGATTCTGTGGAATGTTGGAATATGATTGTCAATGCATTCGTTATTTCCAATGCCACCTCCTTAAATACTCTGGGATGCAGACCATCAGGCCCTGCGGATATATCGGTCTTCAATCCCATCAGTTTCCACAACACAATTTCTCGACTAATAATGATCTCCCTCAGTTCCTCCTTCTTTCTAGACCCTCTGACCCCTTTTATATCCATAAAGCTTTTTGCGTCCTCCTTCGTAAATACCGAACCAAAGTACTTGTTCAATTGGTCTGCCATTTCTTTGTTCCCCGTTAAGACATCCCCTGATTCTGACTTCACGGGACCTACGTTTGTCTTTACGAACCTTTTTGTCTTCACATATATAGAGAAGCATTTGCAGTCCGTTTTAATGTTCCCTGCAAGCTTTCTCGCGTATCTATTTTCCATGCTCGAATCAAACCCTTTGTCCTCCTCTGCTGATTTCTAAATTTCTCCCAGTCTCCGGGTTCGCTGCTATTTCTGGCCAATGTGTATGCCACTTCCTTGGCTTTAATACTATCCCTGATTTCCCTTGATAGCCACGGTTGCGCCACCTTCCCTTTTTGTTATTTTTATGCCAGACAGGGATGTACAATTGTTATAGTTCATCCATGCAGTCTCTAAATGTCTGCCATTGTCCATCCACTGATATCCCCTTAAGTATCATTCACCAATCTATCATATCCAATTCACGCCCCATACTTTCAAAATTACACTTCTTTATGTTCTGGACCATGGTCTCTGAATAAACTGTATCATTCTCCATCCTAATGTAGAATTCCACTATATTATGGTCACTCTTCACCAAGGGGCCTCGCAGAACGAGACTGCTAACTTACCCTCTGTCATTACACAACACACAGTCTAAGATTACCTCCCCCCGAGTTGGTTCCAGCCGAATGCTTCTTTCAAAAACTGGGTCTGTAGCCCTGTCCGTTAGGAAAGTTCGATTGCACATCCAGGCCATTTTATATAGGGTACAGTCTTCTGCCTCTACCACCTTTTCAGGCTGTGGGTTTCACACCTCCACCTTTCAATGGGTGAAAAAATCCACTCTGAATCCCAACTGATTATGTTAATTTATTCCCCCTTGTTGTTGACCCATATCCTAAGGTTAATAGGTCGTTACTGTCCATTTTATCTAAACCCTCATAATTATATACACCTCAACAAGTTCACTTCTCAGTATCAGCTACTCTGAAAAAAATGAATCCATCCCATGTAATCTTTCCTGATAGCTAATATCGTTCAATCCAGGCAACATCCTCGTAAATCTGCTCTCGACCAGCTCTATGGCAATCATCTCGTCCCTGTAATGAAATGAGCAGAACTTCACGCAATTTTCTAGTTTTGCCACATGTGTACCATATGCCATTAAAAACAAATTGTCAGAACATGAGAAAATATGAAATATGAGCATGAGTAGGCCATTTGGCCCCTTGATTCTATAAGATCAAGGCGGATGTGGTCTGCTACCTACACGCATGTCTTGACCTGTGCTTAAAGCTCCCTTTTTTTCCTCTACAATTCCAAATGTTCTAACATTTAATGTGCATTCCCTTGGCTTGTTAGCCCTCCACAAACGCATTACCCCAAATTTATTCGGAATAAATTCCTTTTGCCATCTCCTGTCCACCTGAAAGTAAACTGGCAGATAACAAGAGTTTCTTCCGGGAAAAACGAAGGAAAACTATGGCTAAAGTAAATATTGGTCCCCTAGAGGGCGAGGCTCGTTAATTAATAATGGGGAGCCCGGAAATGGCAGAGACGTTAAACAAATATTATGTAACGGGCTTCACGGTACAAGACACTAAAATATCCCAATTGTGGATACTCAATGGGCTTTCGGGAGGGATGGATCACTATCACGAAAGAAATAGTACTCGGTGAAATAATGGGCATAAAGGCGGACAAGTCCCTGGACCTGACGGCTTGCATCCTAGGATCTTAAATGAAATGGCTAAAGTGTTAGTGGATGAATTAGTTGTAATCTGACAAATTTTCCTGGATTCTGGGAAGCTCCCAGCGTATTGGAAACCCGGAAATGTAACGCCGCTGTGTAAAAACGGAGGCAGACAGAAAGCAGGAAACTATAGATCAGTTTTCCGAACATCTGTCGTTGGGAAAATGCTGGAGTCCATTATTAAGGAAGCAGATCATTTCGAAAAGCATAATTTAAGCAATCATGGTTTTTTCAAAGGGAATCCATGTTTGACAAATTTGATGGAGATCTTTGAGGATATAACGAACAGAGTGAATAAGAGGTAACTATTGGATGTGTTGAATTTAGCTTTCCAGAAAGCATTCTATAATATGCAACATAAACGGTTGCTGCACAAGATAAATCCGCGGTCTTGGGTTCGGGGTAATATATTAGCATTGATAGAAGATTGATTAATTAAAAGAAAATAGAGCGTCGGGATAAATTGTTCATTGTCCATTTGGCAAAGAGTAACTCGTGGGGTGCCGCAGGGATAGGTGCTGCGAATTCCACAAATTACAATCTATATTATTGATTTGGCTGAAGGAACCGTGTGCAATGTCGCCAAGTCATCTGATGAAAAAATGATGGGTGGGAAAGCAAGTTGTGAGGTGGACACAAATAATTTGCAAAGAGTTATAGCTAGGCTAAGAGACTGAGCAAACATTTGGCAGGAGCAGTATAATTTGGGAAAATGTGAGGTTATCCACTTTGGTAGAAATGTATAAAAGCAAATGAGTTTTAAATGGATGGAAATTTCAAAATTCTGCAGTACGGATGGTCCTGCAGGTCAGTGTGCACGAAACACAAAAATTTAGTATGCAGATAGAGCAGGTAATCAGGGGGTAGGAGAGCTTGGGAGGCGGTTGGAAATCTTGGGGGATGGGAGAGATTGCGGGGTTGGAAATCTTGGGGGCCTATGAGAGTTGGGGGGCAGGAGAGCTTGGGGGTTCTGAGAGCTTTGGAGTGTTGGAGAGCTTGGTGGGTGTTAGAGCTTGGCGGGGTAGGAGAGCTTGGCATGTCGGAGAGCTTTGGGGGTTAGGAGAGATTGCGGGGGTACGAGATCTTGGTGGGGGTAGGAGTGCATGGGGGCCGGTGAGGATAGCTTTGTCGTGTAGGAGAGCTTGTGGGTAGGAGAGCTTGGGTGTTCGGAGAGCTTTGGGGCGGGATTAGGAGAGCTTGGAGGGAGTAGGAGAGCTTGAGTGGCAGGTAAGCTTGGGGGGGTAGCAGCGTTTGGGGAGTAGGAGTAATGGGGGCAGGAGAGCTGGGGGTTAGGAGAGCTTGGGGGTGCAGGAGCGATTGGCGGGTAGGAGAGCTTGGTAGGCTGGTAGAGTTGGGGTTTAAGAGATCTTTGGGGTAGGAGAGCTTGGGCGGGGTTGGAGAGCTTGTGGGGTTAGGAAAGCTTATTGGGGGGCAGGAGAGTTTGGGCCGCGTAGGATAGGTTTGTGGGTATGAGTGCTTGCTGGTGTAGGAGAGCTTGGGAGGTAATTTCTCTGTACTGTGATTATTCCTGTGTTCCTGCATCTCGCTTGCCCTTTTTCTGCAGCTCCACATTGCCTGTTTCTGAAGCTAATTCCTCAGTTACTGGGGCTGCTAATTTACCAGTTTCTGTGACTCCTTGTATTCATCTTTCAAGACCTAATTCCACAGTTTCTAGGTTTAGGTCCACTGTTTCCGGCACTAATTTCAGTGTTTCCGGCGCTAATTCGCTTATTACTGCGCTAATTCCCGTGTTCTTGGAGCTCCCACTTGTCTTCTTTCTGCGTCTCCTAATTTTCCTGTTTCCTGAGGGAATTCCCATGTTTCTGTAGCTAATGCAGCTGTGTCAGGACCCAATACCTTTCTTTTCGGAGAAAAACCCGTGGTTTCTGGAAGTCCTAGTTTCCCTCTTTCTGGAGATTCTGAGTTGTTTGTGGAGCTCCTAATTGTCCTTTTTCTGGAGCTCCAAATTGCGCTGTTTATGAAGCACCTAATTGTCGTATTTAAGTGTCGACTAGTTATATATATATATCTCCGAAAAGTCCTGTTTATGGTGCGCTCTCCTAAATCCCCTGCTGCAGGGACAGCTAAGTCACCTCTTTCTAGACCTTACTCTGTTCGTTTTAACACCAATTCCCCTGTTTCTGGAGTTTCTGGAGCTAATTCCAATATTCCCGGGGCTAGTAATTTCCCAGTCTCTGGAGCTCCGAATTCCTCTGCGACTGGAGCAAATTCCCCTGTTCCTGGAGCAAATCATCTTGTATCTGAAGCTGAAGTGTCCTCTGTTTCTGGAGCAGCTAATTCTCTCTTTCTGGATATAATCGCGAAACCTCTGGGCATAATTCCCCTCTCTCTGCAGCTCCTAATTCTCGTGTTTCTGGAGCACTCAATTCAACAGTTTGTGGAGTTAACGCCAATATTCCTGCAGTTAAATCCCCGGTTTCTGGTATTAATTCCGGTAAATGAGAATATCCCTTTCCCACTGTTCCTGGAGCTATTTCTCTTGTTAGGGGTTAATTTCAATGTTCTTGGAGCTGCTAAATCAAATCTTACGAGAGCTCACAATGCCGCTGTTGCTGGATCTCCGACTACCCCAGGTTATGCAGGTTCTAGTTCACCTGTTTCTGAAGCTGTTTCAGTTGTTTGTGGAGAAATTAATTCCCCTGTTTCTGGAGCTTCAAATTGCGCTGTTTATGAAGCACCTAAGTGTGCTTATTATGTGGCTATCATTTCCCGCTCTACTTAGCTCCTAAGTATTCTGCTTATGGTGCGCTCTCCTAATTCCCTGCTGCAGGAAAAACTAGTTCATCTGTTTCATGAGACAACGCTTCACTTTCTAAATGTAGTTCGGTTATTTCTGGAGCAACTTTAGCTGTGCTGATTAAAATCCCATGTTTCTGCAGCTCCTAATTTCCCATTTCTGCAGTGCCCAATTTGGTAGTTTCTAATTCTAAATCGAACTCCTAATTCACTTCTTTCTGCACCTAATTCCTCTGTTTCTGGAGCTAAAACCCTTATTGCCGAACTAATTCCAGTATTCCTGGAACTAGTAATACCCCTCTCTGCAGCTCCTAATTCCCCTGTTCCTGGAACTAATTCCCCTGTTTCTGGAGCTCATATTTTTCTGGAGTTCCAGATATGCAGATTGTGGATTTCCTAATGCATCTGTTTCTGGCGGTAACTCCCCTCTTTCTGTTGCTAACTCAAAAGTTTCTGAAGAGAATACGTTTTTTTCTGGGGGAAATTCCTGTGGAGATCATAGTTTCACTTTTTGTGGAGCTGCAAATTGTACAATTTATGAAGCACGTAATTGTCCTTTATACCTGTGTAATTTGCCGGTGTATATGGCTCCTAATTGTCCTGTTATGATGCGCTCCCGTAACTCCCCTGCTACAGGAAGAGCTAATTATCTTTTTTTTAATGTAAATATCCTATTTCTAAACACAACTGCCTGTTTCTGGAACTATCTGCGCTGTACTGTGATTATTCCCGTGCACCTGCTTCCCCTGTTTCTGCAGCTCCGCAATGCCCTGTTTCTGGAGCGAATTCCACTTTTCCTGGAGCTGAAAATTCAGCACTTCCTGTAACTCTTATTTTCTTCCTTCTAGAGCTAATTTCATTGCTTCTGGAGTCAATGGCTCTATTTCTGGAGCTAATTCCCTTCTTTCTGCGCAAATATCCGTGTTCCAGGAGCTCCAACTTCCCTTCTTTCTGCGGCTCCAAGTTACCCTGTTCCTAGATTTGATACACCTGTTTCGGTAGCTAATTCAGCTGTTTGTGGAGCGAATAATTCTGGAGCTAATGTTTCTGCAGAACCTATGCTTCTGGAGCTATTCCCAATCTCTGTAGTTCCTAGTTCTCCTGTTCCTGCAGATGCTAATTCTTCTGTTTCTTGGGGTTCGAATTTGCCCTGTTTATATTGCACGTAATTGCCCTTTTCATGAGGCCACTAGTTCTCCGATATGTATAGCTCCAAATTGTATTGTTTTTCGTACACTCTCCTAATTCCCAATCGACAGGATCAGCTAATTCACTTGTTTCTGGAACTGGCTCCAAATTTACCAGTTTCTAGAGCCTGCACCAACGTTCCACGGTGATACTGCCCTCTCCAAATTACCCTGTATTTGGATCTCTTAAATCTCCTGTTTCTTTTGCTCCAAATGAATTTGTTTATGCAACCAAAAAATGACCTTCTTTCTGGATCGTATAATTCCCCTGTTTTTGGAGTTAATTTCCATGATTCTGAAATGATAGCACTGTTTCTGGAGTTGAGCCCCTGTTTATAGTGTTAATTTCCTTGTTTATGTGTTAAGTATGGTGTTCCTTGTGCTAATTTCCATGTTTCCGGAGCTAATTCTTCTTTATTCTGCAGATCCTAATATCCCAGTTTGTGAAGCTCCGATTTTCTCAGTTTCTGCAGGGAAAGCCCCTGTTTCTGTAGCTATTTCACCTGTTTCAGGAGCTAATAATTCTGCCTCTTGAGCTAAATCCCTAGATTCAGCAGGCACTAGTTCCATTATTACAGCAGATGTTTCAGTTGCTTGTGAAGCTCTCACAAAAACGTATCTGGAACCCACAATTGCGCTGTTTTTGGAGACACAATTGTGTTCGGACGTGGTTACTAGTTCCCCTATAGATATAGCTCCGAATTTTCCTATTTATAGTGCACTCTCCAAACTCCCTGCTGCAGGAACAGCGAATAAACCTGTTTCTAGAGTTGGATCCAAAAGTCCCACTTTCTGGAGCCTGCTCCTACGTTCCACGTAGATGGAGCCCTCTGCTAATTTCCCTGTGTCTGTATCTCCAAAAACGCCTGTATCTTTTTCTCCAACTTATTTGTTTATGGAACCACACTTCCCTTTTTTATGGAACTTATATTTCCCCAGTTCCAGGAATTTTTCTGGAATTAATTCCTCTGTTTCTGAAGCTAATGCCCTTATTTCCGATCGAATTCCCGTGTTACTGGAGCTCCTCGATTTGCAGCTGCCAATTCCCCTGATTCTGAATCTAATACTCCTGGTTGTGGAGATAATTCATATTTTTCTGGAGCTCCTGATATCGCAGTTTGAGGAGATCCTAATTACTCTCTTTCTGGAGGTAACTCCCATGTTTCTGTAGCTAATTCAACTGTTTCAGTAGGTAATACTCTGTTTCTGGTGCTGATTCCCCAGTTTCTGGAGGTCCTAGTCCCTCAGTTCTGGAAATGATTTATTTGTTTGTGGAGTGTCTAATGTCGCTGACAATGGAGTTCCATATTTCGCAGTTCATGGGTCACATCATTATTGTTTTCTTGGAGCTACATGTTCCCCTATAAATCCGAATTGTCCTGTTAATGGTGTGCTCTCCAATTACCCCTGCTATAGGAACAGCTAATTTGCCTTTTTCCGGAGCTGTCTCCACATTTCCTACTTTCTTGTGCACTATCCTATGTTCCATGTTGACGGAGCCCTCTCCCAAATTCCCTGCATCTGGATTTCCTAAATCTCCTGTATCTTTTGCTTCAAATTACATTCTTTATGGAACCATAATTGCCTTGTTACTGGATATCGGAATCTCACGCTGCTGAAGCTAAACACCCTGTTTCTTTGCTGCAACGTCTACTGTTTCCGGACCACTTGATTCTGCCATTTGAGCGAGCTAATTCCCATATTTCTAAGGACAATTCCCCTGTTTCGGGAGCTGCTAATACCTGTGTTTATGGACCTACTAATTCCCCGATTTGTGGAGTTAATTCCAGTGTTTCTGTAAATATTTATCTTGTTCTGGGGCTAATCCTTCTATTTCTGGAACTGCTATCGTCAATATTTCCGGTGTTCCTAATACCCGAATTTCGAGAGTTCCAACTTTTCCTTGTTTGTGGAGCCGATCATTGCACAATTTCTGGAGCTGCAAATAGCACTGTTTGTGGAACACCTAATTTATGTGGCTACTATTTCCCAGATATATATATAGCACCGGATTGTCCTGTTCAAAGGTGTACTCTCCTAATTCTCTGATAAAGGAAAATCTAAGACGCATTTTTATGGAGCTGTGCCCCACTTTTCCCAGTTCCTGGAGCTACGTTCCATGTAGATGTGGTGCTCCCCTAATTAGGTTCTATCTGGATCTCATCGATATTCTGTTTATATTGCTCCGAGTTACTTTGTTTACTGATCCACACTTCTCTTGTTTCTGGATCTCAAGATTCCCCTGTTTCTGTAGCCGAAATTCCCTCTGTTACTGGAGCACCCGATTCTACCAATGTCTGCAGATAATTACCGTATTTTAGGCCATTATTCGTCTTTCTGTTGCTCCTAATTCGGGCGTATCTGAAGAACATAATTCACTGGTTTGTGGAATAAATTCCAGTATTTATGCAACTAATTTTCCTGTTTCTGGAATTAATTCATATATTTAAGGAGATACTATTCCGCCTGTTTCTGGAGCTAATTCACTCATTCTGGAGCTAATTTCTCTGTTCTGGGAGTTGCTAATTCCCATGTTGCTGTACCTTCTTCTTACCACATCTTATGTAGGGCCTAGTTCCCTGTTTCTGTAATTATTTCACTTGTTGTGGAGATTCTAATTCCTATGATTCTGGAGCTACAAATGCACTGTTTATGCAGCGTCTAATTCTGTATTCATGTTGCTAATATTATCCCGATCTATTTAGCTCTGAAGTGTTCTGCTTGTGGCGCGCTGACCTAATTCTCCTGCTACAGGAACAGCTAATTTTCCTATTTATTGAGCTAACTCTTCTCCGTCTAACCGAATTACCATGTTTCTGCAGATAGTTCCGCTGTACTGAGCGAAGTCCTCTGTTCCTGAGCTCCTAATTCCCCTGTTTTTGCAGCGCACAATTCTTCAGTCTATGGAGATAATCCCACTGTGTCTGGATCTGCTAATCACCAGTTCCTTTAATTTCTAATTAACCTCTTTCTAGACCTGTTTCTACCGTTTCTGGAACTAATTCCACTATTTCTGGCGCTAATTCCACTGTTCCTGGAGCAGCTAATTTCTCCTTCTTTCTGGAGCTGCTAATTCCAAAGTTCCTGGAGCTGCTAATTCCACTGTTTCTCGAGCTAATTCCACTGTTCTGGGAGCTAATTACTCTGTTTCTGGAGCTAATTCAACTCAATCTGGAGCTGCTAATTTCACTGTTCCTGGAGCTAATTCCACTGTTTCTGAAACTAATTCCAATGTTTCCGGAGCTGATAATTACTCTGTTCTGCAGTTAATTTCACTATTTCTGGAGCTGATTCCACTGTTCCTGGAGCGATCTTTTCTGTGTCTGAAGCTGATCATTCCACTGTTTCTGGAGCTGCTAATTACACTGTTTCTGGAGCTAATTCCCCTGTTTCTGGGGCTAATTCCACTATTTCTGGAGCTGGTAATTCCAATATTTATGCATCATATTCCACTGTTTCTGGAGCTGCTAATTCCACCTTTGCTTGGTGCTGCAAATTCCGCTATTTCTCAAGCTAATTCCCCTGTTTCGAAGTTAATTCCACGATTTCTGAATATAATTCCCCTGTTTCTGAAGCTGCTAATTCCACTGTTTCTGGAGCTGCTGAGTTCTCAGTTTCTGGAGCTAATTTCCCTGTTTCTGGAGCTAATTCCTCTGTTTCTAAAGCTAATTACCCTGTTCTTGCAGCTGCTAATTTCTCCCTGTTTCTGCAGTTGCTAATTCCGATGTTCCTGCAGATAATTCCACTGTTTCTGGGGCTAATTCCCCTTTTTCAAGGGCTGCTAATTCCAATGATTCTGGAGCTAATTGCACTGTTTCTGGAGCTGCTAATTCCAGTTTTTGGCGCTAATTCGGCAGTTCATGTAACTGATAATTACACTGTTTCTGGAGCTAATTTTTCTTTTTCTGGAGCTGCTAATTCCACTGTTCTTGTTGCTGCTAATTCATATAGTTCAGATGCTAATTCCATTGTTCCTGGAGCTGCTAATTCCACATTTCTTGTGGCTGCAAATTACTGGAGCTAATTCCACTGTTTCTGCAGCTAATTCCACTGTTTCTGGAGTTAGTTCCACTGTTTCTGGAGTTCATTCCACTATTTCTGGAGCTAATTCCACTGTTTCTTGAGTTAATGCCACTATTTCTGGAGCTAATACCACTGTTTCTGGAGTTAATTCCACAGTTTCTGGAGAAAATTCCACTGTTTCTGGAGTTAATTCCACTGTTTCTGTAGTTAACTCCACTAATTCTGAGGTTAATTCCACTATTTCTGGAGCTAATTCCACTGTTTCTGGAGTTAATTCCACTATTCCTGGAGCTACTTCCACTGTTTCTGGAGTTAATTCCACTGTTTCTGCAGCTAATTCCACTGTTGCTGGAGTTAATACCACTGTTTCAGGAGTTAATTCCACTATTTCCGAAGCTAATTCCACTGTTTCTGGAGTTAATACCACTATTTCTGGAGTTAATTCCATTATTTCTGGAGCTAATTCCACTGTTTCAGGAGTTAATTCCACTATTTCTGGAGCTAATACCAATGTTTCTGGATTTAATTCCACTGTTTCTGTCGTTAATTACACTATTTCTGGAGCTAATTCCATTGTTTCTGGAGTTAATTCCACTATTTCTGGAGCTAATTCCACTGTTTCTGGAGTTAATGCCACTATTTCTGGAGCTAATACCACTGTTTCTGGAGTTAATTCCACTATTTCTGGAGCTAATACCACTGTTTATGGAGCTAATTCCAATGTTTCTGGAGTTAATTCCACTATTTCTGGAGCTAATCCCACTGTTTCTGGAGTTAATTCCACTATTTCTGGAGCTAATCCCACTGTTTCTGGAGCTACCTCCACTGTTTCTGCAGCTAATCCCACTGTTTCTGGGGACAATTCCCCTCTTTCTGCAGCTGCTAATTCCACTGTTCAGGAGCTAATTCCACTGTTTCTGGAGCTGCTAATTCCACTGCTTCTGGCGCTAATTCTGCTGTTCCTGGATCTTTTAATTCCAATATTTCTGAAGCTACTACTATTGTTACTGCAGCTGCTAATTCCATAGTTCCTGTGGCTGCTAATTCCAATATTTCTGGAGATAATTCCACTGTTTCTTGTGCTAATAACACTGTGTCTGCGGCTAATTCCAATATTTCTGGAACTAATTCCACTCTCTCTGGAACTGCTAATTCCACTGCTTCTGGAAATAATTCCACTGTTTCTGAAGCTAATGCCACTGTTGTTGGAGCTAATTGCACTGTTTCTGAAGCTGCTAATTCCACTCTATCTGGAGCTAATTCCACTGCTTCTGGAGTTAATTCCACTGTTTCTGGAGCCAATTCCACTGTCTCTGGAGTTAATTCCACTGTTTCTGGAGCTAATGCCACTCTTTCTGGAGTTGATTCCACTGTTTCTGGAGTTAATCCCACTATTTCTGGAGCTAATACCACTGTTTCTGGAGCTAATTCCACTGTTTCTGGAGCTAATACCACTGTTTCTGGAGTTAATTCCACTATTTCTGGGGTTAATTCCACTATTTCTGGAGCTAATTCCACTGTTTCTGGAGTTAATTCCACTATTTCTGGAGCTACTTCCACTGTTTCTGGAGTTAATTCCACTGTTTCTGCAGCTAATTCCACTGTTTCTGGAGTTAATTCCACTATTTCTGCAGCTAATACCACTGTTTCTGGAGTTAATTCCCCTATTTCTGGAGCTAATACCACTGTTTCTGGAGCTAATTCCAATGTTTCTGGAGTTAATACCACTATTTCTGGAGTTAATTCCATTATTTCTGGAGCTAATTCCACTGTTTCAGGAGTTAATTCCACTATTTCTGGAGCTAATACCAATGTTTCTGGATTTAATTCCACTGTTTCTGTCGTTAATTACACTATTTCTGCAGCTAATTCCATTGTTTCTGGAGTTAATTCCACTATTTCTGGAGCTAATTCCACTGTTTCTGGAGTTAATTCCACTATTTCTGGAGCTAATACCACTGTTTCTGGAGTTAATTCTACTATTTCTGGAGCTAATACCACTGTTTATGGAGCTAATTCCAATGTTTCTGGAGTTAATTCCACTATTTCTGGAGCTAATCCCACTGTTTCTGGAGTTAATTCCACTATTTCTGGAGCTAATCCCACTGTTTCTGGAGCTACTTCCACTGTTTCTGCAGCTAAATCCCACTGTTTCTGGGGACAATTCCCCTCTTTCTGCAGCTGCTAATTCCACTGTTCAGGAGCTAATTCCACTGTTTCTGGAGCTGCTAATTCCACTGCTTCTGGCGCTAATTCTGCTGTTCCTGGATCTTTTAATTCCAATATTTCTGAAGCTACTACTATTGTTACTGCAGCTGCTAATTCCATAGTTCCTGTGGCTGCTAATTCCAATATTTCTGGAGATAATTCCACTGTTTCTTGCGCTAATAACACTGTGTCTGCGGCTAATTCCAATATTTCTGGAACTAATTCCACTCTCTCTGGAACTGCTAATTCCACTGCTTCTGGAACTAATTCCACTGTTTCTGAAGCTAATGCCACTGTTGTTGGAGCTAATTGCACTGTTTCTGAAGCTGCTAATTCCACTCTATCTGGAGCTAATTCCACTGCTTCTGGATTTAATTCCACTGTTTCTGGAGCCAATTCCACTGTCTCTGGAGTTAATTCCACTGTTTCTGGAGCTAATGCCACTCTTTCTGGAGTTGATTCCACTGTTTCTGGAGTTAATCCCACTATTTCTGGAGCTAATACCACTGTTTCTGGAGCTAATTCCACTGTTTCTGGAGCTAATACTGTTTCTGGAGTTAATTCCACTATTTCTGGGGTTAATTCCACTATTTCTGGAGCTAATTCCACTGTTTCTGGAGTTAATTCCACTATTTCTGGAGCTAATACCAATGTTTCTGGATTTAATTCCACTGTTTCTGTCGTTAATTACACTATTTCTGGAGCTAATTCCATTGTTTCTGGAGTTAATTCCACTATTTCTGGAGCTAATTCCACTGTTTCTGGAGCTAATTCCACTATTTCTGGAGCTAATACCACTGTTTCTGGAGTTAATTCCACTATTTCTGGAGCTAATACCACTGTTTATGGAGCTAATTCCAATGTTTCTGGAGTTAATTCCACTATTTCTGGAGCTAATCCCACTGTTTCTGGAGTTAATTCCACTATTTCTGGAGCTAATCCCACTGTTTCTGGAGCTACTTCCACTGTTTCTGCAGCTAATCCCACTGTTTCTGGGGACAATTCCCCTCTTTCTGCAGCTGCTAATTCCACTGTTCAGGAGCTAATTCCACTGTTTCTGGAGCTGCTAATTCCACTGCTTCTGGCGCTAATTCTGCTGTTCCTGGATCTTTTAATTCCAATATTTCTGAAGCTACTACTATTGTTACTGCAGCTGCTAATTCCATAGTTCCTGTGGCTGCTAATTCCAATATTTCTGGAGATAATTCCACTGTTTCTTGCGCTAATAACACTGTGTCTGCGGCTAATTCCAATATTTCTGGAACTAATTCCACTCTCTCTGGAACTGCTAATTCCACTGCTTCTGGAACTAATTCCACTGTTTCTGAAGCTAATGCCACTGTTGTTGGAGCTAATTGCACTGTTTCTGAAGCTGCTAATTCCACTCTATCTGGAGCTAATTCCACTGCTTCTGGATTTAATTCCACTGTTTCTGGAGCCAATTCCACTGTCTCTGGAGTTAATTCCACTGTTTCTGGAGCTAATGCCACTCTTTCTGGAGTTGATTCCACTGTTTCTGGAGTTAATCCCACTATTTCTGGAGCTAATACCACTGTTTCTGGAGCTAATTCCACTGTTTCTGGAGCTAATACTGTTTCTGGAGTTAATTCCACTATTTCTGGGGTTAATTCCACTATTTCTGGAGCTAATTCCACTGTTTCTGGAGTTAATTCCACTATTTCTGGAGCTATTTCCACTGTTTCTGGAGTTAATTCCACTGTTTCTGCAGCTAATTCCACTGTTTCTGGAGTTAATTCCACTATTTCTGCAGCTAATACCACTGTTTCTGGAGTTAATTCCCCTATTTCTGGAGCTAATACCACTGTTTCTGGAGCTAATTCCAATGTTTCTGGAGTTAATTCCACTATTTCTGGAGCTAATGCCACTGTTTCTGGAGGTAATTCCACTATTTCTGGAGCTAATCCCACTGTTTCTGGAGCTAATTCCACTGTTTCTGCAGCTAATCCCACTGTTTCTTGGGACAATTCCCCTCTTTCTGCAGCTGCTAATTCCACTGTTCAGGAGCTGTTCCACTGTTCCTGGAGCTGCTAATTCCTCTGCTTCTGGCGCGAATTCTGCTGTTCCTGGAGCTATTAATTCCAATATTTCTGAAGCTACTACTGTTGTTACTGCAGCTGCTAATTCCATAGTTCCTGTGGCTGCTAATTCCAATATTTCTGGAGATGTTTCCACTGTTTCTTGCGCTAATTCCACTGTGTCTGCGGCTAATTCCAATATTTCTGGAACTAATTCCACTCTCTCTGGAACTGCTAATTCCACTTCTTCTGGAACTAATTCCACTGTTTCTGAAGCTAATGCGACTGCTGTTGGAGCTAATGGCACTGTTTCTGAAGCTGCTAATTCCACTCTTTCTGGAGCTAATTCCACTGCTTCTGGAGTTAATTCCACTGTTTCTGGAGCCAATTCCACTCTTTCTGGAGTTAATTCCACTATTACTGGAGCTAATGCCACTCTTTCTGGAGTTAATTCCACTATTACTGGAGCTAATGCCACTGTTTCTGGAGTTAATTCCGCTATTTCTGGAGCTAATCCCACTGTTTCTGGAGCTAATTCCACTGTTTCTGCAGCTAATCCCACTGTTTCTGGGGACAATTCCCCTCTTTCTGCAGCTGCTAATTCCACTGTTCAGGAGCTAATTCCACTGTTTCTGGAGCTGCTAATTCCACTGCTTCTGGCGCTAATTCTGCTGTTCCTGGAGCTTCTAATTCCAATATTTCTGAAGCTACTACTATTGTTACTGCAGCTGCTAATTCCATAGTTCCTGTGGCTGCTAATTCCAATATTTCTGGAGATGATTCCACTGTTTCTTGCGCTAATTCCACTGTGTCTGCGGCTAATTCCAATATTTCTGGAGCTAATTCCACTGTCTCTGGAACTGCTAATTCCACTGTTTCTGGAGTTAATTCCACTGTTTCTGGAATTAATTCCACTATTTCTGGAGCTAATTCCACTGTTTCTGGAGTTAATTCCACTGTTTCTGGAGTTAATTCCACTATTTCTGAAGCTAGTTGCACTTGTTCTGGAGCTCCTAATTGCACTGTTCCTGGAGATCGCCTCCCGTGATTCTGCAGCTCCCCATTGCCCTGTTTCTGGAGCGAATTCAACAATTTCTGGAACTGCTAATTTACCAGTTTCTGTAATTTCTACGTTTCAACTTTCAAAACCCATTTCCTCAGTTTGTTGACGTAATTCCCCTATTTCTGACGCTTATGCCCTTGTTTCTGCGCTAATTCCAGTGTTCCTGGTGCTCCTACTTGCTTGCTTTCTGCGACTACTAATTTTCCTATTCCTGTAGGGAATTTGCCCATTTTTCTAACTAATTCAACTGTTTCTGGAGCTAATATTACCTTTTTTCCAGAGTAAATTCCATAGTTGCTGAAAGTCCTAGTTGCTCTCTTTCTGGAGAATCTGTTTTTGGAGCTTCCAGTTGTCCTTTTTCTGTAGCTCCAAATTAAGCTGTTTATGAAGCACCTAATTATTCTACTTAAGTGTCCACTCGATATATATATATATATATATATATATATTCTACAAAAGTCCTGTTTATGCTGTTCTCTTCTACATTCGCTGCTGCAGTGCCAGCTAAATTTGGGGATTCTAAGTTGTTTGTGGAGTTCCTAATTGTCTTTTTTCTGGAGCTCCAAATTGCAATGTTGATGAAGCACCCAACTGTCCTATTTAAGTGTCTCCTAGTTATATATATAGTTCCGAAATTTGCGGTTCATGACGCGCTATCCTAAATCCCCTGCTGCAGGGACACCTCTTTCTAGAGGTATCCCTATTCTTTCTAAATATAATTGTCCTGTTTCTGGAGCTAATGGCACTGTTTCTGAAGCTGCTAATTCCACTCTTTCTGGAGCTAATTCCACTGCTTCTGGAGCCAATTCCACTGTTTCTGGAGTTAATGCCACTGTTTCTGGAGCTAATGCCACTCTTTCTGGAGTTAATTCCACTATTACTGGAGCTAATGCCACTGTTTCTGGAGTTAATTCCGCTATTTCTGGAGCTAATCCCACTGTTTCTGGAGCTAATTCCACTGTTTCTGCAGCTAATCCCACTGTTTCTGGGGACAATTCCCCTCTTTCTGCAGCTGCTAATTCCACTGTTCAGGAGCTAATTCCACTGTTTCTGGAGCTGCTAATTCCACTGCTTCTGGCGCTAATTCTGCTGTTCCTGGAGCTTCTAATTCCAATATTTCTGAAGCTACTACTATTGTTACTGCAGCTGCTAATTCCATAGTTCCTGTGGCTGCTAATTCCAATATTTCTGGAGATGATTCCACTGTTTCTTGCGCTAATTCCACTGTGTCTGCGGCTAATTCCAATATTTCTGGAGCTAATTCCACTGTCTCTGGAACTGCTAATTCCACTGTTTCTGGAGTTAATTCCACTGTTTCTGGAATTAATTCCACTATTTCTGGAGCTAATTCCACTGTTTCTGGAGTTAATTCCACTGTTTCTGGAGTTAATTCCACTATTTCTGAAGCTAGTTGCACTTGTTCTGGAGCTCCTAATTGCACTGTTCCTTGAGATCGCCTCCCGTGATTCTGCAGCTCCCCATTGCCCTGTTTCTGGAGCGTATTCAACAATTTCTGGAACTGCTAATTTACCAGTTTCTGTAATTTCTACGTTTCAACTTTCAAAACCCATTTCCTCAGTTTGTTGACGTAATTCCCCTATTTCTGGCGCTTATGCCCTTGTTTCTGCGCTAATTCCAGTGTTCCTGGTGCTCCTACTTGCTTGCTTTCTGCGACTACTAATTTTCCTATTCCTGTAGGGAATTTGCCCATTTTTCTAACTAATTCAACTGTTTCTGGAGCTAATATTACCTTTTTTCCAGAGTAAATTCCATAGTTGCTGAAAGTCCTAGTTGCTCTCTTTCTGGAGAATCTGTTTTTGGAGCTTCCAGTTGTCCTTTTTCTGTAGCTCCAAATTAAGCTGTTTATGAAGCACCTAATTATTCTACTTAAGTGTCCACTCGATATATATATATATATATATATATATATTCTACAAAAGTCCTGTTTATGCTGTTCTCTTCTACATTCGCTGCTGCAGTTCCAGCTAAATTTGGGGATTCTAAGTTGTTTGTGGAGTTCCTAATTGTCTTTTTTCTGGAGCTCCAAATTGCAATGTTGATGAAGCACCCAACTGTCCTATTTAAGTGTCTCCTAGTTATATATATAGTTCCGAAATTTGCGGTTCATGACGCGCTATCCTAAATCCCCTGCTGCAGGGACACCTCTTTCTAGAGGTATCCCTATTCTTTCTAAATATAATTGTCCTGTTTCTGGAGCTAATTGCACTGCTTCTGGCGCTAAATCCACAGTGCCTGGGTCTGCTAATATCCTAATCTGCGAGCTCCTAATTCCGCTGCTTCTCCTGATATTTCACCTCTTAATCGAGATAATCACCTTGTATCTGCAGCTGAAATGTCCTCTTTTCTGGAGCACCTGATTCTCCCACTATCTGGAGCTCATCACAATTGTTCTGGACATAATTTGCCTGTTTCTGGAGATCATACTTCTGGTGTTTCTGGAGCACTTAATTCCTCATTTAACGGCGTTAACTCCAATATTTCTGGAGCTAATTCACCGCTATATGGCATTAATTCGTGTAATTAAAGATATCCCAGTCCCCCTCTTTCTGCAGCTATTTCCCTTGCTCGAGGTTAGTTTCAATGTTCTTGGAGCTGCTAAATCCCATCTTATGGGAGCCCCAAATGCCGTTATTGCTGCAATTCCAGCTACCCCAGGTTATGCAGATAATATCCCTCTCTGCAGCTTCCAACTCCATGTATCTTGAGCTAATTCCCGAGTTTCTGGAGCTCAGTTTTTTCTGGAGTCCCTCATATCCCAGATTGTGGATCTCCTAATGCATCTTTTTCTGGCGGTAACTCCCTTGTTTCTTTTGCTAATTCAACGGTTTCTGGAGCTAGGCTTTTTCCTTTGAGAGATGACTTTTGTGCTCCTAATTTCCCTTTTTTGTGGAGCTCGAAATTGTGAAGTTAATGGAGCACATAATAGTCTTTTTTACGTATCTAGTATTTTGCCAATACACATGTTTCTGAACTAATTCCAGTATTCCTGAAACTCCGAATTCACCTCTCTGCAGCTCCTAATTACGCGGGTCCTGGAGCTAATTCCCTTGTTTCTGGAACTAATTCCGCTGTTTCTGTAGCTCTGAATTGTCCTGTTAATGATCCGCTCTTCTACTTACCCTGCCACATGAATAGAAAATTCACATGTTCTGGAGGAAACTCTTATCTTTCTAAACCTAAATCCATCTTTTTGAGCTAATTGCGCTGTACTATGATTATTCCTGTGCTCCTGGAGCTTGCTTCCTCTGTTTCTGAGGCTCCCCATTGACCAGTTTCTGCCGCGAATTACACTGTTTCTGGAGCTGTTAATTTACCAGTTTCTGTAACTTCTACTTTTCATCTTTCGAAACATAATTCAAAAGTTTCCAGAACTAATAATCCTCTTTCTCGCGCTAATTCCCTAGTTTTTGCGCTAATTTCCGTATTCCTGGAGCCCCTACTTCCCCTCTCTGCGGCTCATAACTCCCTGTTCCTGGAGGGAATAATCCTGTTCCTGTAGCTAATTCAGCTGATTCAGTAGCAAATACGTTTATTTCTGGAGAAAATGCCACAGGTCATAGTTCCCATCTTTCTGGACATATTTCCGTTGTTTGTGGAACTCCTAATTCCCCTGTTTCTGGAGCTCCAGACTGTGCTGTATATGAAGCAACTAATTCTCCTTGATACGTGTCTACTAGTTTGTCCATATATATTGCTCCGAATTATCCTTTTTATCCTCATTGTTCCGAATTCCGCTGCTACAGGAAGAGTTAATGCAACTGTTTCCGGATGTAAATCTCCTATTTCTAAACAGAACTCCCTGTTTCTGGAGCTAAATGTACTGTACTGTGATTATTTCCATGCTCCTGGAGCTCCTGCTTCCCCAGTTTCTGGAGGCAACTCCAGTATTTACATAGATAATTCTACAGAAGCCTAGGCATTAGCTCCAAAAACTGCAGAATCACGGGAGGTGATCTCCAGGAACACCGGAATAATTACAGTACAGCACAATTAGCTCCAGAAACAGGAGAATTATGTTTAGAAAGAGGAGAGTTACCTCCAGAAAAGGTGAATTTTCTGTTCATGTTTGAGGCTAATTAGGAGAGCATACCATAAACAGGACAATTTGGAGCCATAGATATCGGCAAACTACTGCACATGTAAAAAGGACAATTTTTTTGCTTCACAAACTAAACAATATGGAGCTCCACAAAAAGGGAAATTATTATCTCCATTAATTTTACCCAGACACAAATGTATTAGTTCCAGAAACAGTTCAATTAGCAACAGAATCAGGGGAGTTACCTCCAGAAAAAGAAGCAATAGGAGATTCACAATCTGGGATATTAGGAATCCCAGAAAAAAGATGAACTCCAGAAACAGGGTAATTAGCTCCAGATACAAGGAAATTAGCACCAGGACCCGCGTAATTCGAAGCTGCAGAGATGGGAATTCGAAGTTCCAGGAATAGCGGAATTAGTTCAGAAACATGGGTATTAGCTCCAGAAACAGGGAACTTCGGTTAGAAAGATGCTCTAAAACAGAAGGCTTTTCGGCTACAGATAAAAGGCGATTAACTCCAGGAACAGGGGAAGTTGCTCGAGAAACAGTTGAATTAGGAGCTTCACAGACTGGGAAATTAGCAGCCACACAAACATTGGAATTAGCTCCAGAAATAGCACAATTTGCTCCATAAACAGGAGAATTGCTTTTAGAAAGATCAGAGTTAGCTCTACAAAGAGGTGACTTAGTTTTCCCTGCAGCAGATGATTTAGGAAATCGCACCATAAACAGGACATTTCAGTGATATATATTGAACGAGCAGACACTTAAATAGGAAATTGCTGCTTCATCAACAGCGCAATTTGGAGTTTAAGAAAACTGAAAATTAGGAGCTCTGCAAACAACTCAGGGAAGTTCGAGGAGGCGGAGCAGCGTCGGCGAGGCCGACAGATGGCCCAGCTTTGAGTCGGGAGGCAGCGGAGAGTTCGCGGATGTTGTGCAGCGTCAGAGAGGCATATAAAAGTCCAGGCTTCGAGTCAGGAGGCAACGGGGAGTTCGAGGAAGTGGAACAACGTCAGAGAGGACTACAGGAGGCCCAGCATCATGTTGCGTGGCAGCTGGGAGTTCGAGGATGAGGATAAGCGCCCGAGAGGCTAGAAAAGGCCCAGCATCGTGTCAGCAGGAAGCGGGGAGTTCGAGGAGGCAGAGCACCATCGCAGAACCCATAAAAAGGCCCAGCGACGATTTGGGAGGCAGCCGGGAGTTCTACGAGCTGTAGCAGCGTCGGTCAGGCATGAAAAAGGCTCAGCGACGAGTCGGGAGGCAGCGGGGAGTTCGAGAAGGCGGGGCATCGTCAGAGAGGACGACAAAAGTCCCAGAAATGAGTCCCGAAGCAGTGGAGTGTTTGAGGAGGTGGAGCAGCGTCGCAGGGGCCTACAAAATACCTAACGTCCAGCCGGGCGGCCAGCGGGGATTTCGTGGAGGCAGCAGCGTCGGATAGGACAGTTGGTGCAGCTGCAGGGAGTCAAATCAACAAGAAGTAGAAAGAAATAGAAGGCTGACGTCACAGCCAAGCAGGCAAGCGACTGGCTGGTGATTGTCGAGTAGATTTTATTTTTATTTATCAGTCGGTAAGTTTTAGCATTGCTGTTGCAAAATTACGTTAATCTAAGAGTAAGTCATGGCAAGAGATCCCAGACCCGTATCATGCTGCTCCTGTGATATGTGGGAAGGCAGGAACGCTTCATGTGCGGGAAGGTTATCCGGTGCATATAGGTACCAACGATATCGGTAAAAAACGGAATAAAGGCGGACAAGACTAATTTGGGGAGCTGGAGCTAAATTAAAAATGAGGACATCAAAATTAGTAATCTCACGATTGCGACCAGTGCCACGTGCTAGTCACAGTAGGAATCGCAGGATAGCTCAGATGAATACGTGGCTTGAGGAGTGGTGCAGAAGGGAGGGATTGAGCTTCCTGGGGAATTGGAACCGGTTCTGGGGGAGGTGGGACGAGTACAAACTGGACGGTTTGCACCTGGAAACGACTGGAACCCATATCCTTGGGGAAGTGTTTGCTAGTGCTGATGCGGAGCGTTTAAACGTATATGGCAGGGGGATGGGAACCTATTCAGGGAGATAGAGGAAAATAGAATCGTGGCAGGAGCAAAAGATATAAAGAAAAAATATAAAAGTAGAAGGCAGAGAAACCCAAGGCAAAAATCAAAAAGGCCACATTACTGCAAGTTTCTAAAGAGGCAAACTGTATTAAAAAGATAAGCCTGAAGGCTCTATGCCTCAATGGAGGAGTATTTGTTATAAGGTGGACGAATTAACTGCGCAGGTTGCTGTTAACGGATATGATGTAGTTAGCATCATGGTTACATGGCTCCAGGGCGATCACGGCTGGGAACGGAACATCCAGGCATATTCAACATTCAGCCAGGATAGACAGAAACCAAAAGGAGGTGGAGGCGGCGGCGTTGTTTGTTATAGAGGAAATTAAAGTAATAGCAAGGAGGAACATTCACTTTGATGATGTGGAATCGGTATGATTGTAGCTACCGAATACCAAAGGAGAGAAAACGCTAGTAAGACTTGAGTACAGACCAACAAACAATAGCAGTGAGGTTGCGGACAGCATCAAACAAGTAATTAGGAATGCGTGCAATAAAGGTACAGCAGTTATCATGGGCGACATTAATTTACATATTGATTGGGCTAACCAAACTGGTAGCAATTCCACTGTTTCTGGAGCTAATTCCTCTTTTTCTGGAGCAGCTAATTCCACTCTTCATGTTGCTGCTAATTCCAATAGTTCTGAAACTAATTCCATTGTTCCTGGAGCTGCTAATTCCACAATTCTTCTGGCTGAAAATTCCAATATTTCTGGAGGTAATTCCACTGTTTCTAAAGCTATTTCCACTGTTTCTGCGGCTAATTCCACTTTTTCTGGTAATTTACCTTTTTTCTGGAGCTAATTCCACTACCTCTGGAACTGCTAATTCCACTGTTTCTGGAACTAATTCCACTCTTTCTGAAGCTAATTCCACTTGTTGGAGCTAATTCGACTGTTTCTGCAGCTGATAATTCTACGATTTCTGGAGCTATTTCCACTGTTTCTGGAACTTCTAATTCCACATTTCCTGGAGCTGCTAATTCCTCACTCGTTCTGGAGCAGCTAATTCCAAAGTTGCTGGAACTGCTAATTCCATCGTTTCTGCAGCTGCTAATTCCGATGTTCCTGGAACTGCTAATATTCCTGTTTCTGGAGGTAATTCCAATGTTGATAGAGCTAATTCCACTGTTTCTGCAGCTAATCCCACTGTTTCTGGGGCCAATTCCCCTGTTTCTGCAGCTGCTAATTCCACTGTTCAGGAGCTAATTCCACTCTTTCTGCAGCTGCTAATTCCACTGTTCAGGAGCTAATTCCACTGTTTCAGGAGCTGCTAATTCCACTGCTTCTGGCGCTAATTCTGCTGTTCCTGGTGCTTCTAATTCCAATATTTCTGAAGCTACTACTATTGTTACTGGAGCTGCTAATTCCACAGTTCCTGTGGCTGCTAATTTCAATATTTCTGGAGATAATTCCTCTGTTTCTTGCGCTAATTCCACTGTGTCTGCGGATAATTCCAATATTTCTGGAGCTAATTCCACTGTCTCTGGAACTGCTAATTCCACTGCTTCTGCAACTAATCCCACTGTTTCTGAAGCTAATGCCACTGTTGTTGGAGCTAATTGCACTGTTTCTGAAGCTGCTAATTCCACTCTTTCTGGAGCTAATTCCACTGCTTCTGGAGTTAATTCCACTGTTTCTGGAGTTAATTCCACTATTTCTGGAGCTAATTCCACTGTTTCTCGAGTTAATTCCAATATTTCTGGAGCTGATTGCACTGTTTCTGGAGTAAATACCACTGTTTCACGAGTTAATTCCACTATTTCTGGAGATAATTCCACTGTTTCTGGAGTTAATACCACTGTTTCTGGATTTAATTCCATTATTTCTGGAGCTAATTCCACTGTTTCAGGAGTTAATTCCACTATTTCTGGAGCTAATACCACTGTTTCTGGAGTTAATTCCACTGTTTCTGGAGTTAATTCCACTATTTCTGGAGCTAATTCCACTGTTTCTGGAGTTAATTCCACTATTTACGGAGCTAATTCCACTGTTTCTGGAGTTAATTCCACTATTTCTGGAGCTAATACCACTGTTTCTGGAGCTAATTCCAATGTTTCTGGAGTTAATTCCGCTATTTCTGGAGCTAATGCCACTGTTTCTGGAGTTAATTCCACTATTTCTGGAGCTAATCCCACTGTTTCTGGAGCTAATTCCACTGTTTCTGCAGCTAATCCCACTGTTTCTGGGGACAATTCCCCTCTTTCTGCAGCTGCTAATTCCACTGTTCAGGAGCTAATTCCACTGTTTCTGGAGCTGCTAATTCCACTGCTTCTGGCGCTAATTCTGCTGTTCCTGGAGCTTCTAATTCCAATATTTCTGAAGCTACTACTATTTTTACTGCAGCTGCTAATTCCATAGTTCCTGTTGCTACTAATTCCAATATTTCTGGAGATAATTCCACTGTTTCTTGCGCTAATTCCACTGTGTCTGCGGCTAATTCCAATATTTCTGGAACTAATTCCACTCTCTCTGGAACTGCTAATTCCACTGCTTCTGGAACTAATTCCACTGTTTCTGAAGCTAATGCCACTGTTGTTGGAGCTAATTGCACTGTTTCTGAAGCTGCTAATTCCACTCTTTCTGGAGCTAATTCCACTGCTTCTGGAGTTAATTCCACTGTTTCTGGAGCCAATTCCACTGTTTATGGAGTTAATTCCACTGTTTGTGGAGCTAATGCCACTCTTTCTGGAGTTAATTCCACTGTTTCTGGAGTTAATTCCACAATTTCTGGAGCTAATACCACTGTTTCTGGAGTTAATTCCACTATTTCTGGAGCTAATACCACTGTTGCTGGAGCTAATTCCACTGTTTCTGGAGTTAATTCCACTATTTCTGGAGCTAATGCCACTGTTTCTGGAGTTAATTCCACTATTTCTGGAGCTAATTCCACTGTTTCTGGAGCTAATTCCACTGTTTCTGCAGCTAATCCCACTGCTTCTGGGGACAATTCCCCTGTTTTAGCAGCTGCTAATTCCACTGTCCAGGAGCTAATTCCACTGTTTCTGGAGCTGCTAATTCCACTGCTTCTGGCGCTAATTCTGCTGTTCCTGGAGCTTCCAATTCCAATATGTCTGAAGCTACTACTATTGTTACTGCAGCTGCTAATTCCATAGCTCCTGCGGCTGCTAATTCCAATATTTCTGGAGATAATTCCACTGTTTCTTGCGCTAATTCCACTGTGTCTGCGGCTAATTCCAATATTTCTTGAACGAATTCCACTCTCTCTGGAACTGCTAATTCCACTTCTTCTGGAACTAATTCCACTGTTTTTGAAGCTAATGCCACTGTTGTTGGAGCTAATTGCGCTGTTTCTGAAGCTGCTTCACTATAGCCCCTTGATTATCCACTTCACTATTACTCTCAGTGACCGAGTGTTTTACTGTAATTAAACTGATCTCAGATTGTTTCTGTCAGATATTAACTCCTGCACGGTCCCAGCAAACACTCCCACTCCCTCGTCCCTCCGATGTTGCTGCAAGATTGCTTTGTGAAGATGGTCTCATGGAGAGAAACACCCTGCACGGAATGATCCGAAATTTATCATCTGCAAGGGACAAGGCTCCCAGCTTTAATCATTCTCTGTCCTTTCCCCCCAGGCCCAGTTCCTTTGCTCAGATTCTGATAAAAGTAAATTGGGAAAAGTGCACTTTTATTTTTACAGGCTGAATTATTGCAGAGAGCTGCGCATGCGCGGTTCAGCCCCACCCCCTGTGTCAATTCCCAGTGAGCAGAAGAGCACATGCACCCTCCCCTCCCCCAGCACTGCCTGTGATCACCATTCACTCAGTGAGTGGAAGAAGATGGTTTAAAACAGCCAGGAATGGTGACACCGTGGCCCCGGGGTAAGGCAGCAAGCAGCAGCCTCCTACAGTGGCACAGCATTTTGGGAGCGTGTCCGCAGATGGGCTCAGAAATCAGCATTGAATCCGGGGGGAAACAGCCTGACAGTGAGAATGTGGGGAGTTTAACAAGGTGCATCTATTGCAGGCAACAAGAGGGGAGTGTGGGAGAAGATATTTTAAAGACAGGTTATATTTCGGTGAGCTGAGTTCTCCAGAACCGTGTTGCTGGTGATTGAGAGCTACATTGTCGCTACCTCAGGTACATCATATTCTCTCCCGCATCCATATATTAGAACTAATAATGTTCTCGTATTATTGTTCTCAGAGCAAATTTATTCAACCAGCCTGAACAAATGTGATCTTTCTTCCACCCAGAACACAAGGAACAGTGCAGGCAGCTCCTTCTCACACACAATAAGCAGATTATCACTCACAGAGCGCAGTCACACAGAATTGGCCTCAATTCTATTGTCACAGACAGCAGAAGCTGTCAGTCCCACAGTGATCCGAAGTGGCAGCGTTACATTGTGAATCTTACAGCCACATTGAGCAGTAGAATCACATGCTGTTTCACCATTGAAACAGATCACACTGACGGTACATTAAACACCCACACTCCCTTGCCAGAAACTGGGAGGTAGCGAATAAAAGAGAATTATCTTTCTGAAAAATTGTCAAACAGAAAGTAAAAACCACATTAGCAGATCAGAAGCTGATGGGTACAGAGCAAAAGCCATATTCATGTTTCAGAATCTGACAGATTCAGTATTTAAACCGTTGAACATACCAGATGATGACAGGTGCAGAATAAAACACACATTCCCATACCATAGACTGATAGATAAAGTATACAACACACACCCACATATATGAAAGTGACAGTAACAGAATAAAATCCCCACTTGCATACCAGAGAGTGACAGGTAAAGCGTAAAACCCATGAGCACATATCGGAAAACTGAAAGGCAGTAAGTAAAATTGTTACTTGCATCGCAGAAACTGATAGCGGAAGAGTAAAACCCACACACACAAATCAGAAAAATGACAGGTAGAAGGCAAAATCTTCACTCACATATCAGAGAAATACAGGTTAAAAGTAAAATTGATTCTCAAGTTCACAGACCAGAGACAAGCAGATACAGAGTAAATTCCACACTCACATAACAGCAACTGACAGGTAAAGTCTAAAACATACAATCAAGTAGCAGGAACAAATAGGTACAGTCTAACATAGAAGAAAGTGAGAAGCACAGATTAAACCTGAACAAATAACAAAACCCGACAGTTACAGAAAAATACACACACTTGCAGATGAGAGACTGAGAAATACAGTATAAAACCCACACTCACACATCAGAGGCTGACTTATTACAATCCACATTCCCATAACATAAATTGACATACAGTGACATGCCCAGACTCAGAAACCAGTAATTGACAGGTACAGGGTAAAGACCTCTCTTTCATTCCAGAAACTGACAGGTACAAAGGAAAGTCCACTCACAATTAAGCAGAAACCGGCAGTTATCGAGTAAGGCCCACAATCACATGTCAGAACTTGACAGATACAGCATAAAACCCAGACTCCCACAACAGAAATGGACATACAGAGAAAGGCCCACACTCACATACAAGAGACAGATAGATACAGAGTGAAACTCAGACTCATTTACCAGAGACCGACAGATTCAGCATAAATACTCACCTCCATAACACAAATTGACAGTTAGAAAGTAAAACGAATACCCTATCAGGAATTGGGTGTACACAGTAAAACAGTACTAACATACTGGAGAATGACGGGTATGGAGTAGAGCTCACATTCACATAACAGAGATGGACAGATACAGCACAAAATACACACTCACTCACCAAGAATGGAAAGATACATTGAAACATTGAAAATAGGTGCAGGAGCAGGCAATTCGGACCATCGAGACTGCACCACCATTCTATATGATCATGGCTCATCATGCAACTTCTGTACCCCACTCCCACTTTCTCTCCATACCCCCTGATCCCCTTAGCCATAAGGGCCACATCTAACTCTCTCGTGAATAATTCCAACAAACTGGACTCAACAACTTTCTGTGGTAGAAAATTTCACAGGTTTACCACTCTCTGGGTGAAATTGTTTCTCCTCATTTCAGTCCGATAAGGCTTACCCCTTATCATTAGACTGTGACCCCTGATTCTGGACTTCCCCAACATCAGGAACATTATTCCTGCCTCTAACCTGTCAGTCCCGTCATAATGTTATATGTTGCTCTGAGATCTCCTCTCATTCTTCTAAATTCCAGTGAGTGAAAGCCTAACCGATCCAGTCTTTCTTCATATTTCTGTCCTGCCATCCCGGGAATTAGTCTGGTGAACCTTCGCTGCACTCCCTCAATAGCAAGCATATCCTTCCTCAGATTAAGAAACCAAAACTGCACACAACACTCAAGGTGTGGTCTCACCAAGGCCATGTACAATTGCAGTAAGACTTCCCTGCTCCTATACTCAAATCCCCTCGCTATGAATCCCAGCATGCCGGTTGCTTTCTTTACTGCCTGCTGTTCCTGCATGCCTACCTTCAGTGACTGATGCACCATGACACCCCGTTCTCTTTGCACCTCCCATTTTACTAATCTGTCACCATTCAGATAATCTGCCTTCCTGTTTTTGCCCCCAAAGTGAATAACCTCACATTTATCCACATTATACTGCATCTGCCATGCAATTGCCCATTCACCGAACCTGTCCAAGTCACCCTGCAGCCTCTTAGCATCCGACTCACAGCTCACACTGCCACCCAGCTTAGTGTCATCTGCAAATTTGTAGATTTAACGTTAAATTCCCTCATCTAAATAATTAATGGATGTTGTAAATTGCTGAGATCCCAGCACTGAACCTTACGGCACCCCACTAGTCAATGCCTGCCATTCTGAAAAGGACCCGTTTATTCCCACTCTTTACTTCCTGTCTGCCAACCAGTTCTCCCTCCACATCAATACATTACCCCCAATACCACGTGCTTTAATTTTGCACAATAATCTCTTGTGTGGGACCTTTTCAAAAGCCTTTTTTAATTCCAAATACACCACATCCACTGGTTCTCACTTATCCACTGTACTAGTTACATTCTCAAAAAACTCAAGAAGATTTGTCAAGCATGATTTCCCTTTCATAAATCCATGCTGACTTGGACCGATCCTGTCACTGTTTTCCAAATGCTATGCTATTACATCTTTAATAATTGATTCCAGCATTATCCCCACCACCAATGTCAGGCTAACCGGTCTATAATTACCTGTTTTCTCTCTCCCTCCTTTTTTAAAAAGTGGGGTGACATTAGCTACCCTCTAATCCATAGGTACTGATCCAGAATCCATAGAATGTTGGAAAATGACCACCAATGCATCTACTATTTCTAGGGCCATTCTTTAACTACTCTGGGATCCAGACTATCTGGCCCTGGGGATTTATCGGCCTTCAGTCCCATCAGTTTCCCTCCAACCATTTCCTGACTAATAAGGATTTCCCTCATTTCCTCTTTCCCGCGAGACCCTCGGTCTCCTAGTATTTTCGGGAGGTTATTCGTGTCTTCCTTAGTGAAGACAGAACCAAAATATTTGTTCAATTGGTCAACCATTTCCTTGTTCCACATTATGAATTCACCTGATTCTGACTGCAAGGGGCCTACATTAGATTTCACTAATCTGTTTTCTCTTCACATATCTATAGAAGCTTTTGCAGTCAGTTTTTTATATTCCCTGCAAGCTTACTCTCATACTCTATTTTCCCCCTCCTAATTACACCCTTAGTCCTCCTCTGCTGAATTCGAAATTTCTGCCAGTCATCAGGTTTGCTGCTTTTTCAGGCCAATTTATATGCCACTGTCCCTAATTTCCCTTGTTAGCCACGGTTGAGCCACCTTTCATGTTTTATTTTTACGCCAGACAGGGATGTATAATAGTTTTAATTCATCCATGTGATCTTCAAATGTCTGCCATTGCCTATCCACCATCAACCCTTTAAGTATCATTCGCCAGTTTATCGCAGCCAAATCACGTCTCATACCATCGAAGTTACCTTTAAGTTCAGGACCCTATTCTCTGAGTTAACTGTGTCGCTCTACATCTTAATGAAGAATTCTACCATATTATGGTCACTTTTCCCCAAGGGGCCACGCACGACTAATTGCTAATGAATCCTCTCTCGTTACACAAGACCCAGTCTAGGATGGCCGGCTCTCTAGTTGGTTCCTCGACATATTGGTCTGGAAAACCATCCCTTATAAACTCCAGGAAATCCTCCTCCACAATATTGCTACCTGTTTGGTTAGCCCAATCAATATGTAGGTAAAAGTCACCCATGTTAACTGCTGTACCCTTATTGCACGCGTCCCTAATTTCCTTTTTGGTGCCATCCCCAACCTCCATACTACTGTTAGTTGGGTTTGTTTACAGACCACCAAACGTTTTCTGCCCTTTGTTGTTTCGCAGGTCGACCCACACAGATTCCACATTATCCCACCCAATGTCCTTCCTTACTATTGCATTAACCTCCTCTTTAACCATTAACTCTACCCCACTTCCTTTTCATTCTTCAATATTGAATACCCCTGCATATTATGTTCCCAGTCTTGGTTACCCTGGAGCCATGTCTCTGTAATCCCAATTACATCATATCTATTAACAGCTATATGTGCAGTTAATTTGTCCACCTTATTACCAATGCTCCTCACTTTGAGACTCGGAGCCTTCAGGCTTGTTTTTTTAACACTCTTTATCCTTTTAAAATTATGTTGTAATATGGCCCTTTTTGATACAGAATGACACCCACAGGCAATTACCAGAGATTGCCAGGTACAGGATAAAGTCCACGCTCTCGTATCAGAAACGAACATACAGAGTAAAACCCTCATCCATATACCAGAGATGGACAGATATGAGTAAAATCCACACTCCCATACGAGACTACATAAGAAAATAAGAACATAACAAATAGGAGCAAGAGCAGGCCATACGGCCCCTCGAGCCTGCTCCACCATTTAATACGATCATGGCTGATCTGATCTTAGACTCGGGTCCACTTTCCTGCGCACTCCCCATAACCCCTTATTCCCTGATCGGTTAAGACACTGTCTATCTCTGTCTTAAATATATTCAATGTCCCAGATTCCACAGCTCTCTGAGGCAGCGAATTCCACAGATTTACAACCCTCAGAGAATAAATTCCTCCTCATCTCAGTTTTAAATGGGGGGCCCTTATTCTAAGATTATGTCCCCTATTTCTAGTCTCCCGAATCAGTGAACACATCCTCTCTCCTACCATCTTGTCAAGCCCCTCATTATCTTATACGTTTCGATAAATCACCTCTCATTCGTTCTTCTGAATTCAATGAGTAGAGGCCCAACCTCCTCAACTTTTTCTCAAAAGGCAACCCCCTCAGCTCCGGAATCAACCCAGTGGACCTTATTTCAACTTCCTGCAAAGCAAGTGTATCCTTTCATAATTATGGAAACCAAAACTGCACGCAGTATTCCAGGTGTGGCCTCACCAATAACTTGTATAACTGTAGCAAGACCTCCCTGCTTTTATACTCCAGCCCCTTTGTAACAAAGGCCAAGATTGCATTGGCCTTCCTGATCACTTGCTGCACCTGCATACTATCCTTTTGTGTTTCATGCACAAGTACTCCCAGGTCCCGCTGTACTGCAGCACTTTGCAATCTATCTCCATTTAAATAATAACTTGCTCTTTGATTTATTTTCTGCCATAGTTCATGACCTCACACTTTCCAACATTATACTCCATCTGCCAAATCTTTGCCCACTCACTTCGCCTGTCTAGGTCCTTTTACAGATTATTTGTGTCCTCCTCACACGTTACTTTTCCTCCCATCTTTGTATTGCCAGCAAAGTTGGCTACGTTAAAGTCGGTCCCTTCTTCCAAGTCGTTAATATAGATTGTAAATAGTTGGGTACCCAGCACTGATCCCTGCGGCACCCCACTAGTTAATGATTGCCAACGCAAGAATGAACCATTTACCCCAACTCTCTGTTTTGTGTTAGTTAGCCACTCCTCTATCCATGCTGATATATTAACTCCAGCCCCGTGAACTTTTATCTTGTGCAGTAACCTTTTATGTGGCGCCTTGTCAAATGCCTTCTGGAAGTCCAAATACACCACATCCACTTTATCCACCCTGTTCGTTACATGCTCAAAGAATTCCAGCAAATTTATCAAACTTAACTTCCCCTTCATAAATCCATGCTGACTGCCTGACCGAAATATGCTTTTCCAAATGTCGTGCTATTGCTTCTTTAAGAATGAACTCTTGAACATTTTCCCAACCACAGATGTTAGGCTAACTGGTCTATAGTTTCCTGCTTTTTGTCTGCCTTATTTTTAACCGAGTGCGGCTCTCAGTCCCCGGGCAACACCGAGTGCGGCTCTCAGTCCCCGGGCAACACCGAGTGCGGCTCTCAGTCCCCGGGCAACACCGAGTGCGGCTCTCGGTCCCCGGGCAACACCGAGTGCGGCTCTCAGTCCCCGGGCAACACCGAATGCGGCTCTCAGTCCCGGGGCAACACCGAGTGAGGCTCTCAGTCCCCGGGCAACACCGAGTGTGGCTCTCAGTCCCCGGGCAACACCGAATGCGGCTCTCAGACCCGGGGCAACACCGAGTGTGGCTTTCAGTCCCCGGGCAACACCGAATGTGGCTCTCAGTCCCTGGGCAACACCGAGTGCTGCTCTCAGTCACTGGTAAACAACGACTGTGGCTCCGGGCCCCGGGCAACACCGAGTGAGGCTCTCGGTCCCCGTGCAACATCGAGTGCAACTCTCGGTCCTCGGGCAACGCCGAGCGCGGCTCTCGGGCCCCGAGTCAGAGCCACCGGGCCCGGCACCAGCAACCCCAGGGAGCAGCACCTCATCCACACCAGCAAAACAACAACTTACATTTATACAGCAGTCCCAGCAATTCCCAGCCGCTCTGTATCAGGGTGGGTGCTGGATGTGGAAGTCGTTCCCTGGCCTCCTGTGTGGGTCTGTTTGTTACATCAGTTTGAGCTGGATGGAGAGAGGGAGAAGCTGCTGGGTTTCACCCCCAGTACTTCTGGGCCCAGTGGGACCAACAATTTCCCATGTGGGCCTGTCGAGGGAGGTGGGTTCCCTTCCCTGAAGATCAGTACTGACCCAGATGTGTTTTTACAACAATCCGGCAGCTTTCATGGGCACTTTTTTCTAGTGCCGGCCCCACAAATGACCAGATTCATTAAGCTCAATTTCACAACCTGCCTTTGTGTTTTTGTGGGCTCTGTCTTCCACTCACTTTTCCTGTTGAAATTCACTTTACAGGATGTTAAAATGGGAGGATTTGTAGACTGGAAGCTCAAACCAAACATCAACTCAAGATCTGACAGTCACTCCATGAATTGGGACTGGAATATCATCAGCTTTTGAACATGGAAGCAGAAGGCACCGTTCACAGTGGGGAGAAACGGTACACGTGCTCTGTGTGTGGACAAGGCTTCAGCCAATCGTCCAAACTGGAGAGACACAAGTGCAGTGTCACTGGGGAGAAACTGTGTAAATATGGGGATTGTGGGAAACGTTTCAACTACCCGTCCCAGCTGGAAACACATCGGCGAGGTCACACTGGGGAGAGACCGTTCACCTGCTCCGACTGTGGGATGGGATTCACTCAGTTATCCAACCTGGAGAGACACAAGCGCAGTCACACTGGGGAGAGGCCGTTCACCTGCTCCGACCGTGGAATGGGATTCACTGCATCATCAGACCTGCTGATACACCAGCGAGTTCACACTGGGGAGAGACCGTTCACCTGCTCCGAGTGTGGGAAGAGATTCGCTGTGTCATCCAGCCTGCTGTCACACCAGCGAGTTCACACTGGGCAGAGGCCGTTCACCTGCTCCGACTGTGGGAAGAGATTCGCTGCATCATCCAGCCTGCTGATACATCAGCGAGTTCACACTGGGGAGAGGCCGTTCACCTGCTCTGACTGTGGGAAGGAATTCACTGCATCATCCAGCCTGCTGAAACACCAGCGATTCACACTGGGGAGAGGCCTTTTAAATGTTCTGAGTGTGGGAAGGGATTCAGTCGGTCATCTCACCTGCTGACACACCAGCGAGTTCACACTGGGGAGAGGCCGTTCAGCTGTTCTGAATGTGGGAAGGGATTCACTCGGTCATCCCACCTGCTGAGACACCAGCGAGTTCACACTGGGGAGAGGCTGTTCACCTGCTCTGAGCGTGGGATGGGATTCTCTCTGTCAGGCAACCTGCTGAGACACTCGCCAGTTAACAAGTGACTGCAGGGCTTGGATTTTGTTGTTATTGCTGCTGGTAATCACATCGTGGACTGAATTGAGTTCATTCTGATAGTTGGGATAAATAAATCCTGTAACGCTGATGTTAAAAACTCCTGTAACTGGATTAGAGTTTAGTATTTCTGATATAGGCACACAAATTAGTGTGGGTTGCAACACGTTGCTGTGGAGTTTTGTCTTTATCACCTGAGTGTTTAGCATCACCTGACTGGAGCTGAGAAAGGACAATCTAAGGGGAGGATTTTACAGGGGGAACAGAACTTCAGCCTGGACACAGTCTTCAGGGCCACACAGAGTAATTGGGCCCGCAGATATCGAGCAGGAAGGGTCCAGGCTCCGTCTCGGGCCTAGTATTCAGCGAGCCTGACTCTCGCCCCCCGGGGTGGTACTGAGGCACACAGATATCGAGCATGAAGGGCCCATGCTCTGTCTCAGGCCTAGTGCTCAGTTAGCCTGACCCTCGCCACCCCCGGGGTGGTACTGAGGCCCACAGATATCGCGCAGGAAGGGCCCAGACTCCACATCAGGCCTAGTGCTCAGTTAGCCTGACCCTCTCCTCCCGGGGTGGTACTGAGGCCTACACACACACACCCACACACGGAGCAGGAATACGTGGGGGGAGATGCTCAGAGCCGCAGGAGACGGGGTGCGCGGGATAATAACTCTCAATACTGTGAATAATGAAATAAAGTGGATTTATTTTGAGTGCACTAAAATTTACAGCGAGGGAAATATATTGATTGTGGTCAGTAATATTTTCCAGCAGCAGTAACTGCAGCAATAAAGAGGGACCAGGATGTAACGGGAACGGTCACCTCCCCCGACGGGGAATTGGGGCAAAATATAAAGTTCACCTGTCCGGGGCGGCGATGTTTTAGTGATGTCACTGCCCCGGGAGGCCATGTTTTAAGATGTCACCGCCCGGTGCGGCCATGTTTTAGTGAAGTCACCGCCCCTGATGGCCATGTTTTAGTGATGTCACCGCTCGGGTCGGCAATGTTTAAATTATGTCACTGCCCAGGAGGCTATGTTTTAATGATGTCACCACTCGCATTGGCCATATTTTAATGATGTCACCGGCAATGGCGGCCTTGTTTTTATGATGTCATTGCCTGGGATGGCCATGTTTTAATGATGTCACCGCCCGTGGCGGCCATGTTTTAATGATGTCACCGCACCTGGTGGCCATGCTTGTATGAAGTCACTGCCCCAAGCAGCCATGTTTTAATGATGTCACTGCCTCGATCAGCCATGTTTAATGATGTCATCACTCGCGTCAGCCATGTTTTAATGATGTCACAGCCCCGAGCACACATATTTGAGTGATGTCACCGCCCCTGACAGCCATTCCTTTAGTGAAGTCACCGCCCCTGGTGGCCATGTGTTAATGATGTCACCACCTCATGGCGGCCATGATTTAATCATGTCACCGCTCAATGGCGGCCATGTTTTATTGCTGTCACCACCACATGGTGGCCATGTTTTAATGATGTCACCGCCCCTGGTGGCCATGTTTTAATGATGTCAGCGCCCCTGGCGGCCATGTTTTAATGATGTCACTGCCCAATAGCGGCCATCTTTTAATGATGTCACCACCCATGGCGGCCATATTTTAATGCTGTCACCGCCCCATGGTGGCCATGTTTTAATTAATTCACCGCCCATGGCTGCCATGCTTTATTGATGTCACCGCGCCAGGCGGCCATGTTTTAATGATATCATCGCCCAATGGCGGCCATGTTTCGATGGACTTGCTCACTGGAGCGGCCTTTGCTCCAACACCGTCACCACCTGAGGGGCCGTTGTTAACGGTGTCCGAGGGGGGAACTGATGGGAATGGGTGAGTTGGGGTCGTGCGAGGGAGGAGAAATCCTGAGGCTACCCTCAAACACCGAGGCCGGTTACTGACACCGAGGCGATGACATAATTTGGAATCGGGACCAGCCGTGATGCCCTCGTCTTCGAATATCCAACATCTCCCTCTCCTCCACCACCCGACCTCCTGTGGGGCACGAAGGAGGCACACTGGGAATTTCCAGCAATCTGTGGTACCCGTCTACCCAGAGAGAGAGAGAAAGAGACAGAGACCGAGAGAAAAAGAGAGAGAGACAGTTTCAACAGTGCAAAAATACAGGGCAGGTACAGCACGCGGTTAGATACAGTGTAAAGCTCCCTCTACACTTTCCCATCAAACACTCCCAGGGCAGGTACAGCACGGGGTTAGATACAGAGTAAAGCACCCTCTACACTGTCGCATCAAACACTCCCAGGGCAGGGACAGCACGGGGTGAGATACAGAGTAAAGCGCCGTCTACACTGTCTCATCAAAAATTCCCAGGGCAAGTACAGCATGGAGTTAGATACTGAGTAAAGCTCCCTCTGCACTGTCCCATCAAACACCTCCAGGACAGGTACAGGGGATTAGATACTGATAAAGATCCCTCAACACTGTCCCAACAAACACCCCCAGGACAGGTACAGGGGGTTAGATACAGAGTAAAGCTCCCTCTTAAACTTCCCATCAAACACTCCCAGGGCTGCTACAGGACGGGGTTCGATACAGCGTAAAGCTCCCTCTACACTGTCCCATCAAACATCCCAGGGCAGGTACAGCACGGGGTTAGCTACTGAGTAAAGCTCCGTCTACACTGTCCCATCAAACACTCCCAGGGTACATACAGGGGGTTAGATACAGAGTAAAGCTCCCTCTTCAATGTCCCATCAAACACTCCCAGGGCAGGTATAGCCCGGGGTTAAATACAGAGTAAAGCTCCCTCTACAGTGTCCCATCAAACACTCCCAGGGCACGTACAGCACGGGGTTTGATACAGAGTAAAAGTCCCTTTACAATATCCCATCAAACACTCCCAGGGCAGGTACAGCACGGGGTTAGATACCGAGTAAAGCTCCCTCTACACTGTCCCATGAAACACTCCCAGGGCAGGTACAGCACGGGGTTAGTTGCAGAGTAAAGCTCCCTCTACACTGTCCCATCAAACACTCGCAGGGCAGGGACAGTACGGTGTAGATACAGAGTAAAGCTCCGTCTAAACTGTCCCATCAAACACTCCCATGGCAGGTACAGGGGGTTAGTTATATAGTAAAGCTGTCTCTACACTGTTCCATCAAACACTCCCAGGGCAGGTACACGGGGTTAGATACAGAGTAAAGCACCCTCTACACTGTCGCATCAAACACTCCCAGGGCAGGTACAGCACGGCGTATGATATAGAGTAAAAGTCCCTCTACACTATCCCATCAAACACCCCCAGGGCAGGTACAGCACGGGGTTAGATACTGAGTAAAGCTCCGTCTGCACTGTCCCATCAAACACTCCCAGGGCAGGTACAGCACGGGGTATGATATAGAGTAAATGTCCCTCTACACTATCCCATCAAACTCCCCCAGGGCAGGTGCAGCACGGGGTATGATATCGAGTAAAAGTCGCTCTACACTATCCCACCAAACACCCTCAGGACAGGTACAGCACGGGGTTAGATACAGAGTAAAGCTACCTCTACACTGTCCCATCAAACACTCCCAGGGCAGGTACAGCACAGGGTTAGATACTGAATAAAGCTGCGTCTGCACTGTGCCATCAAACAATCCCAGGTCAGGTACAGGTGATTAGATACAGAGTAAAGCTCCCTCTAAACTGTCCCATCAAACACTCCCAGGGCTGCTACAGCACGGGGTTCGATACAGCGTAAAGCTCCCTCTACACTGTCCCATCAAACACTCCCAGGGCAGGTATAGCACGGGGTTAGATACAGAATAAAGCTCCCTCTACAGTGTCACATCAAACAATCCCAGGGCAGGTACAGCAAGGGGTTTGATACAGAGTAAAAGTCCGTTTAAATTATCCCATCAAACACTCCCAGGGCACGTGCAGCACGGGGTTAGATACAGAGTAAAGTTCCCTCTACACTGTTCCATCAAACACTCGCAGGGCAGGGACAGTACGGGGTAGATACAGAGTAAAGCTCCGTCTAAACTGTCCCATCAAACACTCCCATGGCAGGTACAGCGGGTTAGTTATCGAGTAAAGCTCCCTCTACACTTTCCCATCAAACACTCCCAGGGCTGCTGCAGCACGGGGTTCGATACAGCGTAAAGCTACTCTACACTGTCCCAACAAACATCCCAGGGCAGGTACAGCACGTGTTAGATACAGAGTAAAGCTCCCTCTACACTGTCTAATCAAACACTCCCAAGGCAGGTACAGCACGGGGTTAGATACAGAGTAAAGCTCCGTCTGCACTGTCCCATCAAACACTCCCAGGTCAGGTACAGGGAGTTAGATACAGAGTAAAGCTCCCTCTACACTGTCTAATCAAACACTCCCAGGTCAGGTACAGCACGGGGTTAGATACAGAGTAAAGCTCCCTCTAAACTTTCCCATCAAACACTCCCAGGGCAGGTACAGCACGGGGTTAGATACAGTGTAAAGCGCCGTCTACACTGTCTCATCAAACAGTCCCAGGGCCAGTACAGCATGGAGTTAGATACAGAGTAAAGCTCCCTCTGCACTGTCCCATCAAGCACCCCCAGGACAGGTACAGGGTGTTAGATACAGAGTAAAGCTCCCTCAACACTGTCCCATCAAACACCCCCAGGACAGGTACAGGGGGTTAGATACAGAGTAAAGCTCCCTCTACACTGTCCCATCAAAAATTCCCAGGGCTGCTACAGCACGGGGTTCGATACAGCGTAAAGCTCCCTCTACACTGTCCCATCAAACATCCCAGGGCAGGTACAGCACGTGTTAGATACAGAGTAAAGCTCCCTCTACTCTGTCTACTCAAACACTCCCAAGGCAGGTACAGCACGGGGTTAGATACAGAGTAAAGCTCCCTCTACACTGTCCCATCAAAAATTCCCAGGGCAGGTACAGCACGGGGTTAGATACAGAGTAAAGTGCCGTCTACACTGTCCCATCAAACACTCCCAGGGCAAGTACAGCATGTAGTTAGATACAGAGTAAAGTTCCCTCAACACTGTCCCATCAAACACTCCGAGGGCAGGTACAGCACGGCATATGATATCGAGTAAATGTCACTCTACACTATCCCATCAAACTCCCCCAGGGCAGGGACAGCACGTGATTAGATACAGAGTATAGCTCCCTCTACACTGTCCCATCAAACACTCCCAGGGCAGGTACAGCACGGGGTATGATACAGAGTAAACGTCCCTCTACACTATCCCATCAAACACCCCCAGGGCAGGTACAGCACGGGGTTAGATACAGAGTAAAGCTCTCTCTAAACTGCCCCATCAAACATTCCCAAGGCACGTACAGCACGGGGTTAGATACTGAATAAAGCTCCGTCTGCACTGTCCCATCAAACACTCCCAGGGCAGGTATTGCACGGGGTTAGATACAGAGTAAAGCTCCCTCTACACTCTCCCTCAAACACTCCCAGGGCAGGTACAGCACGCGGTTTGATACAGAGTAAAAGTCCTGCTACACTATCCCATCAAACACTCCCAGGGCAGGTACATCACGGGGTTAGATACAGAGTAAAGCTCCCTCTACACTTTCCCATCAAACACTCCCAGGGCAGGTACAGCAAGGGGTTAGATGCAGAGTAAAGCACCCTCTACACTGTCGTATCAAACAATCCCAGGGCAGGGACAGCACGGTGTTAGATACAGAATAAAGCTCCGTCTGCACTGTCCCATCAAACACTCACAGGTCAGGTACAGGGGGTTAGATACAGAGTAAAGCTCCCTCTACACTGTCCCATCAAATACTCCCACGGCAGGTACAGTCGGTTAGATACAGAGTGAAGCTCACTCAAAACTGTCCCATCAAACACGTCCAGAGCAGATACAGCACGGGGTATGATATAGAGTAAAAGTCCCTCTACACTAACCCATCAAACACCCCCAGGGCAGGTACAGCACGGGGTTAGATAGAGAGTAAAGCTCCGTATGCACTGTCCCATCAAACACTCCCAGAAAAGGTATAGCACGGAGTTAGATACAGAGTAAAGCTCCCTCTACACTGTCCCATCAAACACTCCCAGGGCAGGTACAGCACGCGGTTAGATACAGAGTAAAAGTCCTGCTGCACTATCCCATCAAAAACTCCCAGGGCAGGTACAGCACGGGGTTAGATACAGAGTAAAGCTCCCTCTACACTGTCGCATCAAACACTCCCAGAGCAGGTACAGCACGTGGTTAGATACAGAGTAAAGTACCCTCTACACTGTAGCAACAAACACTCCCAGGGCAGGGACAGCACGGGGTTAGATACAGAGTAAAGCGCCGTCTACACTGTCTCATCAAACAGTCCTAGGGCAAGTACAGCATGGAGTTAGATACTGAGTAAAGCTCCCTCTGCACTGTCCCATCAAGCACCCCCAGGACAGGTACAGGGGATTAGATACAGAGTAAAGCTCCCTCAACACTGTCCCATCAAACACCCCCAGGACAGGTACCGGGAGTTAGAAACAGAGTAAAGCTCCTTCTTAACTATCCCATCAAACACTCCCAGGGCTGCTACAGGACGGGGTTAGATACAGAGTAAAGCTCCGTCTACACTGTCCCATCAAACACTCCCAGGGCAGGTACAGCACGGGGTTAGCTACTGAGTAAAGCTCCGTCTACACTGTCCCATCAAACACTCCCAGCGTACATACAGGGGGTTAGATACTGAGTAAAGCTCCCTCCACAGTGTCCCATCAAACACCCCCAGGGCAGGTACAGCACGGGGTTTGATACAGAGTAAAAGTCCCTTTACAATATCGCATCAAATACCCCCAGGACAGGTACAGAACGGGGTTAGATACAGAGTAAAGCTACCTCTACACTGTCCCATCAAACACTCCCAGGGCAGGTACAGCACGGGGATAGATACTGAGTAAAGCTACGTCTGCACTGTGCCATCAAACACTCCCAGGTCAGGTACAGGGGATTAGATACAGAGTAAAGCTCCCTCTAAATTGTCCCATCAAACAATCCCAGAGCTGCTGCAACACGCGTTCGATACAGCGTAAAGCTCCCGCTACACTGTCCCATCAAACACTCCCAGGGCAGGTATAGCACGGGGTTAGATACAGAGTAAAGCTCCCTCTACAGTGTCCCATCAAACACTCCCAGGGCAGGTATAGCATGGGGTATGATACAGAGTAAAAGTCCCTTTACATTATCCCATCAAACACTCCCAGGGCACGTACAGCACGGGGTTAGATACAGAGTATAGCTCCCTCTACACTGTCCCATCAAACACTGCTAGGGAAGGTACAGCAATGGCTTTGATACTGAGTAAAGCTCCGTCTGCACTGTCCCATCAAACACTCCCAGGGCAGGAACAGCAAGGGGTATGATATAGAGTAAATGTCCCTCTACACTATCCCATCAAACACCCCCAGGGCAGGTACAGCACGGGCTATGATATCGAGTAAAAGTCGCTCTACACTATCCCATCAAACACCTCCAAGAAAGGTACAGCACGGGGTTAGATACAGAGTAAATCTACCTCTACACTGTCCCATCAAACACTCCCAGGGCAGGTACAGCACGGGGTTAGATACTGAGTAAAGCTCCGTCTGCACTGTGCCATCAAACACTCCCAGGTCAGGTACAGGGGATTAGATACAGAGTAAAGCTCCCTCTAAACTGTCCCATCCAACACTCCCAGGGCAGGTACAGCACGGGGTTAGATACAGCGTAAAGCTCCCTCTACACTTTCCCATCAAACACTCCCAGGACAGGTATAGCACGGAGTTAGATACAGAGTAAAGCTCCCTCTACAGTGTCCCATCAAACACTCCCTGGGCAGGTACAGCAAGGGGTTTGATAAAGAGTAAAAGTCCCTTTACATTATCCCATCAAACACTTCCAGGGCAGGTACAGCACGGGGTTAGATACAGAGTAAAGTTCCCTCTACACTGTCCCATCAAACACTCGCAGGGCAGGGACAGTACGGGGTAGATACAGAGTAAAGCTCCGTCTAAACGGTCCCATCAAACACTCCCATGTCAGGTACAGGGGGTTAGTTATAGAGTAAAGCTCCCTCTACAGTGTCCCATCAAACACTCCCAGGGCAGGTACAGCAAGGGGTTTGATAAAGAGTAAAAGTCCCTTTACAATATCCCATCAAACACCCCCAGGGCAGATACAGCACGGGGTTAGATACAGAGTAAAGCTCCCTCTACACTGTCCCATCAAACACTCCCAGGTAAGGTACAGGGGTTAAATACAGAGTAAAGCTCCCTCCACACTTTCCCATCAAACACTCCCAGGGCTGCTACAGCACGGGGTTCGATACAGCGTAAAGCTACTCTACACTGTCCCAACAAACATCCCAGGGCAGGTACAGCACGTGTTAGATACAGAGTAAAGCTCCCTCTACACTGTCGAATCAAACAATCCCAAGCCAGGTACAGCACGGAGTTAGATACAGAGTAAAGCTCCCTCTACACTGTCCCATCAAAAATTCCCAGGGCAGGTACAGCACGAGGTTAGATACAGACTAAAGTGCCGTCTACACTGTCCCATCAAACACTCCCAGGGCAAGTACAGCATGGAGTTAGATACAGAGTAAAGTTCCATCAACACTGTCCCATCAAACACTCCCAGGGCAGGTACAGCACGGCGTATGATATCGAGTAAATGTCACTCTACACTATCCCATCAAACGCCCCCAGGGCAGGGACAGCACTGGGTTAGATACAGAGTAAAGCTCCGTCTGCACTGTCCCATCAAACACTCCCAGGGCAGGTACAGCACGGGGTTAGATACAGTGTAAAGCTCCCGCTACACTTTCCCATCAAACACTCCCAGGACAAGTACAGCACGGGGTTAGATACAGAGTAAAGCACCCTCTACACTGTCGCATCAAACACTCCCATGGCAGGGACAGCACGGGGTGAGATAAAGAAAAAAGCGCCGTCTACGCTGTCTCATCAAACAGTCCCAGGGCAGGTACAGGGGGTTAGATACAGAGTAAAGCTCCCTCTACACTGTCTCATCAAACAGTCCCAGGGCAATTACAGCATGGAGTTAGATACAGAGTAAAGCTCCCTCTGCACTGTCCCATCAAGCACCCCCAGGACAGGTACAGGGGGTTAGATACAGAGTAAAGCTCCCTCTACACTGTCCCATCAAAAATTCCCAGGGCAGGTACAGCACGAGGTTAGATACAGAGTAAAGTGCCGTCTACACTGTCCCATCAAACACTCCCAGGGCAAGTACAGCATGGAGTTAGATACAGAGTAAAGTTCCCTCAACACTGTCCCATCAAACACTCCCAGGGCAGGTACAGCACGGCGTATGATATCGAGTAAATGTCACTCTACACTATCCCATCAAACGCCCCCAGGGCAGGGACAGCACTGGGTTAGATACAGAGTAAAGCTCCGTCTGCACTGTCCCATAAAACACTCCCAGGTCAGGTACAGGGGGTTAGATACAGAGTAAAGCTCCCTCTACACTTTCCCATCAAACACTCCCAGGGCAGGTACAGCACGGGGTTCGATACAGTGTAAAGCTCCCTCTACACTTTCCCATCAAACACTCCCATGGCAGGGACAGCACGGGGTGAGATAAAGAGAAAAGCGCCGTCTACACTGTCTCATCAAACAGTCCCAGGGCAGGTACAGGGGGTTAGATACAGAGTAAAGCTCCCTCTACACTGTCTCATCAAACAGTCCCAGGGCAATTACAGCATGGAGTTAGATACAGAGTAAAGCTCCCTCTGCACTGTCCCATCAAGCACCCCCAGGACAGGTACAGGGGGTTAGATACAGAGTAAAGCTCCCTCTACACTGTCCCATCAAAAATTCCCAGGGCAGGTACAGCACGGGGTTAGATACAGAGTAAAGTGCCGTCTCACTATCCCATCAAACACTCCCAGGGCAAGTACAGCATGGAGTTAGATACAGAGTAAAGTTCCCTCAACACTGTCCCATCAAACACTCCCAGGGCAGGTACAGCACGGCATATGATATCGAGTAAATATCACTCTACACTATCCCATCAAACACCCGCAGGGCAGGGACAGCACGTGGTTAGATACAGAGTATAGCTCACTCTACACTGTCCCATCAAACACTCCCAGGGCAGGTAAAGCACGGGGTATGATATAGAGTAAAAGTCCCTCGACACTATCCCATCAAACACCCCCAGGGCAGGTACAGCACGGGGTTAGATACAGAGTAAAGCTCTCTCTAAACTGCCCCATCAAACATTCCCAAGGCAGGTACAGCACGGGGTTAGGTACTGAATAAAGCTCCGTCTGCACTGTCCCATCAAACACTCCCAGGTCAGGTACAGGGGGTTAGATACAGAGTAAAGCTCCCTCTTCACTGTTCCATCAAATACTCCCAGGGCAGATATTGCACGGGGTTAGATACAGAGTAAAGCTCCCTCTACAATCTCCCACAAACACTCCCAGGGCAGGCACAGCACGCGGTTAGATACAGAGTAAAAGTCCTGCTACACTATCCCATCATGCACTCCCAGGGCAGGTACAGCACGGGGTTAGATACAGAGTAAACCTCCCTCTACACTTTCCCATCAAACACTCCCAGGGCAGGTACAGCAAGCCGTTAGATACAGAGTAAAGCACAATCTACACTGTCGTATCAAACACTCCCAGGGCAGGGATAGCACGGTGTTAGATACAGAGTAAAGCGTCGTCTACACTGTCCCATCAAACAGTCCCAGGGCAAGTACAGCATGGAGTTAGATAAAGAGTAAAGCTCCCTCTGCACTGTCCCATCACGCACCCCCAGGACAGGTACAGGGGGTTAGATACAGAGTAAAGCTCCCTCAACACTGTCCCATCAAACACCCCCAGGACAGGCACAGGGGTTTAGACACAGAGTAAAGCTCCCTCTATACTGTCCCAACAAACATCCCAGGGCAGGTACAGCACGTGTTAGATACAGGGTAAAGCTCCCTCTACTCTGTCTAATCAAACACTCCCAAGGCAGGTACAGCACGGGGTTAGATACAGAGTAAAGCTCCCTCTACACTGTCCCATCAAAAATTACCAGGGCAGGTACAGCACGGGGTTAGATACAGAGTAAAGTGCCGTCTACACTGTCCCATCAAACACTCCCAGGGCAACTACAGCATGGAGTTAGATACAGAGTAAAGTTCCCTCAACACTGTCCCATCAAACACTCCCAGGGCAGGTACAACACGGCATATGATATCGAGTAAATATCACTCTACACTATTCCATCAAACACCCCCAGGGCAGGAACAGCACGTGGTTACATACAGAGTATAGCTCCCTCTACACTGTCCCATCAAACACTCCCAGGGCAGATACAGCACGGGGTATGATATAGAGTAAAAGTCCCACTACACTATCCCTTCAAACACCCCCAGGGCAGGTACAGCACGGAGTTAGATACAGAGTAAAGCTCTCTCTAAACTGCCCCATCAAACATTCCCAAGGCAGGTACAGCACGGGGTTAGATTCTGAATAAAGCTCCGTCTGCACTGTCCCATCAAACACTCCCAGGTCAGGTACTGGGGGTTAGATACAGAGTAAAGCTCCCTTTTCACTGTCCCATCAAACACTCCCACGGCAGGTATTGCACGGGGTTAGATACAGAGTAAAGCTCCCTCTACACTCTCCCTCAAACACTCCCAGGGCAGGCACAGCACGCGGTTAGATACAGAGTAAAAGTCCTGCTACACTATCCCATCAAACACTCCTAGGGCAGGTAAGCACGGGGTTAGATACAGACTAAAGCTCCCTCTACACTTTCCCATCAAACACTCCCAGGGCAGGTACAGCAAGTGGTTAGATACAGAGTAAAGCACCCTCTACACTGTCGTATCAAACACACCAGGGCAGGGACAGCACGGTGTTAGATACAGAGTAAAGCGTCGTCTACACTGTCCCATCAAACAGTCCCAGGGCAAGTACAGCATGGAGTTAGATACAGAGTAAAGCTCCCTCTGCACTGACCCATCAAGCACCCCCAGGACAGGTACACGTGGTTACAAACAGAGGAAAGCACCCTCCACACTGTCGCATCAAACACTCCCAGGGCAGGTACAGCACGGGGTTAGATACAGATTAAAGCTCCCTCTACACTGTCCCATCAAAAATTCCCAGGGCAGGAACAGCACGGGGTTAGATACTGAATAAAGCTGCGTCTGCACTGTCCCATCAAACACACCCAGGTCAGGTACAGGGGGTTAGATACAGAGTAAAGCTCCCTCTTCACTGTCGCATCAAACACTCCCAGGGCAGGTATAGCACGGGGTTCGATACAGCATCAAGCTCCCTCTACACTGTCCTATAATACACTCCCAGGGCAGGTACAGCACTGGGTTAGATACAGAGTAAAGCTCCCTCTACACTGTCTAATAAAACACTCCCAGGTCAGGTACAGGGGGTTAGATACAGAGTAAAGCTCCCTCTTCACTGTCCCATCAAACACTCCCAGGGCAGCTATAGCACGGGGTTAGATAAAGAGTAAAGCTCCCTCTAAACTGTCCGATCAAACACTCCCAGGGCAGGTACAGCACGCGGTTAGATACAGAGTAAAGGTCCTGCTACACTATCCCATCAAACACTCCCAGGGCAGGTACAGCACGGGGTTAGATACAGAGTAAAGCTCCCTCTGCACTGCCCCATTAAACACTCCCAGGGCAGGAACAGCACGGGGTTAGATACAGAGTAAAGCACCCTCTACACTGTCGCATCAAACACTCCCAGGGCAGGGACAGGACGGGGTTAGATACAGAGTAAAGCTCCCTCAACACTGTCCCATCAAACACCCCCAGGACAAGCACAGGGGGTTAGATACAGAGGAAAGCTCCCTCTAAACTATCCCATCAAACACTTCCAGGGCAGGTACAGCACGTGTTAGATACAGAGTAAAGCTATCTCTACACTGTCTAATAAAACACTCCCAAGGCAGGTACAGCACGGGGTTAGCTACTGAGTAAAGCTCCGTCTACAGTGTCCCATCAAACACTCCCAGGGGAGGTACAGCACTGGGTTAGATACTGAGTAAAACTCCGTCTGCACTGTCGCATCAAACACTCCCAGGTCAGGTACAGGGGGTTAGATACAGAGTAAAGCTCCCTCTTCACTGTCCCATCAAACACTCCCAGGGCAGGTATAGCACGGGGTTAGATAAAGAGTAAAGATCCCTCTACACTGTCCTATCAAACACTCCCAGGGCAGGTACAGCACGCGGTTAGATACAGATAAAGGCCCTGCTACACTATCCCATCAAACACTCCCAGGGCAGGTACAGCACGGGGTTAGATACAGAGTAAAGCTCCCTCTACACTGTCCCATCAAACACTCCCAGGGCAGGAACAGCACGGGGTTAGATACAGAGTAAAGCACCCTCTACACTGTCGCATCAAACACTCCCAGGGCAGGGACAGCACGGGGTTAGATACAGAGTAAAGCTCCCTCTACAGTGTCCCATCAAACATTCCCAGGGCAGGTACAGCACGGGGTTTGATACAGAGTAAAAGTCCCTTTACGATATCCCATCAAACACATCCAGGTCAGGTACAGCACGGGGTTAGATACAGAGTAAACCTCCCTCTACACTGTCCCATCACACACTCGCAGGGCAGAGACAGTACGGGGCTGATACAGAGTAAAGCTCCGTACTAAACTGTCCCATCAAATAGTCCCATGGCAGGTACAATGGGGTTAGTTATAGAGTAAAGCTCCCTCCACACTGTCCTATCAAACACTCCCAGGGCAAGTACAGCACGGGTTAGATACAGAGTAAAGCTCCCTCTACACTCTCCCTCAAACACTCCCAGGGCAGGCACAGCACGCGGTTAGATACAGAGTAAAAGTCCTGCTACACTATCCCATCAAACACTCCTAGGGCAGGTACAGCACGGGGTTAGATACAGACTAAAGCTCCCTCTACACTTTCCCATCAAACACTCCCAGGGCAGGTACAGCAAGTGGTTAGATACAGAGTAAAGCACCCTCTACACTGTCGTATCAAACACACCCAGGGCAGGGACAGCACGGTGTTAGATACAGAGTAAAGCGTCGTCTACACTGTCCCATCAAACAGTCCCAGGGCAAGTACAGCATGGAGTTAGATACAGAGTAAAGCTCCCTCTGCACTGACCCATCAAGCACCCCCAGGACAGGTACACGTGGTTACAAACAGAGGAAAGCACCCTCTACACTGTCGCATCAAACACTCCCAGGGCAGGTACAGCACGGGGTTAGATACAGATTAAAGCTCCCTCTACACTGTCCCATCAAAAATTTCCAGGGCAGGAACAGCACGAGGTTAGATACAGAGGCAAGCGCCGTCTACACTGTCACATCAAACACTCCCAGGGCAAGTACAGCATGGAGTTAGATACAGAGTAAAGCTCCCTCAACACTGTCACATCAAACACTCCCAGGGCAGGTACAGCACTGGGTTAGATACTGAATAAAGCTGCGTCTGCACTGTCCCATCAAACACACCCAGGTCAGGTACAGGGGGTTAGATACAGAGTAAAGCTCCCTCTTCACTGTCGCATCAAACACTCCCAGGGCAGGTATAGCACGGGGTTCGATACAGCATCAAGCTCCCTCTACACTGTCCTATCATACACTCCCAGGGCAGGTACAGCACTGGGTTAGATACAGAGTAAAGCTCCCTCTACACTGTCTAATAAAACACTCCCAGGTCAGGTACAGGGGGTTAGATACAGAGTAAAGCTCCCTCTTCACTGTCCCATCAAACACTCCCAGGGCAGCTATAGCACGGGGTTAGATAAAGAGTAAAGCTCCCTCTAAACTGTCCGATCAAACACTCCCAGGGCAGGTACAGCACGCGGTTAGATACAGAGTAAAGGTCCTGCTACACTATCCCATCAAACACTCCCAGGGCAGGTACAGCACGGGGTTACATACAGAGTAAAGCTCCCTCTGCACTGCCCCATTAAACACTCCCAGGGCAGGAACAGCACGGGGTTAGATACAGAGTAAAGCACCCTCTACACTGTCGCATCAAACACTCCCAGGGCAGGGACAGGACGGGGTTAGATACAGAGTAAAGCTCCCTCAACACTGTCCCATCAAACACCCCCAGGACAAGCACAGGGGGTTAGATACAGAGTAAAGCTCCCTCTAAACTATCCCATCAAACACTTCCAGGGCAGGTACAGCACGTGTTAGATACAGAGTAAAGCTCCCTCTACACTGTCTAATAAAACACTCCCAAGGCAGGTACAGCACGGGGTTAGCTATTGAGTAAAGCTCCGTCTACACTGTCCCATCAAACACTCCCAGGGGAGGTACAGCACTGGGTTAGATACTGAGTAAAGCTCCGTCTGCACTGTCCCATCAAACACTCCCAGGTCAGGTACAGGGGGTTAGATACAGAGTAAAGCTCCCTCTTCACTGTCCCATCAAACACTCCCAGGGCAGGTATAGCACGGGGTTAGATAAAGAGTAAAGATCCCTCTACACTGTCCTATCAAACACTCCCAGGGCAGGTACAGCACGCGGTTAGATACAGATAAAGGCCCTGATAAACTATCCCATCAAACACTCCCAGGGCAGGTACAGCACGGGGTTAGATACGGAGTTAAGCCTCCTCTACACTGTCCCATCAAACACTCCCAGGGCAGGAACAGCACGGGGTTAGATACAGAGTAAAGCACCCTCTACACTGTCGCATCAAACACTCCCAGGGCAGGGACAGCACGGGTTTAGATACAGAGTAAAGCTCCCTCTACAGTGTCCCATCAAACATTCCCAGGGCAGGTACAGCACGGGGTTTGATACAGAGTAAAAGTCCCTTTACGATATCCCATCAAACACATCCAGGTCAGGTACAGCACGGGGTTAGATACAGAGTAAACCTCCCTCTACACTGTCCCATCACACACTCGCAGGGCAGGGACAGTACGGGGTAGATACAGAGTAAAGCTCCGTACTAAACTGTCCCATCAAACAGTCCCATGGCAGGTACAATGGGGTTAGTTATAGAGTAAAGCTCCCTCCACACTGTCCTATCAAACACTCCCAGGGCAAGTACAGCACGGGTTAGATACAGAGTAAAACTCCCTCGACACTGTCCCATCAAACACTCCCAGGTCAGGTACAGTGGGTTAGATACAGAGTAAAGCTCCCTCTAAGCTGTCCCATCAAACACTCCCAGGGCTGCTACAGCACGGGGTTAGATCCAGCGTCCAGCTCCATCTGCACTGTCCCATCAAACACTCCCAGGGCAGGTACAGCACGTGTGAGATACAGAGTAAAGCTCCCTCTACACTGTCTAATCAAACACGCCCAGGGCAGGGACAGCACGGGGTCAGCTACTGAGTAAAGCTCCGTCTACACTGTCCCATCAAACACTCCCAGGGCAGGTACAGGGGGTTAGATACAGAGTAAAGCTCCCTCTTCAATGTCCTATCAAACACTCACAGGGCAGTTATAGCACGGGGTTACATACAGAGTAAAGCTCCCTATACAGTGTCCCATGAAACACTCGCAGGGCAGGTACAGCACAGGGTTTGATACAGAGTAAAAGTCCCTTTGCACTATCCCATCAAACACTCCCAGGGCAGGTACAGCACGGGGTTAGATACAGGGTAAAGCTCCCTCTACACTGTCCCATCAAACACTCCCAGGGCAGGAACAGCACGGGGTTAGATACAGAGTAAAGCACCCTCTACACTGTCGCATCAAACACTCCCAGGGCAGGGACAGCACGGGGTTAGATACAGAGTAAAGCTCCCTCTTCGCTGTCCCATCAAACACTCCCAGGGCAGGTATAGCACGGTGTAAGATAAAGAGTAAAGCTCCCTCTACACTGTCCGATCAAACACTCCCAGGGCAGGTACAGCACGCGGTTAGATACAGAGTAAAGGTCCTGCTACACTATCCCATCAAACACTCCCAGGGCAGGTACAGCACGGGGTTAGATACAGAGTAAAGCTCCCTCTACACTGTCCCAGCAAACACTCCCAGGGCAGGAACAGCACGGGGTTAGATACAGAGTAAAGCACCCTCTACACTGTCGCATCAAACCCTCCCAGGGCAGGGACAGCACAGGGTTAGATACAGAGTAAAGCTCCATCTACAGTGTCCTATCAAACATTCCCAGGGCAGGTACAGCACGGGGTTTGATACAGAGTAAAAGTCCCTTTACGATATCCCATCAAGCACTTCCAGGGCAGGTACAGCACGGGGTTAGATACAGAGTAAACCTCCCTCTGCACTGTCCCATCACACACTCGCAGGGCAGAGACAGTACGGGGCAGATGCAGAGTAAAGCTCCGTCTAAACTGTCCCATCAAACAGTCCCATGGCAGGTACAGGGGGTTAGTTATAGAGTAAAGCTCCCTCCACACTGTCCTATAAAACACTCCCAGGGCAAGTACAGCACGGGTTAGATACAGAGTAAAGCTCCCTCGACACTGTCCCATCAAACACTCCCAGGTCAGGTACAGGGGGTTAGATACAGAGTAAAGCTCCCACTAAACTGTCCCATCAAACACTCCCAGGGCTGCTACAGCACGGGGTTAGATCCAGCGTCCAGCTCCCTCTGCACTGTCCCATCAAACATTCCCAGGGCAGGTACAGCACGTGTTAGATAAAGAGTAAAGCTCCCTCTTCACTGTCCTATCAAACTTTCCCAGGGCAGGTACAGCACGGGGTTTGAAACAGAGTAAAAGTCCCTTTACAATATCCCATCAAACACTCCCAGGGCAGATACAGCACGTGTTAGATAAAGAGTAAAGCTCCCTCTACACTGTCCCATCAAACACTGCCAGGGCAGGTAAAGCACGAGGTTAGATACAGAGTAAAGCTCCCTCTACACTGTCCCATCAAACACCCCCAGGGCAGTTATAGCACGGGGTTAGATACAGAGTAAAGCTCCCTATGCAGTGTCCCATGAAACACTCGCAGGGCAGGTACAGCACGGGGTTTGATACAGAGTAAAAGTCCCTTTGCACTATCCCACCAAACACTCACAGGGCAGGTACAGCACGGGGTTAGATACTGAGTAAAGCTCCGTCTGCACTGTCCCATCAAACACTCCCAGGTCAGGTACAGGGGGTTAGATACAGAGTAAATCTCCCTCTACACTGTCCCATGAAACAATCCCAGGGCAGGTACAGAACGGGGTTAGATAACGAGTAAAGCACCCTCTACATTGTCCCATCAAACAGTCCCAGGGCAAGTACAGCATGGAGTTAGATACAGAGTAAAGCTCCCTCTAAACTGTCCCATCAAACACTCCAAGGGCTGCTACAGCACGTGTTAGATACAGCGTCCAGCTCCCTCTACACTGTCCCATCAAACACTCCCAGGGCAGGTACAGCACGGCGTATGATATAGAGTAAATGTCCCTCTACACTATCCCATCAAACACTCCCAGGTCAGGTACAGCACGGGGTTAGATACAGAGTAAAGCTCCCTCTTCACTGTCCCATCAAACACTCCCAGGTTAGGTACAGCACGGGCTTAGATACATCGTACAGCTCCCTCTACACTGTCCCATCAAACACTCCCAGGGCAGGTACAGCACGTGTTAGATACAGAGTAAAGCTCCCTCTTCACTGTCCCATCAAACACTCCCAGGGCAGGTACAGCACTGGGTTAGATACAGAGTAAAGCTCCCTCTTCACTGTCCCATCAAACACTCCCAGGGTAGGTACAGCACGGGCTTAGATACATCGTACAGCTCACTCTACACTGTCCCATCAAACACTCCCAGGGCAGGTACAGCACGTGTTAGATACAGAGTAAAGCTCCCTCTTCCCTGTCCCATCAAACACTCCCAGGGCAGGTACAGCACTGGGTTAGATACTGAGTAAAGCTCCGTCTGCACTGTCCCATCAAACACTCCCAGGTAAGGTACACGGGGTTAGATACAGAGTAAAAGTCCTGCTACACTTTCCCATCAAACACTGCCAGTGGCAGGTAAAGCACGGGGTTAGATACAGAGTAAAGCTCCCTCTACACTGTTTCATCAAACACTCGCAGGGCAGGGACAGTACGGGGTAGATACAGAGTAAAGCTCCGTCTAAGTTGTCCCATCAAACACTCCCATGGCAGGTACAGGGGGTTAGTTATAGAGTAAAGCTCCCTCTACACTGTCCTATCAAACACACCCAGGGCAAGTACAGCACGGGGTTAGATACAGAATAAAGCTCCCTCTACACTGTCCCATCAAACACGCCCAGGAGAGGTACACAGGGTTAGATACAGAGTAAAGCACCCTCTACACTGTCGCATTAAACACTCCCAGGGCAGGTACAGCACGGCGTTAGATCCAGAGTAAAGCTCCCTCTACACTGTCCCATCAAAAATTCCCAGGGCAGGTTCAGCATGGGGTTAGATACAGAGTAAAGCGCCTTCTACACTGTCCCATCAAACACTCCCAGGGCAAGAACAGCATGGAGTTAGATACAGATTAAAGCTCCCTCTGCACTGTCCCATCAAACATTCCCAGGATAGGTACAGGGCGTTAGATATCAGAGTAAAGCTCCCCCTGCACTGTCCCATCAAACACTCCCGGGGCAGGTACAGCACGGGTTAGATACAGAGTAAAGCTCCCTCGACACTGTCCCATCAAACACTCCCAGGCAGGTACAGGGCGTTAGATACAGAGTAAAGCTCCCCCTACATTGTCCCATCAAACACTCCCAGGGCAGGTACAGCACGGGGTGAGATACAGATTAATGCTCTGGCTATGATGAGAGGAGGAGGGACAGTTTTACCTGGTGGGAAAACCGGGGCAGTGACAAGTGATCTGAGGAAGGCCGGGGCCTGTGGATAGTGTCCTGCTCCTGACCCCGGAGATCCCAGCTGTCTTGGCTGGATCATCGCAGGCTGGTAATTGGAATTATCTGAGGAGAGAGAGAGAGAGAGAGAGAGAGAGAGAGAGAGAGAGAGAGAGAGAGAGAGAGACCGAGAGCGAGGGGCAGAGAGAAAGAGAGAGACAGTGAGAGACAGAGAGTGAGGGAGACAGGGACAGAGAGATAGACAAAGAGAGTGAGAGAGACCGAGAGAGAGAGAGAGAGAGAGTGAGAGAGAGAGAATGAGGGAGACAGAGAGTGAGGGAGACAGAGAGAGAAAGAGAGAGAAAGGGAGAGAGAGTCAGAGAGGGCAAGAGAGACAGAGAAGGGGAGAGAGATTGAGAGAGACAGAGAGAGAGAGAGAGAGCGAGAGAAAGGGAGAGAGAGTGAGAGAGGGGGAGAGAGAGACAGAGAGTGAGAGAGAGTGTGGGAGACAGAGACAGAGAGAGAGGCAGAGAGAGAGAGAGAGATAGAAAGAGGCAGAGAGAGAGAGAGACAGAGAGAGAGGTAGTGAGAGAGAGAGACAGAGGGAGCAAGTGAGGGAGACAGAGCGACAGAGAGACGGAGAGATACAGAGACAGAGGGAGAGAGAGAGGCAGAGAGAGAGTGAAAGGGAAGGGGAGATGGAGAAAGGGAACGACAATTGTCACTAGAAATGACCCCACATTTTACACAAATTCCTCCCCATTCCCTCTCTCCTTCTGTTTCTCCTTCCCTCTCCCCATTCCTCCCATTCCCTATTCCCCATTCGCTCACCAACTCCCTCTCCCCATTCCCCACTCCCTCATTTACCGACCTCACAGCGCCATCAGTGGTGACAGGCTGTAATAACACCGTGACTTGTTTCATAGATAACGCCCATTGTTAATACCCAGTCAAGTCACGCCCCCTTTCACACTCTGTCCTATTTACATAGAAACATAGAAAATAGGTGCAGGAGTAGGCCATTCGGCCCTTCTAGCCTGCACCGCCATTCAATGAGTTCATGGCTGAACATTCAACTTCAGTACCCCATTCCTGCTTTCTCGCCATACCCCTTGATCCCCCTAGCAGTAAGGACCTCATCTAACTCCTTTTTGAATATATTTAGTGAATTGGCCTCAACAACTTTCTGTGGTAGAGAATTCCACAGGTTCACCACTCTCTGGGTGAAGAAGTTCCTCCGCATCTCGGTCCTAAATGGCTTACCCCTTATCCTTAGACTGTGACCCCTGGTTCTGGACTTCCCCAACATTGGGAACATTCTTCCTGCATCTAACCTGTCTAACCCCGTCAGAATTTTATATGTTTCTATGAGGTCCCCTCTCATTCTTCTGAACTCCAGTGAATACAAGCCCAGTTGATCCAGTCTTTCTTGATAGGTCAGTCCCTCCATCCCGGGAATCAGTCTGGTGAACCTTCGCTGCACTCCCTCAATAGCAAGAATGTCCTTCCTCAGGTTAGAATATTGGAATAATACAGCTCAGGAGTCGGCCATTCGTCCCCTCTACCCCATCTCCACTTTCTCGCCCGATCCCTCGATTCTCTTAATATCCAAAGATGTACCGACCTCCGCCTCGAATAAACTCAACGACTGAACCTCCACAGGCCTCTGGGGCAGAGAATTCCAAAGATTCACCACACTCTGAGTGAAGAAATTCCTCCTCACCTCAGTCCTAAATGGCGACCCCTTATCCTAAGACTGTGAGACCCCTGGTTCTAGATTCCCCAGTCCGGGGGAAACACCCTCCCTGTATCTACCCTGTCAAGCCCTGTTAGAATTGTGTGTGTTTCAATTAGATCCCCTCTCATTCTTCTAAACTCCGGAGAATATCGGCCCAACCTGCTCAATCTCTCCCCATAGGACAATCCTCCCATTCCAGAAGTCAGTCTCGAGAGAATAAAAGAATATTACAGCACAGAAGTAAGCCATTCGGCCCGGCGAATGGCGCCATGGGCTCTTTGCTGAAGAATTCGGCGCAACACATTGCGATTAAGAACTAGTTGGCTTATTAACAAAGCTTTAGAAACATATAAACATAGAAAATAGGAGCTGTCGTCGGCCATTCGGCCCTTCGAGCCTTCAATATGATCATGGCTGATCCTCTATCTCAACACCATATTCCCACTTTCTCCCCATACCCTTGATGCCTTTTGTGTCTAGAAATCTATCTATCTCCCTCTTAAATATATTCAGTGACATGGCCTCCACAACCTTCTGTGGTAGAGAATTCCACAGGTTCACCACCCTCTGAGTGAAAACATTTCTCCTCATCTCGCTCCTAAATTTCCTATCCCGTATCCTGAGACTGTGACCCCTTGTTCTAGACTTCCCAGCCCCGGAAACACCTTCCCCACATCCAGCCTGTCCATACCCGTCAGAATTTTATACCTTTCAATGAGATCCCCTCTCATTCTTCTAAACGCCAGTGAATACAGGCCCAGTCGACCCAATCTCTCCTCATACGGCAGTCCTGCCCTCCCAGTAGTCAGTCTGGTGAACCTTCGCTGCACTCACTCTATGGCAAGTGATATGTCCTTACTATACAGTATAAATGCACACGAGGCCCATACTTGAGAGGTGGTCACTCTGTGACCAGAAACCTTTATTACCAAGACCTCAAGTGATGAAGGTTGGTGGAGCTTCCTCTTTGAAACTTGAAAGTCCAGGTTAGGAATGTCTCCCACAAGTTCACCCCCTTGTGGTCAATATTCTCAAGGTGTACAACTTAGGTCAGCTTATACATGAGATACAATTACAGTTGAATTCATGACATCACCTCCCCCCAAAGTCTTATTGGGATCACAGGTTAAGTCTCTCTGGTGGTTTACGCTCCCTTGTAGAGTGCCTGAGTTGGGGCTCAGGTTTTTGTGCGCTGGCCTGAGTGTCTGCTGTTTGCGGTGCCTCAGGCCTTTCCGGACTGCCCACAGTGACTGGGCTCTCCTCCATTTGGTTCCGGTGTTCAGTCACCTGTGGTGGAGTAAACTCTACGCCGTGTTCTTCCTCTGTTTTTTCTATGGGGTTGCTGAACCTCCTTTTTGTTTGATCAACGTGTTTGCGGCAGATTTGTCCATTGGTAAGTTTAACTTCCAAAACCCTATTCCCCTCTTTGGCAATCACAGTACCTGCAAGCTATTTCGACTCCGTAGCATAGTTGAGGACGAAAATAGGGTCATTGACATCAATACATCGCGCCCTCGCATTCCTGTCATGTTAGTCACATTGTGACTGACGCCTGCTCTCAACAATGTCTTTCATAGTAGGGTGTTTAAGCGATAACCTGGTTTTCAGTGTCCTTTTCATTAGCAGCTCTGCGGGTGGAACCCCTGTGAGCGAGTGTGGTCGGGATCTATTGGCCTACAGGAGGCGTGATAAGCTGCTTTGTAGGGAACCCTCTTGGATTCTGAGCATCCCCTGTGTGATTATCTGCACAGCTCGTTCCGCCTGGCACTTTGATGCTGGCTTGAATGGTGCCGTTCTGACATGGTTGACTCCATTGCCTGCCATGAAGTCCTGGAATTCAGTGCTTGTGAAATACGGGCTATTGTCGCGGAGCAGGACATCCGGTAGACCATGGGCAGCGAACATTGCCCATAGACTTTCTACCGTGACAGAGGATGTGCTTGAATTTAAAATGGCACACTCAATCCATTTGGTGTAGGCGTCTACTACAACCAAATACATTTTTCCCATAAAAGGACCTGCGTATTCCACATGGATGCGTGACCATGGCTTGGCGGGCCAGGACCAGGGGCTAAGGGGAGCTTCCCTGGATGCCTTGCCCAGCTGGGCACACGTGTTGCACCTGCGAACTCAAAGTTCCAGGTCTGCATCTATCCATGGCCACCAAATGTGTGACCTGGCAATTGCCTTCATCATGACAATGCCCTGGTGCTCATTGTGAAGTTCTCTGATCAACACCTCTCTGCTTCTCTGAGGCATGACTACTCGGTTTCCCCACAGTCGGCAATCGGCCTGAATCGAGAATTCATCTCTGTGCCTATGAAACTGTTAAAATTCCTCAGGGCGTTCCTCAGGGCATGCCCCACAATGGCAAACATTTAGAGACGGCATGGCTGAACGACAACAATTGTACATCCCTGTCTGGCGTAAAAATAAAAAAGGTAAGGTGGCTCAACCGTGGCTATCAAGGGAAATCAGGGATAGTATTAAGCCAAGGAAGTGGCATACAAATTTGCCAGAAATAGCAGCAAACCCGGGAACTGGGAGAAATTTAGAACTCACCAGAGGAGGATAAACGGTTTGATTAGGGCAGGGAAAATAGAGTACGAGAGGAAGCTTGCAGGGAACATTAAGACGGACTGCAAAAGTTTCTATAGATATGTAAAGAGAAAAAGGTTAGTAAAGACAAACGTAGGTCCTCTGCAGTCAGAATCAGGGGAAGTCATAACGGGGAACAAAGAAATGGCAGACCAATTGAACAAGTACTTTGGTTCGGTATTCACTAAGGAGGACACAAACAACCTTCCGGATATAAAAGGGGTCAGAGGGTCTTGTAAGAAGTAGGAACTGAGGGAAATCCTTATTAGTCGGGAAATTGTGTTTGGGAAATTGATGGGATGGAAGGCCGATAAATCCCCAGGGCCTGATGGACTGCATACCAGAGTACTTAAGGAGGTGGCCTTGGAAATAGCGGATGCATTGTCAGTCATTTTCCAACATTCCAACGACTCTAGATCAGTTCCTATGGAGTGGAGGGTAGCCAATGTAACCCCACTTTTTAAAAAAGGTGGGAGAGAGAAAACAGGGAATTATTGATCGGTCAGCCTGACATCGGTAGTGGGTAAAATGATGGAATCAATTATTAAGGATGTCATAGCAGCGCATTTGGAAAGAGGTGACATGATAGGTCCAAGTCAGCATGGATTTGTGAAAGGGAAATCATGCTTGACAAATCTTCTGGAATTTTTTCAGTATGTTTCCAGTAGAGTGGACAAGGAAGAACCAGTTGATGTGGTGTATTTAGACTTTCAGAAGGCTTTCGACAATGTCCCACACAAGAGATTAATGTGCAAAGTTATAGCACATGGAATTGGGGGTAGTGTGCTGACTTGGCTTGAGAACTGGTTGGCAGACAGGAAACAAAGAGTAGGAGTTGATGGGTACTTTTCAGAATGGCAGGCAATGACTTGTGTGGTACCGCAAGGTTCTGTACTGGGGCCCCAGCTGTTTACATTGTACATTAATGATTTAGACTTGGGGACTAAATGTAGTATCTCCAAATTTGCGGATGACACTAAGTTGGGTGGCAGTGTGAGCTGCGAGGAGGATGCTATGAGGCTGCCGAGTGATTTGGATAGGTTAGGTGAGTGGACAAATGCATGGCAGATGAAATATGTGGATAAATGTGATGTTCTCCACTTTGGTGGTAAAAACAGAGAGACAGACTATTATCTGAATGTTGACAGATTAGGAAAAGGGGAGGTGCAACGAGACTTGGGTGTCATGGTACATCAGTCATTGAAGGCTGGCATGCAGGTACAGAAGGCGGTTAAGAAAGCAAATGGCATGTTGGCCTTCATAGCGAGGGGATTTGAGTACAGGGGCAGGGAGGTGTTGCTACCGTTCTACAGGGCCTTGGTGAGGCCACACCTGGAGTATTGTGTACAGTTTTGATCTCCTAACTTGAGAAAGGACATTCTTACTATTGAGGGAGTGCAGCGAAGGTTCACCAGACTGATTCCCGGAATGGAGGGACTGACATATCAAGAAAGACTGGATCAACTGGGCTTGTATTCACTGGAGTTCAGAACAATGAGCGGGGACCTCATAGAACCGTTTAAAATTCTGATGGGTTTGGACAGGTGAGATGCAGGAAGAATGTTCCCGATGTTGGGGAAGTCCAGAACCGAGGATCACAGTCTAAGGATAAGGGGTAAGCCATTTAGGACCGAGATGAGGAGAAAATTCTTCACCCAGAGAGTGGTGAACCTGTGGAATTCTCTACCACAGAAAGTTGTTGAGGCCAGTTCACTAAATATATTCAAAAATGAGTTAGATGTTGTCCTTACTACTAGGAGGATCAATGGGTATTGAGAGAAAGCTGGAATGGGGTACTGAAGTTACATGTTCAGCCATGTACTCATTGAATGGCGGTGCAACTCGAAGGGCCAAATAGCCTATTCCTTCACCTATTTTCTATCTTTCTGACAATGTTTCTATGTACGTGGCTGCCCAGTCCCCATTCAGGACACAGTTCTTAACTAAAGACAGTAGCGGGTCTTTATTTATCCAGACTTTTAACCTGATATGCGGTCACAGATGTGCCTTCACTTTCGAAAGCTTCAACAGCCATGACCATCTCAGCACCATGCTCGGTAGCCCCCTCAGTGCTGGCTAGTGGGAGCTTGCTGAGTGCATCGGCGCAGTTTTCAGTGCCCGGTCTGTGCCGAATTGTGTAGCCATAGGCGGCTAACGTGAGTGCCCACCTCTGTATGCGGGCCGATTCATTCGCATTTATGGCCTTGTTGTCGGTCAAAAGGGACGTTAGGGGTTTGTGATCTGTCTCCAGCTCAAATTTCCTGCCAAACAGGTACTGGTGCATTTTTTTTTACTGCATCTACACATGCTAGCGCCTCCTTTTCTAACATCCCGTTGCCCCTTTTGCCTGGGACATACTCCTGGAGGCATAAGCTACCGGCTGTAACTGACCCTTGGCATTCACATGCAGCAACACACACCTAACCCCATTGGACGACGCATCGCACGTTAGAACAAGTTTCTTAAACGGGTCATATAACGTTAACAGAGTGTTGGAGCAGAACAAGATACGTGCTCTATCAAAAGCCCTTTCCTGGCTGTCCCCCCAGACCCATTCGCGACCTTTGCGAGGGAGCATGTGTAGCGGCTCTAACAGCGTGCTCAATTTCGGAAGAAAATTACCAAAAAAGTTCAGGAGCCCCAGTAACGAACACAGCTCTGTCATGTTACGGAGTCTGGATGCTCTCTGGATCGCTTCCGTTTTGGAAGCAGTGGGACTGATCCCGTCTGCTGCTATCCTCATCCCCAGGAATTCTACCTCTGGGGCTAGGAAGATGCACTTCGCCTTTATCAGTCGCAGCCCAACCCGGCCCAGTCTGCGTAGCACCTCTTCCAGGTTGTGGATGTGTTCTTCAGTATCGTGATGCGTGATGAGGATGTCGTCCAGAAAAACCATCGTCTTTGGAATCGACTTAAGGAGGCTTTCCATATTTCGTTGGAAGATCGCGGCGGCCGAGCGAATCCTGAACGGACATTTGTTATACTCAAACAACCCCTTGTGCGTTGTGATGGTGGTCAGCTTCTTCGACTCACTCGCCAGCTCCTGGGTCATGTAAGCTGTGGTCAGGTCCAATTTTGAAAAAATTTTGACACCGGATATAGTCGCAAAGAGGTCCTCCGCTCTCAGTCGAGGGTACTGGTCTTGGAGTGACACCCGATTGATGGTGGCCTTGTAATCGCCACATTTCCTGACCGACACATCCGCATTGAGCACCGGCACAGTCGGGCTCGCCCAGTCACTGAATTCGACTGGCGAGATGAAGCCTTCCCTCAGCAGGCGATCCAATTCGCCTTCTACCTTTTCCGCATCACGTACGACACCGCTCTGGCCTTGTGGTGTACTAGCATGGCGTCCGGGTTTATGCGATTCACTACCTTGGCCCCCAAGAAAGTGCCGATGCCGGGTTGAAATAGTGAGTCAAATTTGTCCAGGACCTGTGAGCTTGATATTCGCTCCACAGAATCAATTGCATTTCCAGTTCATGACAGCAAGCCAACTTCTCCCCAGTAGTGCGGGACCGTCCCCTCGGACAATCCAGAGTGGCAACCTGTTCTCCGAATCTTTGTGAGTCACGACTACCGTGGCGCTGCCTAGCACCGGAATGGTCTCCTTTGTATATGTCCGTAGCATGGCGGCAATGAACAATAATTTTGGCCTCCTGGCCTTGGACACCCACAACTTTTCGAACTGTTTGCTACTCATCAGGGACTGGCTGGCCCCCGTGTCTAGCTCCATTAATACTGGTATGTCATTGAGTAGCACTTTCATCATTATCGGTGGCGTCCTGGTATATGAACTGTATACATGCTCCACATGAACTCGCTGAACATCAGCTTCCAGCAATTTCCCCCAGTATTCGTTTGGCCTCGTAGGGCTTACATCGGGCCCGTCTTCCTCGTACTTCAACCTGGCTGCAGGCTTCCTGCACATACACCCCAAGTGACCGCTGACATTGCAGTTTCTGCTGATATATTGCTGATACCTGCAAACTCTGGCTGGGTGTTTGCCTCCACACCTCCAGCATGAGTTGGGAGCCCCATTGTTGGAAACAAAAGGTCCATTACCAATCGATCGTCTCTGATGGTCTCTGTAACTGTCCTTAAGCGCACCATTAACAGATGTTGATGGCCCCATTACTGGCCGCATTGTCCATTGCGATTGCATGAAACGCCGTTCAGCTAGCACTTGTCTCTGTTGAATTCCCCCTTTGGCTTCGACTACATGCTAGGGCATGTCCGATTGCCCTTGTCTGCCTAGAGAACTGTGTGCCGCATAAACAATGTTGAGTCCCTGGTCGTTTGCCGCATTTGAACCAAGATTTTTGTCATACATCGTTCTGGTCTCTTCCTCCTCTGAGATAAATGTCTGAGCTATCAGGGCCACCGCTTCCAAGATCAATTCTTTGTTCTCAATCAGTTTCCTGAAAACTCCAGCGTGCCCAATGCCCTCAATAAAAATGTTTCGCAGCATATCCGCTTGCATGCATCTGTGAACTTACCTCGGCTCGCGAGTCGCCGGAAATCTGCAAGAAGTCTGGAACGCTTTGACCTTCTCGGCGCCGGTGCGTGTAAAGCCGGTGTTTCGCCATGTATATGCTGCTCGTCGGTTTAAAGTGTTCCCTGATCTTACCGAGCTCTTCATCAGGCACTACGTCCTCGATCCAGAAACCGTCAGGAGATGAGCCCTGCGTATGTCGGCCGAATCCTGTCCCAACCATTTAGTAGTGACAAAACTTTGCTGCAGTCTCTCAATAAAGTCGTCCCAATCATCACCAACACAATACCTCTCTTCTGTGCTGCTGGTGGCCATGTTCGCGTGCTTTAAATCCCAGTTTCTCGTCGCCAATGAAATGTCCTTACTATACAGTACAAATCCACACGAAGCCCATACTTGAGAGAAGGTCACTGCGTGACCAGTTACATTTATTAGCAAGTCCTCAAGTGATGAAGGCGGGTGGTGTTTCCCCTTTTATAGCTGAAAGTCCAGGTTAGGAGTGTCTCCCACAAGTTCACCCCCTTGTGGTCAATGTTCTCAAGGTGTACAACTTATGTCAGCTTATACATGGGTTACATTGATAGTTGAATACATGACACATTGGGAGCTATTTTGCTGCAGCATTATGTTGAGCATTAACGACAGGTTCATGTGGGCCATTTTCCGTTGCCTGTGGGGCGGCATGTACAGAGTCCCAGCTGCGCTCTTTTGCTCACATTCAGTCTCACTACCTTGTGTAAATTGCATATGCAGCCTCCCGAGTAAGATCGAACCAGTTCAATAGATATACAGGTCGCATTTACAGTGTCGTTGGAGAAGTTGGGATGTACTTTTGAGAAATTTCATTTAATATATTCAAACAACGAAGCCAGTTTTTAATGAGACCTGGCGTGAGCTGCAGTAAGCGTTGGAGTTTTATTAACACAATACAGGGACAACAACTTGCATTTATAGAGCAGCTATAATGTAATGAATCCTCACAAGGCAATTATCATAAAGAAAATTTACACAGCCACATAGAGATTTTAGGATAGATGACCAAATGCTTGTTGAAACAAATGGGTTTTAAGAAGCGTTTAAATGAGGAGGAGGTAGAGGTCGAGCAGTGAAGAGGGTTAAGGAGGGAACTCCATAGTTTACGGCCTTGGCAGCTGAATATATGGGCGGCAATGTGGAGCGATTAAAATCGATGATGAGAAAGGTCAGAGGAGGTTTGTCGGAACACTTGTTACAGAGTCTGACTCCTCACTGCGAGACACAAAATGTACACAGCGACACTTATTACACAGTCTGACTCCTCACTGGGAGAGACACACACTCTACACAGGAACACTTGTTACACAGTCTGACTCCTCACTGGGAGAGACACACTGTACACAGGGACACTTGTTACACAGTCTGACTCCTCACTGGGAGACACACACTGTACACAGGGACACTTGTTACACAGTCTGACTCCTCACTGGGGGAGACACACACTGTACACAGGGACACTTGTTACACAGTCTGACTACTCACTGGGAGAGACACACTGTACACAGGGACACTTGTTACACAGTCTGACTCCTCACTGGGAGACACACACTGTACACAGGGACACTTGTTACACAGTCTGACTCCTCACTGGGAGACACACTGTACACAGGGACACTTGTTACACAGTCTGACTCCTCACTGGGAGAGACACACTGTACACAGGGACACTTGTTACACAGTCTGACTACTCACTGGGAGAGACACACACTCTACACAGGAACACTTGTTACACAGTCTGACTCCTCACTGGGAGAGACACACACTGTACACAGGGACACTTGTTACACAGTCTGACTCCTCACTGGGAGACACGTAATGTACACAGTGACACTTGTTACACAGTTTGACTCCTCACTGGGAGACACACTGTACACAGGGACACTTGTTACACAGTCTGACTCCTCACTGGGGGAGACACACACTGTACACTGGGACACTTGTTACACAGTCTGACTCCTCACTGGGGGAGACACACTGTACACAGTGACACTTGTTACACAGTCTGACTCCTCACTGGGGGAGACACACACTGTACACAGGGACACTTGTTACACAGTCTGACTCCTCACTGGGGGAGACACACACTGTACACAGGGACACTTGTTACACAGTCTGACTCCTCACTGGGAGACACACTGTACACAGGGACACTTGTTACACAGTCTAACTCCTCACTGGGAGACACACTGTACACAGGGACACTTGTTACACAGTCTGACTCCTCACTGGGGGAGACACACACTGTACACAGGAACACTTGTTACACAGTCTGACTCCTCACTGGGCGAGACACACACTGTACACAGGGACACTTGTTGCACAGTCTGACTCCTCACTGGGGGAGACACACACTGTACACAGGGACACTTGTTACACAGTCTGACTCCTCACTGGGAGACACGTAATGTACACAGTGACACTTGTTACACAGTCTGACCCCTCACTGGGAGAAACACACAGTACACAGGGACACATGTTCCAGATTCCGAGTCCACATTGGGAAAGATACACAATGTTTTCGTTGAAAACATCTTAAATAGTCTGATGCCTCACTATGACAGGCACGCAGTGTACACAGGTGCATTTATTACAAATCCAAATCCACACTGCGAGAGCCAGATACTGTAAAGAAGAACAATTGATATACAATTTTACACCGCACTGGAATAGATAGATCCTGTGCAGACTTGATCCGGTAAATTATAGAAACAGAGAAAGTCAGAGAGAGAACGACTACCGTTAATGTGTGTACCGAACTTCTTGGTCCCACTTTCTTATTGTGAAGACTAACCAGGCCGATTTTGCAACAGCCAGCAAGAGACAACGGGCGAATACAGATGTAAAATGCTAGAGACAGCGGCCGCGTCTCCTACACCTCCTGACCACTCCCGGAACACAATGTGGGCTGTATATGTGTGGTAGGTCCTGATGTGTCTGGCTGGATCACTGAGGAGAATTACTCATTGACCGATTGCTCTAACCAGGGTGGTTTGGAAAGATCGAAGATTCGAACCGTTATCCCTCTGATGACACTCACAACGTCAAGCGGCGCAGGAGTCTGATTGGGTAATGTACAAGAAGAGCTATATTTCCTCGATGATGTTTGTTTTCTTGACTTGTAGATAGGTTGTGCTTTGTTCCCCCGTCACTGCACTGATCCCATAGGGCAGTCCAGCTCCGATTTAAACTAATGTGAATCTGTATATTCGCCTTCCCTGACTACATTTAGAACGCAGGACGGTCAGAGGGGAAGCTGGAGATTGAAAGATTGCCGAGCCAATATAGGGAAGACAGACGGCGAGGAAGCCCGTGGTTGAATATCCACGGAGCTTTCCACCAGCCTGCAGTATAACCCCCGTTTCTGCCTCGCTGCAATGCAAACTCACTCCGCATACCAGTCCCTAGATATTGCTTTCTACACCGAGCTCTCAGCTTCCACATCTCCCTCTCCCTCGTTCTACCACTCACACTTTTTCTAACCCTTTCTCCATCTTCTTTCCTCATCTCTCTCTGCCTCTTTCTACATCTCTCCCTCTACCTCCTCTTCCATTTGTCTTTACCTATTTCTCACTCACGCCTTACTTCTCTTCTTCCTCTTTCTCCATCTCTCTGTACCTCTTTCCCCATCTCCCGATATCTCTGTCTCTATCTCTCTCTACCTCTGTATACATTTCTCTCCACAATTCTCCATTTCTATATACCTTTCCCCATCTCCCTATATCTCTGTCTCTATCTCTCTCTCTACCTCTGTATACATTTCTCTCTACAATTCTCCATTTCCCTATACCGCTTTCCCCATCTCCCTCTACCTTTCTCTATCTCTGTGTACCTCTCATTCGATCTCCCTCTACATCTTTTGGCATCTCTCTCTTACTCGTTCTCCATCTCTCTCTACCTCTTTCTCCATCTCTTTCTCTTTCTCCATCGCCCTTCCTCCTCATTCATCTCCCTCTACTCTTTCCATCTCTACCGCTTTCGCCATCTCCGTCGCCCTCTATCGACCTCTTCCTCCATCGTTACCAACAATTTTTCCTTCTCTCTCTCCGTCTTCCTTCATCTGTCACTTTCTCCTTCTCCATCTCTGTAACTCTTCCTCCAGCTTTTACTCCCTCGTTCACCATCACTCCCTACCTCTTTCTCCATCTCTCTCTAACCCTTCTCCATTTGTCCCAACACGTTTTCCATCTCCCTCTACATCTACCTCCATCACTCTCTCGCTATCTCCACCTCTCTCTCTCTTTTCCTCCATCTCTACCTCTTTCTCCCTTTCTCTTTACCTCTTCCTCCTTCTCTTGCTAACTTCTTGTATCACTTCATATTTCTCCATCTCCCTCTGCATCTTCCTCCATGTGCACTTCGTCCGTCATCTCTGTACCACTCTCCATCTCCCTCTACCTCTTTCTATATCTCTACCTCCATCGTGAGAGGGAGAGAGAAATAGAGAGAGCGAGAGAGACAGAGTGCAAGAGAGAGATGCAAGTGGAACAGAGACAGATGGAGTAAGTAGCAAGAGAGAGAGAGATATGGAAAGGGAGAGGAAGATGGACAGAGTTGAAGAGTGGAAGAGAGGCATGGATAAAAAGAGAGATGGAGGGAGAGAGATGAAGAGAGAGAGAGGTAGATTCATGCAGTGATAGGGAGATGGAGAGACAGATGGCGACTATATATATATATATATATATATATATTTGTATAAAGAGAGAAAGATGACAGAGCGAGAGAGAGAGACAGAGACAGAGAAGTAGAGAGACAGAGGCACAGATAGATAAATAAAGAGATGGACAGACAGACATAAGAGAGAGAGAGAGAGAGGGAGAGAGAGTGATGAAGCGAGTTTGAGAGAGAGAGAGAGAGAGGGAGCGAGTTTGAGAGCGAGAGAGGGAGCGAGTTTGAGAGCGAGAGAGTGAGAGAGAGTGGGAGACACGGTGGGACGGAGAAGGACAGAGAGAGGCAGAGAGTGACAGAAAGAGTTGAGCAGCCGCCGGTTTGCGGGAGCGAGAAATAAAACAGTTGCAGACATGGAATTTATAACAGACAGATAGTCTTGGAAAGGGAGAGATGAACAGAAATGGAGAGAGAGAAAAATTCACGACAGACAGAGATAAATAAATAGAAAAGATAAGCACAGTCCTGGCGGTCCGAGTCCCGACCCGCCTCTGGGGATTCCAGTATTCCATCCCTCTGTCGATTTGTCCACCTATCTGTCTGTCCATCCATGCGTTTCTCTGTCATTTCTCCGCAGTGCTCCCATTCTCATCAGGACCACAGCTATGACTGTGATTAGCAGGTTTGCCTATTTTCCTTTACCTGCAGGGTGGTCATTTACTGCATGACCAGGTGAGGTCTTTATGCCGTGTTTTTGAGAAACAAATCATGTGTCGTCTGTGGAGCGAGTCCGCCTTAATGGTTCCAATTATCATTAAAATATATTAACAAATTCAGATTCAGAGCCATTTTAAGACGCTGTGCTCCGAAAGCAAAATCTAATTTCCATCCAGTGCGGAGTGCATGAGATGAATAATGAAATGGGATGATATTCGAGTGTTTAGAATCTTTGAGCTTTCTATGGTTTCACTAATTTAAGAATTAGATTGATTGGCTATTTCACTGCGTTCTGCAGCTCCTCTCTGAATTTAGTTTGTGTCAGCACATAAATTCACGTGTTGGTGCAGGAACTGAGAAGCGGAAGAATTCCTGCCACGCTTTCTGTGGTATAAAGAGGATCAGTGAAGGAGGAAGGATAAATATTTGTAATTCGCTGGTAAATGTAAACTACACCCTGTGTCGCCCACAACAGTATAAAGCTGCCGGTTATACTGAAGAGTAAAGTGATGGATTTCCTACAGTTCAACTTCTCTTTATCCTTGTCATTCTCTCCATTGCTGCGGCCTCGGAGTTCCCTGCGGACTCTACTGGCCGCTACAATACGTCTGACCGTCAGAACATTGAGCAGCAAAATTAGAAAGAATGGAATGCAAGGTGTTAAAATGCGGTGAAACAAGACAAATGCGGTCCATGCGATGGACGTATAGTAGCTCGGTTTAAGCTAACAACCCCAGGGTACATTATCAATTATATAGTAAGGTGCACGTGTAAAATACCAGGGGGCACACTCTAAACAGCTCAGCACACTCACTGTTCCGATAACCACAGCCGCTGTTCTCTCGGTGCAGTATTTTGTTTTCAGCTTCTCACAACAAATGGCCACAAATCGGTCAAAAGTGAAAGCGACTGTTAACCAGACAGAAACCATCGTGCTAGAAAAAACCATGACTTCAATGAGACTGCAAACAGGAGTAATGTTCAGGAATGAATATGGGAAATAAATCAGACGAATCTGCCTTAATATTGGATCAGATATAACGACCAGGAGATCGGCGCATGCCATTCCTACCAGGTAGCGAGTGATACATTTGGAGAGGCCGCACTGGCCACGGGACAGGATCACAATCGCCACCAAGTTAACTAGAAAGAAGCGAGAGAATAGGAAGCAGAGAAATTACTGATCAGACCTCTGCCAAAGCAACATTTCGACGGAATCTGGGTGAAATCTTCGATTTTGTTGCTGCATCGAACGGTGGAAGCTGATTCTGGAACTGGGCAGTGCATTCGGGCAGAGAAACGTTTCAAACAGATTTATCAATAGTGCATTGGGAAATCAGTACAGAAAGCGAATAAAGTGAGCACCAGATCTATTGGAAGGAACGAGTGACGGCACAGTGCCGATGGGGAAATGAGAAGGGTTTTTATGGAGCGCGAATGTAACGGGTTAAACCGGATTTTATCTCCAGACGGAGGAGGAAAGACATTAAAGGTCGGGAAGGTTTGTGGAGAGGGTAGGGCATTTGTTGCTGTGTGTTAAGAGATCTGAAGGGGCTGACACAAACCGGGAAAGGCCGAGAGCCCTGGCAATGTGTTTAAGGTTTAGGGTCTGATTGTAAGAGGCAGCTGGAGGTGGAGTTAGTGAGTAAGATTGGGAGGGAAACAAGGAAAATGGAACGTAGGAGCTGGAGGGGAGTCTGCAGCACAGGGTGTGGGGAAGCGGACAAACTGAAGCAGTGGATGAGGAGGCAGGGGATTGAATGCAGTGGGAGGAGAGGCTGGGATTCACAGTGAGCCTGCAGCAGAGTGTTAGAGGAAATCTAATTCATAAATCCCAGTAGCACAACTCAATTCATACTTTCAACCATTGGTGTCAGGTAACAGCTCGTTGGTGACAAAGTGTATTCTGTAAATTTATAAAGTAAAATTAGATTTAATATGTTAATTAAATCAGCCTCGTTTTGTATTGAATTTAGTTGACAGAGTTTTTAAAATGCAGTATCCAAATAATGTATTACGCTCAAGAAATGCAGGATCTATTATATACAAGATTTCAATTATCTTTAGATATTCAGTCAGTAAACAAGTAACATAACAATTTACCAAAACAGACTGAGGACCACATAGCGACAGAATAAAACCCTCACAATCTCACAACATCCTAATGTCACCTTCAAGGCACATGTTGTCATCTTAATTGTACTGGAAGTTTCAGCAGTTCAATCTGATTCATTATTCACATAGCTGCCCCTCTCTCTATCCCCACCCTCTCCCTCTCTTCCTCGCTCTCTTTCCCTTCACCCTCCCTGTAGTTTTCCTTCTCAGTCTATTTCTCCATCGCTCCTCTCCATCTCTCCGCATTGTCTCCAATCACTTTCTCAATGCCTTTTTCACAACCGATTCAATGCGAATATCCTGCAGCTGCATGCTATTCTCCTTCCACGTTTTCAATGTTTCTCTTCTCAGAGTCAGTTTGTTCAATGGTGAAGCCTCTGTGAATAGTTTAATATTCCTATAGAACACCCAATTATCAGTCTACTCACCTAAACAATTCCCTTCGTCTCCAATACATGCAACAAACATGATCCTATTATTTTAAAGCGCAGCGCTAGATGGCATGATAGTTCTGTTAACAAAATGACAACATCACCGCTGATACTTGTAATTCCTACATCAATAGTAGGGCTCGTGATTCCAACAGACAAAGTGCAAACTGATACAACATAACCTCAAAACATTTCATTTTGTAACGAATGTTAGTGACAGTCATTGAACGCTGAAACAGAGAACGAGATATGAAGGTTACAGCTGCAAACTCAGTTCAGTAGCCAGGCCTCCGAAGCAGATTCAGATACATACACAGTGAAATAATATTTCATTACAGTGATAACCAATACTTATTGGAATCCCAGTTAAATGGAACCATATTATTTCTATAGAACACCCACTTATCATTCTACTTACCTAAACAATTCCCTTCGTCTACAATACATGCAGCAAACATGATCCTATTATTTTAAATTGCAGCCCTCCATTTAACACGGATACCATGAGCTGTCTAATTTCAATCACTGGAAACACATTCATTAATAATATTCCAGGACAGGTTAGCTCACAACATGAAACTCTTATTTCTGAAGGTGTGATATAAAACATAAAATGCTGGAGATATTCGGCAGGTCAAGAAGCTTCTGTCGACTGAGAAAAAGAACTGATGGTCTGATACTTGCTCTTAGCCCAGACTCCTGATTCCAATACTTTCAGTACAGATAATAAGGTACTAACATTCTCGAAGGTTGGGTACACAGCGATCGTTGTAGATATAAAGCAGTCAATTCAATACAGAAAGAGCAGAGAAAGATACATCTCACCATTCACTGCTGGAACAGAACAGGTGACTGTGTAAAACATGCAGCGAGTAAAAGATTACCAATCACAGTAGCAAATTCAACAAAGATTTACATAACTGACTGTTGAGATATCAGCTTACCAGGAACTCAAACTGCTGCAAGAACAGGATAATAAATATCTTCTACCTGAAAGATTAATGGATACCCCATATCTGTCAGGAGCTGCGACTTCTGTTGGAGTGGAATCCCCTGCTCCGGCAGACACTCTGAGCTGATACATTGCAATGGGCCGTGATTTATACGGGAGTAAGTCTCCACTGACATTGCTGCACCCCTGATGACTGTTATTAGTTTCAGGCACTTGAACAAACACATTATATCAGGACTTTTGACTCTGATGAAAATAACGCGGTGAATAACAATCAAACATCTCAAAGTCGCAGTATGTTACCAAGATCACACCTCTCTTGGGAATAAGGCTGAAGTTCTGTTCATACAATACTGAACCAACAATAATGAGCGGCTTCATCTGCAGTTTTCATGTACTTGTATTGACCATTTTCACTCCTGCCGATTTATTTATAAATGTTACCGATTTCTCAGCAGTGTACAGTGAATCCATGGACACAGACAGACCCGTTTCACTCTGTCCCTGCAGTTTCATTGTTCAATTATGAAGATTCAGTCTCTGACACAGGGACATTTAAAGACTATTTTCAGAATTGGAGCCCAGAAATTACGGTGCATGATATTAGGGAACGGAATCTCAACCACGACCATTCACTTTCTTCTCTCCGCTATTTTAACGCAAGTTGTCAATTCCACATTGGTTAACGGCTCCAGTAAAATCAGAACTGTGCCATCTTCTGACTCCATTCCTCCAGTTCACTCTTGGTCGCCAACTCCCCACCCTCCATCAATGTCAAACGATTCAAAACTCAGCTGTCGTTATCCATCCCTCACCAGTTCCTAATGTCCCATGACCCTCGCCCTCACAGACCTTCATTGCCTCTCCGTCCACCAAGGCCTTAAATTAAGATTCTCTTCAGGGGGATTAACGACCTCCATGGCCTCAACGCCCTCTATCTCCATCCTCTCCTCCAAACATGCAGCAATTCACCATGACCTCTCCATACCTCTGACTCTGGCCCCTTTCAATGGGACTACCTTAACTCTGTACTGGTCTAATCGATCTGATCGTAGTCACAGCGTCTACAGCAATGGATTCTCTTACCACACCTGCACCGTCAACTCCTGAGCTCCGAACTGTCCATTATTTCCCTCTCCTGTTCCTCATCTACATGCTGCCCTTTGTGACATCATCTGAAGACTTGGGCTCTTTTTCCACATGTCTGCTAACGTAGAAACAGAGAAACATAGAAAATATGTGCAGGAGTAGGCTATTCGGCCAATCGAGCCTGCACCACCATTCAATAAGATCATGGCTGATCATTCACCTCAGTACCCATTTCCTGCTTTCTCTCCATACCCCTTGATCCCATTAACGGCAAGGGACATATCTAACTCCCTCTTTAATATATCCAATGAACTGGCATCAATAACTCTCTGCGGTAGGGAATTCCACAGGTTAACAACTCTGAGTGAAGAAGTTTCTCCACATCTCAGTCCTAAATGGCTTAGCCCATATCCTAAGACTATGTCCCCTGGTTCTGTACTTCCCCAACATCGGGAACATTCATCTTGCATCTAACCTGTTCAGTCCTGTCAAAATGTTGTATGTTTCTATGACATACAGAGAAACATAGAAAATAGGTGCAAGAGTAGGCCATTCGGCCCATCGAGCCTGCACCGCCATTCAACAAGATCATGGCTGATCACCCACCCCAGCACCTCCCGCCACGCCCCCTCCACATCCCCTGACACCCCCAGCCGCAAGTACCATATCCAACTCCCTCCCGAACACATCCAATGAACTGGCATCATCAACTATCCGCGGCAGGGAACCCCACAGGCCAACAACTCCCTGAGTGAAGAAGTCCCTCCCATCCCAGCCCCACACTGCCTCATCCCAAGCGCATGCCCTCCCTTGACTCTGGACCCACCCAACACCGGGAACACGCCCCCCGCACAAAACCCGCCCCGTCAGAATCCTTCCCAATGCCGAACACCCCCTGATGTCCACCCCCCAGCCCCTCTCAGACTTCTAAAATCCAGTGAATACAGGCCCAGTTGATCCAGTCTCTCCTCATATGTCAGTCCTGCCATCACGGGAATCAGTCTGGTGAACCTTCGCTGCACTCCCTCAGTAGCAAGAACGTTCTTCCTCAGATTAGGAGACCAAAACTGAACACAATATTCCAGGTAAGGCCTCACTAAGGCCCTTTATAACTGCAATAACATCTCCCAGCTCCAGCTCTCTCCACCCTCCATTACCTCTCTGTTATCTGACTGAAAAGTTTTGCATTAGCTGCAATATTCTCCAAGTAAATTTTGCCAGGATCAAAGCAATTATCTCTGCACCCACCACAAATTCCATAACCTTTTCACCAATTCCATCCATATCACTTGCTATTGTCACAGGCTGAATATGATGTTTTATAACCTCTGATCCCTATTCCTCTCTGACATGAGTTTCCGGACTCATATCCTCTCCATTACAGAAGACGCCTACTTTCAGCACCATCGACCAACATCGCCGGCACCTGCTGCTCCCTTCGCCCATCTGGCTCTGAAACCTTCAATCATGCATTCATCAGCTCCAGACTCTCTGTCCTCTCATCCATCCGTCGCCACTTCATTGCTCTGACAGTGGTCTCTTGTTGAGACTTCCCTTGTTTGTGTCCACCTTTACCTATCTGAATGGAGACAGAGAATCACTAGCAACGGCTTCACCCCCCTCCCCCATGTCCCGCAACATCATTACAATTGAATAATGCTAAGGATGTATCCTGTCCCTCCATTATTCGCCATCTATATGCTTCCCAATGAATCTTTGATCCACAGATATGGGATCAGCTTTTACATATACATTGATGACTGCGGTTTTAATTCTCGATCACCTGTCTCGATCCCCTCCCTGTGTTGTCAGAATATTTGCCAAACTTTTCTCTAAACAAGCATTGGCAAGTCTAAAAGTATCATCTTTAATAATAGCCACAAATGTTGTGTCCTGGCCACCAATACCAATCCCCACTATGGCCGTTAGTTCAGAATTAGCCTCAGTACCCTAAAAGATCCGAATTCTATTCTTTATACAAATGTATCACTCCATAACAAAGATCTACAACATCCAACCTCCGTATTTTCGCTGCCTCCAATCTTGCCTCAGTCCATCAGATGTGGAAACCTTCATCCATGCGTTTTTCACATCCCGAGCCAACTATGTCACTGTGCAGCGGGCTAACCTCCCATCGTGCACCGTCCATATACTTGTTCATCCAAAACTCTGCTGAACATATCGTACACCACGCTGGAACCCTACACAAATTACCCCTCTCCTTGCTCATCTATATAGGTGTAGTTCCGCCAAAGCCGCGAGTTTATTTTTCTTCCATTTGTTACAATCCATGCAAAAACGGACGTATCCTGTCTCTATAATATTCCCTAGACGTACAATCCTTCCACGTACTGTGTGCCGTCGAATCTGGTTATTATATTGGCGCCCTCCCTCTGCCCCACAATTGCAAATTGTGCTTTTAGCCATCTAGGAAAATAGGAAGGAAGAACTCCCAATAGGAAATGGTGCAGACCATTCAGCCCCTCATGTCTGATGCGCTGTCAGATCATAGCTGGTCGATATCTTTACCCATTCTACCTGCCTTGATTTTGTAACCGCAAGTAGCACTGCATAAGAAAAACCTAACAAACTGAGCTTCGAAATATTGTACTGACCCACAGCCTCAACAGTTCTTTTTTGCAGAGATTTCCAGATTTCCTCTACTGTTGTGTGAAGAAGTGTTTCCCGATATTAACCCTGAAAGGTTTAGCTCTAATTTATAGATTATGTCCACTTTTTCTGGAATCTCCCTTTAGAGGGAATAGATTCTCACCATCGACCCTATCAAACCCATTAACCTTCATAAAGTTCAAGGCTATACAAGTCTGGTCTTTGCAAACGGTCCTCAGAATTCAATCGTTTTAGTACTGGAATCCTTCTGGTGATTCTGCTTTACATCAACACCAAAGCCAATATATCCTGTTTGGGGTGCCGTGCCCGGAATTGAATGCAGGTACTCCAGTTGGGTTCTAAGCAATGCTCTGTACAGCTGTAATAAAATGTCCACCTTACACTCCAGCCCTCCTGAGATAAAGACTATTAGTATAATTTATTTGTGTACATGTCCAGTAGCTTTTCGCGATTTCTGGACATGGACATGTAAATCTCCATGCCAATCCATAGCACTAGTTTCTTGCTTTAAGAACACACTTTGATGTATATTCCTTAAGTAAAAAGTGGACTATGATCACACTTTCTCACATTGAAAGCCTTCTGCCACAGCTTTTCTCATTCAATCTATCAGCGCCTTTGAAACATGCTGCTCCCATCTATACTATATATTTTGCCACGCAACTTACTCTTGCCAACAAACTTAGATATATGGCTCGCTATTCCCTCATCCATGCATAAATATAATAAAAATCTGCAGCCCCATACAGATCCTCAGGAGACACGACTATTCACATTCTGCCAATAATGTACATACACATTATTTCTGCTCTCTGTCTGCAAACAACTGACACATTCCCGAGCGAAGATAATAGGTTGCCTCCAATTCCAGGCGTTTTCATTTGTGGTAACAATTCATCGCGTGGAAGCTTGTCGAATACCATCTGGAAGTTCACAAAAGTAACATCCATATCTACCACATGAGTTGCTTATTTATCAGTTACCTCCTCCACCTTCCATTTGTCTCCACCTTTAAGGGTATGGTGAGCTGGCAGGCAAGTGGAGCTGAGGCCATGATCAGATCAGCCATGAACTTATTGAACGGGGGAGCAGTCTCGAAGGGCCAAATGGACTACTCCTGCTCCTATTTCTTATGTTCTTAAAAACATTTTTTGACTGAACTTATGACCACACTTCATATTGTCCAGATCTTTGGCTGTGCTCTACTTGTCTCTAATTGTACTTCTCGAAAATGCCCTTGGATATACTGTTCTATTTGAAAGGTGCTATATAAATATAAATGTTACTGTAGTAGGGCAGTGTCCTCCATTCTCATATTTGACTTACTTAAGGTAAGTTAACTATGTAAATTTTAATCAAACTTATTAATGTGACTTTTGTAAAATTACTCCATAATCTATCACATCCAGATCACAAGGAAGAATGCTAAGATTCCTCTTTCTACAATGTAAGAACCTACATTTCTCCACGCCTTTCTCATCCTTCGATACCCAAATGAAACCCGCTCGTTGACAAAGCATTAGTTTCCACATTTACTTATTTATCTGTCATTTCTCATGCCTCTATAATGCATGTTAAGAATGCTTATTGCAGGAAAAGCGTTCTGTTAATGTAAGTTCTTTTCACATACACAACAATATGTCCAATAGTAGTCCAATCTGCGAGCAGCAGCACCATTCACAACAATATGTCCAATAGTAGTCCAATGGCGAGCAAAAGCATCATTCACAACAATATGTCCAATAGTAGTCCAATCTGTGAGCAGCAGCACCATTCACAACAATGTGAATCGGTGGGTTGCACCACAAGGGAGAGAGTCCCATCAGAGGAGGTCCTGGAGACAACTGCTTCAAATCAAGCTGCGCCCCGGGAATCCCAGGTAGTTCCTGAAATTGTAGATCAAGTAGCCTCTTTATCCACCATTTCTCTGAAAACTTTGGGTGTGCCAAACGTATTGTGGGCCTTGACTTAGAGAATGTAGAGTATGGGGGCGTGGTGACCGCGATCAGACGAGAAAATGTACGAAGACAAATCGCAGAGTTTTATGTGTCGGCCGACTGCACGATCTCAGTTGTGAGCCTGTTGCCTATTCTACCAGAGCGCTACAAAGGGAGTTGGTGTTGGAGCAAATACCGACAGGGCTGCGCGAATTAGGAAACAAATTCACCAATTGTAGGACCACAGCCACTTTAGTGAACTGCGAGCAGTGGGTGTAACACTCACATGACTTGGTTCTGGGCGATTTGTGCATGGACACGAGCAAAACCGGAAACAGGAGAGCCGATTTGATGACAGCAGAAACAATGATCAGATGGTGAAAGGGCAGGCACTGTACAAGGCCTGAACTTCCCTGGAGAAGGCAGCTCGGACGTGGCTAGTAAGAGATACGGGTGAGGAGGACCTGAGTCCGGATGCGGACCAAGAAATACTGGACTGGCGCCTTTGTTTTGATGTCACTGTTGCTTTGAGATATGGGGGCCGCGAACCAGTGGGTATTCGAAGTGCATTGATGATTGCCAGATTTCAGGGATCCCTTTATGTGAAAGTGCAAGGGGGTTAGATATGGTCCGAGGTCGACCAGGATTCCACAAACAAGTTCTTCCCCCGCAGGAATCCCAAACAACTCGGTCATAAACTGAAAAAAATAGAACATTGCAGCTCGGATAGACCACGAACAACACGACCGTGAACCTCTCCAGGAATCAGAAACACCCCTCTCCTCTTCACCTTCCGCCCCACGTGTAGACTCAGCCACTCCCTACGCGCGGATACCGACTACACTTCACCCATATATCTGCTGCTCTTTCCTGCTGCTTATTACCCGGACATCCGACTGAATTAGCACCTCCCCGTCCCCCCGTGACAAACCCCTTCCCAAGGAGCGGATTATCCATTCCCTCCGCATCCATTTTGGGGGCAAAAACATGAAGGCAGAATATTATCTGAATGGCGGCAGATTAGGAACAAGGGGAGGTGCAACGAGACCTGGGTGTCATGGTTCATCAGTCACTGAAAGTTGACATGCAGGTACAGCAGGCGGTGAAGAAATCAAATGGTATGTTGGCCTTCAAAGCGAGAGGATTTGAGTATAGGAGCAGGGAGGTCTTACTACAGTTGTACAGGGCCTTGGTGAGGCCTCACGTGGAATATTTTCAGTTTGGTCTCCAGATCTGAGGAAGGACATTCTTGCTATTCAGGGAGTGAGCGAAGGTTCACCAGACTGATACCCGGGATGGCAGGACTGACATATGAGGAGAGACTGGATCAACTTGGCCTTTATACATTGGAGTTTAGAAGGATGAGAGGGGATCTCATAGAAATATAGAAGATCCTGACAGGACGGGACAGGTTAGATGCGGGTAGAAGGTTCCCGATGTTGGGGAAGGCCAGAAGGAGGGGACAGAGTCTCAGGATAAGGGGTAGGCCATTTGGACAGAGATGAGGAGAAAATTCTTCACTCAGGGAGTTGTTAACTTATGGAATTCCCTTCCACAGAGAGTTGTGGGTATTCATTGGATATATTCAAGAAGGAGTTAGATATGGCCCTTACGGCTCAGGGGATCAAGGGGTATGCAGAGAAAGCAGGAAAGGGGTACTGAGGTAATGATCAGCCATGATCATAGTGAATGGCTGTGCAGGCTCGAAGGGCCGAATGGCCTTCTCCTGCAACTATTTTCTGTGTTTTTATGTCCCAGTACTGAACCCTGGGGAACATCACTCTATACCTCACATAGACTGGAAAACAGCAGCTGTCTCATTACTGAACCCTGGGGAATATCACTGCATACCTCCCATAGACTGGAAAACATCAGCTGTCCCAGTACTGAATCCTGGAACACTGTATACCTCCCATAAACTGAAAAACAGCAGCTGCCCCAGTACTGAATCCTGGAACACTGTATACCTCCCATAAACTGAAAAACAGCAGCTGTCCCACTACTGAACCCTTGGGAACATCACTGTATACCTCCTATAGACTGAAAAACAGCAGCTGTCCCAGTACTGAACCCTTGGAAACACTGTATACCTCCTATAGACTGAACACAAGCAGTTGTCCCAATACTGAACCTGGGGAACATCACTGTATACCTCCCATAGACTGAAAAACAGCAGCTGCCCCAGTACTGAACCCTGGGGAACATCACTGTATACCTCCTATAGACTGAAAAACAGCAGCTGTCCCAGTACTGAACCCTGGAGCACACTGTATACCTCCCATAGACTGAAAAACAGCAGCTGCCCCAGTATTGAACCCTGGGGAACATCACTATATACCTCCCACAGACTGAAAAACAGCAGCTGCCCCAGTACTGAACTCTGGAGAACACTGTATACCTAACATAGACTGAAAAACAGCAGCTGTCCCAGTACTGAACCCTGGGGAACATCATTGTATATCTCTCATAGACGGAACAACAGCAGCTGTCCCAGTACTGAACCCTCGGGAACACTGTATACCTCCAATAGACTGAAAAACAGCAGCTGCCCCAGTACTGAACTCTGGAGAACACTGTATACCTAACATAGACTGAAAAACAGCAGCTGTCCCAGTACTGAACCCTGGGGAACATCACTGTAACCTCCCATAGACTGAAAAACAGCAGCTGTCCCAGTACTGTACCCTCGGGAACACTGTACACCTCCCATAGACTGAAAAACAGCAGCTGTCCCAGTACTGAACCTTCGGGAACACTGTACACCTCCCATAGACTGAAAAACAGCAGCTGTCCCAGTACTGAACCCTGGGGAACACTGTATATCTCCCATAGATGTTAATACGGATTCTTTTTCCCTCAGTCTGTTTCAGTTAATACACTGACACACGAACACCTTGCTGCCTTTTCTGTAAAAGACCTTTATTGAAGATTCTCCGGCCGGGACTTGTCAAGACAAAGGAACACTCCCAATCAAAGCTTGTTCACCTTCCTCAGGACAAGCCCCTTTACAGCGCGAAAACACAGTAGTTATATATTTTCAAAATATAACACATTCGATTAGCACTTAGTCTATCCACTCCCATTCTTCCTCCCCCCACCCCCCGCCCCGAGTATGTCCAATGGCGAGGAGGATCCTAATTAGGGCTCGCCCCGAGGTCAGCTTGTTCATTGCTTCATTAAATTATCCTTCCTTAACAGTAAAACCTATTTCCTTCTTATCAGTAAAAACCATTACGTTACCCTCTCCTATCCGTGATGACTTTTTCTGTCCCTTGACCCGTGTTTAACCTCAACTCTCAGTAACCACGTTTTTTCTGTTGATTCAGCAATTATCCACATCTTGACATTTCTTTAGCTTTTTTACCATGATTCCCTATCTCCATTCCTCTGACACATTCACAATCTTTCTGTACACTTTCTCATTCCCCTCTTTTATCATTCCCTGATAAACCTGGTGACTATTCCAGGAGTATCGCATTCAGCCGTTCGCATTCTCTTTCCTGGTCTGCCTCGAGCCTCTTCGCAAGGTGTTATCAATGTCTGTTTAGGTTCTCACATCGTATCCTGTTGGAATATTATTGAATTGATAACTCCTGGAGCCTTGATACAAGGCCAAAGAGAGGCCTTTTACGTCCTTATGGGCCAGTGCAGAACCAGCACTTTAACCCTTGTCCCGCTGGTACCCCGAATGGCAAATTTCTCTTGCAATTCCTCCCTTTTGGCCCTTGGCTATACACCAAGCTAGCCATATTTCACGATAACTATCTCCCTGTAGGCGAGTTCCAGAGAGGTTCGTTCACCTGGGTGGCCATCTCCCAAGCTTCGGGACCTCCTGAAACCTTCCCACAGAGTTATATAAGGTAACTCCTTCCTGTAGGACTGTTTAAATTTTCATGCCTTATGGCATTAATCATAGTGCGTGCCCTGACTTATCATTTGGCCTGTTTAATTCGTGCACATGTTAATCCCATCATAACCATCAGAACCAGACCCTGTAATACTACAAGTACATTAAGTCCAATGTCCCACAGCTTTGTGTACCACGGATGATCAGCCAGCATTGCGTTAGTGTCTCTCTGTAAGTTGTCTATTTCTTCCATCAGTCGGACATACTGTCGTCTTTGATTCTGGATTCCTTGCACCAAACGTAATTGTTCCTCATTTCATTCCAGTATTTGTTTGCCTTGCGGTTCCCATAACGTCTCTTCTTGCCCTTCTCGCAGGGTATCCGTGATTGTTCCGTGGATGATTTCCATTGTCTCGGGATATATGTGGTATGCATTTACGTCTATTTTTCCCTTGGGCATGAACCAGAAGTTAGGGTTGGTGATGACACAGGGGGTGACTCCTCCCCTGGTGTTAATCGTCGGGTTGGCTGTTCATGTGCTCCATTCCATTGTGGAGCAGCGATTGTTTCGGGATCGTGTTCGAGAGGAGTGATACTCAGCATGCATCCGTTTGTTTGGTGGAATCTGCAATCATCATTCGTCATTAATGGCGTACCTCGACATAAAACCACTTGGTTAATTTTATAGCAGTCAGTTATGTCAATGCCTTTGTTACTATTGTTAATTTTAACCACCCGTCTGACAGGCTGATGGTAACCTAACCGAGTTTGGTTTCTCACTTCACCAATATTATCGATCTGATATAAGGGGTCTCCCTTTGTTACATCATACTGTGGTATGGACAACATAAATCCGATCATATTGATCCGCCCAGCAATAAATCTGAATTTTGGCACCCATGCGTGACTATTCCTTCATACCTCGCATGTGTTATTCATTTTTTTATCCAGAGTCCAATTGTTAAGTATGCTGTTCGGAATCCAATCTGGTATGTCTCCATTCTGGAGTTGCTCCAAGTTATGTTGTACCTCACTTAATATCCAGGCCACATACCCGGAGCAAACTATCTCAGCCTGTAATCGTTTACTTATATCTTTCCCCATTGCGTGGATCAATTTTATTGTTTTGGCATTTCGGCAATGTATGGGCCACCTGTAACAGTTCCCCTTCCGCGCCATCTCACAACCGCGCTTGGTTATCCAAGTCCCTCCTCAGTAAACCCCTCAAGACTATGCCATTAAGTTGTTAACCCGCTCGTGTATTGCATACAGGCCTATGGAATTCATCATCGTAACCCCTGCCGCATAACCCGTGCCGAGTGTTTCCAGTATTCCCCTTTTTGTTCGACCTTGCTCTGTTCCATTTCTGACATTACATCTCAGGGTTATGGGTTCCGGGCCTTCGAGGATCAGTTGTGCCAGGTCCTGGTATAGACTTACAGTTTCATTCCCACAGAAGCTAGGAAGAATGATATCCATTAGCTTTAGGATAAGTAGTCGCTGACGCACCCCAAATTATATCCTTTCTTTAGATTATTTTATTACTCGCCCCCCCTTTGGCTCAATTCTTTATGGACGGGCATGTGGGTGGAGGGTGTGTGGTGGTACCATAAAGAGTTGTAGTTCCCAGAGTGGTTGTTGCAGCAACGGTGGTGTATGTATTCCGGACTCGAATATCCCAACGCCACTGATCTGTAACCACATACGGGGAGGCCGGGCATGTTCTCCAACTGGTATCCCCTGGTTGTGGTCTCCCTGGGCAAAGACAGGCGCGCACCTTATATTCCAGAAACTTGCTTTGGTCTGAATTTTATCCTACTGGCCAGTTTTCCGAAACATCCTGGGGTCCCACCCCTCATTGCTCCGTTCTGTTCCCACCCTTCTGTTTCTTGCTGCTGGATTTGACTGCTTGTTTGCAGCTTGGTCCGCCCAGGCATGAGCTTCTAGAACTGAAATTCCATCCAGTTGGATTTCTGCGTCCTTCCCCTTTTGGTCCTATGAACTTGCTCCTGTCCTCGGAATCTACTGGCGCCCATGGAATCGGCAGCCTGCTACATTACAACCTTACTTAATACACTATACATAGCCATGCGTTAAAATAAGTCCTTGACTGCTGGGATGCAAATTTCGGCAGTCAAATTAAACAAAGCTAGTTCATGTAGTTGTGTCTTTCCTGCGTGTGCTAATCTCTCGTAATCCATCTGTATTATCAGTGCTTGCGTGGGCCTTAAGGTTCCCAGTATCCTGAGTCTCCAGAGTCGAAGTAGCCGCTGCGGTCACATCTCGGTGAGTATTTTATCTGCAAATTTTAAACATATAGCCTGGTCATCACCAAGTGTTAGGTTCTGGTCTACTCATCTTTTATCCATGCATGTTGCGGTCACTCTGTGAAATCGGAGGTAAGGTTAGGTTGGGTTTGTGGACTACACTTACCCACCGTGGTGTACATTGGCTCGATTGCCAGATTTGATGGTGCTATGGCTGCGCACTGCAGTATCCGTCTGATCCCATTAAAAAAAAATCTCTTCCAGTTTATTTATCTTAGCTTTTAATTCTTGAATTTGTTTTATTTGAGTATCTTTCTTCTATTTATATCAGGCGAGCATTATTACATAGGCTAGTTCTGTTTTTGTTTTTATTATGACTATCGCACCACTTCTTCTGTTCGGTGAGTCTTTTTTTATCTATTAAGAAATCCAAATTAATAATGTCCAGTATACAACAGCTGTCAATGGAAAGGGTTAACTCCTTTACAGGTTTGTAAGAAAGCCTGATGTAATTACGTGACTTCACGTAATCATCCGAAAAAAATTTTTCTTTTAAGTCTTTGTGCCTTCAAAACTTGCTTAGAATTTGGAATTTGTTAAAGAAGCAAAATCATTAGTAAAGCCATCATAATAAAAGTCTTCTCATCAGGGAAGACGGCATTTTAGAGTAAACTCCAATGTTTTCTTAACTTCTAATTGCCAAAGATTTTTTTTATTTATTTAAAACGAGACCACACATTTTTAATAGCTATTTTGTTTGCTGAAATCCAATTTTCACACACGCTGTGTACATTCTAACATTTCGTTTTATTTTACGGTCCTGTTCACTGGGCAAATCTTGTATTTTATTTCTCTCTCAGCACAAAATCTGAACATCCATGCCAGTTCCATTTTCTATAAGAATTTTAAAATTCGGTAAGATTCTCTAATTCCCAGTTTTTTTTCTGTGCTGAGTTCGCATAGCTTATATCTTTTCTCCTCGTTATTTTCAAAACCCACTTGCTTGTTTAGACTGTTCGGGACTTGTCTTGATAAACATCGTAAATTTTGGAAATCTTTCAAACTGGAGTGAAACTTTCTCATAATATCAATCAGTATCACTGTAGAGTGTCTTTTACCTCTTCCAATTTGTTTTTCCTTTTCCTAATTAAACCAATATCTTTTTCACAGCAAACATCAACTAGTATTTAGTAAGTTATGTAATTTTCCATCACAAACACATTTTTTTCAGAACTTATTTAGTACGTTACATCTTTTTTAACAGATCTCCTTTCTTCAATTGGTTTTGTATTTTACACGGAGGGCTTGTGACTCCATAATTTTTTTAATTTAAAATCATTTGTTCACTTTCAAAGTGGCGCCTTAATCTTTTTTCTTTTCTCCATAACTAGAATGGAGTCAGCATTAGGCTTTGAGGGCTGCTTTTCGTTATCCCAAAATGCTCTAGTTTCAAAGTCGTTAAAATGTCTCTTCTAAACTGCTAAAGCTTGCTGTTTTTAACATTTTTCAAAAGTCCTTTTTAGACCTTCGCAGATAGCTCGCCCAGGAGTTTGACCTGATCCCTGAAGGTATTTCTAGATTGTTTCCAAATCTTTTAGTTTTATATCTCCATTTTTCTTTAAGAGGTCAGATTTAATTTAACAATTTTTTTTGGAATCCACCTCAGTATTTTGTTGTGCCTTCTCTGAATATCACAAAATCCCAATTCAAACTTTGTAATTTCAATCTTTATTTAAAACCTTTTTTTTGAGCTAGAAGCTTTTTTTAAAAAGGCATTCTTTATATCATTCCAAGTCAAAATTTATGTCTTTCAACCCAATGTGAACAATCTTTGCATGTTTTCTTTTGAAAACTAAGTGAGCGTGTCAAAGAAATTCTTTTTTTTCAGCCATCGGGACCTTGTATTTTTTATCTTTTACTCAACAACCCTATCCTTTGGGCATTTCCTAGCTCCGTAACTTATCATCCGAATAAATCCACACCTGCGTTTCTAACATAAAATGTCTTAAAACTTCCCACATACAGGACAACACTACAAAGGGTTGAAAAAACATTCACTCTGTTTGGAGAAGTCGGTGGAGCTAAAATAAGCAACCAGCTGCTCCACTCCTTCAAACAGGCTTTTTAAAAAAATCATGAAAACATAAAAATTCATTCCGTAGTCAAAAAATAACACAAGTACACTCATTCAAAACAGACATTCACAAAAGTCTCTCTTCATTCAACAAAGCTTATTAATTATTTTTTTTCTTTGGCCGGCACTATTTTTGGTTCCATGATTACCCATTCCCACGTTGCCCCGTGGTAAAGAAATAATTTATCCTTACACAGTTCCTTTTATCCTTACACAATTCCTCATGTCGCCCCGCGGTTTAGTTCTACACAATTTCCATTTTCTTCCGTGTTGCCCCATGGTTTTCCTATTCGCGTCGCCGCGCGATTGTCTATTTCCCTATCCTCCGCATCGCCGCGTGATTCCTGTCGCCGTGCGATTGTCTATTTCCCAATCCCTCTGCGTCGCTGCGCGGTTCACGTCGCCACGCGATTTAAGTCCAATCAGTGCCTAGATGGACGAAGTGATATACAAAGTCAACGTCGTACCTGGCTTGGACACTTATTTCCGAAGTTAAAAGGTATTTGCCAGATTGACCTGGATCTCGTTCAGACGCGACCTGAGAACCAGCGAGTGGCCAAACTTTCCTCAGACTGTTGGAACTGAAGGAAACTGAAGTGGTATTTTAAAGGGTACACACTCCAGTGGCCACTTTCCTTCCGTGTCGTCCAAGGCTAGTCTGTCTCTTAATTCGCAAGCTTTCGGCAGCCGTCCGTTGAGATCCCACTTCTGACACCAAATGTAAATACGGATTATTTTTCCCTCAATCTGTTTCAGCGAATACACTGACACGCGAACACCTCTTGCCTTTTCTGTAAAATACCTTTATTGAAGATTCTCCGGCCGGGACTTGTCAATACAAAGGGACACTCTCAATCAGAGCCTGTTTATCTTCCCCTGGACAAGCCCCTTTTCAGCGCGAAAAGCACAGGAGATATACATTTTTATTGGTCTATCCAATCTCTTTCTGCCTCCCCCCCGAGTACGTCCAATAGCAGGCAAGAAATTCTCCCAATTATGGCTGGTGTCAGGTAGGTTAGTTATAGCTTTGCTACACTGTCTTCCCTCATCAGTAAATAACCCAATTAGTTTCCCTTCCTCCTTATCAGTAAAAGCTATTACTTTTCCCTTCCTATCTAGAATTGCTTTCTTTCGTTGTGCTGCCTTGGGCTTTCTCATGACCCGTGTCTAACCTCAACTTCAGCTCTTCATAACCACTTTTTTTTCTGTTGATTCTGCAGTTGTCTGCATCTTGGTCATTTCTTTAGCTATTTTCCCATGATTCCCGATCTCCATCCTTTTGCCACCTTCTCCAGCCATATACCACTTTCACAACCCTTTTACACATTCTCATTTCCCCCTTTTATCATTCCATGATAACCCTTGTGCTTATTCCAGGAGTATTGCGTTTAGCCCTGCGCATTCTCTTTCCTGATCCTCCTTGTTGTCTGTGAGTCTGCCTCGAGCCTCTTCGCAAGATGTTATCAATGTCTGTTTCGGTTCTCACATCGTATCCTGTCGGCATATAATAGTATTGATAACTTCTGGAGCCTTGATACAAGACCGAAGAGAAGCCTTTTACCTCCTTATGGGCAGTGCAGGAACCAGCAGTTTAACCCTTGTCCCACTGGTACCCCTAATGCCAAATTTTTCTCTTGCATTTCCTCCCTTTTGGCCCTTGGCTATACGCCAATCTGTCCATATTTCCCAATAACTATCTCTCTGTAGGCAAGTTCCAGATAGGTTCGTTCACCTGGGTGGCCATCTCCCAAGCTTTGGGACCTCCTGACACCTTCCCACAGAGCAATATAAAGTAAGTCCATCCTGTAGGACTGCTTAAATTTGCATCCCTTATGGCCTTAATCATAGTGCGTGCCCTGACTTATCATTTGGCCTGTTTAATTCGTGCACCTGTTAATCCCATCATGACCATCAGAACCAGACCCTGTATTACTACAAGTACATGTGATATTATTCTTATACATGGGGGAATTTGAATATTAAGTCCAATGTCCCACAGCTTTGAGTACCAGGGCTGATCATCCAGCATTGCGTTAGTGTCTCTCTGTAAGTTGTCTATTTCTTCCATCAGCTGGACATACTGTCGTCTTTTGATTCTGGATTCCTTGCACCAAACGTAATTGTTCCTCATTTAGTTCCAGTATCTGTTTGCCTTGCGGTTCCCATACCATCTCTTCGTACCCCTCTCGGAGCGTATCCATGATTGTTCCGTCGATGATTTCCGTTGTCTCGGGATGTATATGATATCTGTCTATGTCTATTTCTCCCTTGGGTCTGAAGCAGAAGTTAGGAGTAATGAGGACACAGGGGGTGACTCCTCCACTGGTCTTAATCGTTAAGTTGGCTGCCCCCGTGCTCACGCATCACTCTCCGTTCCCTTGCGGGGCAGCGATGGTCTCAAGATCGTGTTCGAGAGGAGTGATACTCAGCATGCATCCGTTTGTTTGGTGGAATCTGCAATCATCATTCGTCATTCATGGCGTACCTCGACATAAAACCACTTGGTTAATTTAATAGCAGTCAGTTATGTCAATGCCTTTGGTATTATTGTTAAATTTAACCACCCGTCTGGCAGGCTGATGGTAACATAACCGAGTTTGGTTTCTCACTTCACCAATATTATCGATCTGATATAAGGGGTCTCCCTTTGTTATAGCATACTGTTGTATGGACAACACAAATCCGATCATATTCACCCGCCCATTAATACATCTCAATTTCGGCACACATGCGTGACTATTCCTTCGTACCTCGCATTTGTTATTCATTGTTTTTATATCTCGAGTCCAATTGTTAAGTATGCTGTTCGGAATCCAATCTGGTGTGTCTCCATTCTGGAGTTGTTCCAAATTATGTTGTACCTCACTTAATATCCAGGCCCCATACCCGGAGCAAACTATCTCAGCCTGTAATAGTTTACTTATGTTTCCCCATTGCATGGCTCAATTTTATTGTCTAGGCATTTCGGCAATGTATGGGCCACTTGTAACAGTTCCCCTTCCGCACCATCTCCCCACCGCACATGTAGGGCTTGGTTATCCAAGTCCCTCCCCTGTAAACTACTCAAAACTACGCCATTAATTTGTTAACCCGGTCGTATATTGCATACAGGCCTATGGAATTCATCATCATAACCCCTGCCGCATAACCAATGCGTAGTGTTTCCAGTATTCCTCTTTTATTTTTTGACCGCGCCCTGTTCCATTTCTGAGATTAAATCACAGGGTAGTGGGTTCCGGCCTTCAAGGATCCGTTGTGCGAGGCTCTGGTATAGACTTATAGTTTCATTCCCACAGAAGCTAGGAAAAAATGATATCCATTAGGTTTAGGATAAATATTCGCTGCCGCACCCCAAATTATATCCTTTCTTTAGATTATTTTATTACTACCCATCCTCCATTTGCTCCGTTCTGTTCCCACCCTTCTGTTTCTTGTGGGGTGCATTTGGCTGCTTGTTTGCAGCTTGGTCCGCCCAGGCATGAGCTTCTAGAACTGAAATTCCATCCAGTTGGATATCTGCGCCCTTCCCCTTTTGGTCCTATGAACTTGCTCCTGTCCTCGGAATCTACTGGCGCCCATGGCATCGGCAGCCTACTGCATTAGAACCTTACTTAATACACTATACATAGCCATGCGTTAATACAAGTTCTGTCCTTGCTCCAGTCCTTGGCTGCTGGGATGCATATTTCGACAGTCAAATTAAACAAGGCTAGTTCATGCAGTTGTGTCTTTCCTGCGTGTGCTATATCTCTCGTACTCCATCTGTATTATCAGTGCTTGTTTTGGCCTTAAGGTTCCCAGTATCCTGAGTCTCCAGAGTCGAAGCAGCCGCTGCGGTCACATCACGGTCGGTGTTTTATCTGCAAATTTTCTATAAGAATTTAAAAATTCAGTAAGATTCTCTAATTCCCAGTTTTTTTTCTGTGCTGAGTTCGCATAGCTTAGATCTTTTCTCCTCGTTATTTTCAAAACCCTCCTGCTTGTCTAGACTGTTCGGGACTTTTCTTGATAAACAACGTCCATTTTGGAAATCTTTCAAACTGCAGTGAAGCTTTTTCGTAATTTAAAATCATTATCAATGGAGTTTGTCTTTTACTACTTCAAATTCTTTTTTTTTTCCAATTAAACCAATATCTTTTTCACAGCCGATATCAACTCGTATGTCTTTCCATCGCAACGTAGGCTTTGAGGGCTGCTTTTCATTATCTCAAAATCTCCAGTTTAAAAGTCGTTAAAATGTATCTTCTAAACTGCTAAAGCTTGCTGTTTTTAACATTTTTCAAAAGTCCTTTTTAGACCTTCGCAGATAGCTCGCCACTCACCCAGGAGTTTGACCTGATCCCTGAAGGTATTTCTAAATTGTTTCCAAACCTATTAGTTTTATATCTCATTTTTTCTTTAAGAGCTCAGATTTAATTTAATAATTTTTTTTTCAATCCACCTCAATATTTTGTTGTGCCTTCTCTTAATATTTCAAATTTTGTAATTTCAATCTTTATTTAAAACTTTATTTTTGAGCTGGAAGCTTTTTTTTTAAAGTCATTCTTTATCTCATTCCTAGACTAAATTTATGTCTTTCAACCCAATGTAATCAATCATTGCATGTTTTCTTTCAACAAGTAAGTGAGCATGTCAAATAAATTATTTTTTTCAACCACCAGGACCATGTATTTTTTACCTTTTACTCAACAAATCTATCCTTTGTGCATTTCCTAGCTCCGTAACTTATCATCCGAATATATCCACACCTGCATTCCCAACTTAAAATGTCTCAAAACTTCCCACATACAGGACAACAATACAAAGCGTTAAAAAAAACTTTCACTCTGTTTCGAGAAGTGGGAAGATCCTACATTAATAAGCAGCTGCACCACTTTTCCAAACAGGCTTTTAAAAAACATGAAAAGATAAAAATTCATTCCCCAGTCAAAAAATCACACAACGACTCTCACTTAAACGACAAACATTCACAAAAGTCTCTCTTCATTCAACAAAGCTTAGTCATTTATTTTTTTCTTTGGCCGGCTCTATTTTTGGGTCCATGATTGCCCATTCCTGCGTCGCCCTGTGGTAAAGAAATATATTATCCTTACACAATTCCTTTTATTCTGACACAATTCCTCGCATCGCCCCGCGATTTAGTTTTACACAATTCCTCGCGTCGCCCTGCGATTTAGTTTTACACAATTACTCGCGTCGCCCCGTGGTAAAAATGTAGTTTATCTTATCCAGAGCCTAGGCGGGCCAAGTGATATACAAGGTCGACGTCGTACCTAACTTGGACACTTATTTTCTAAGTTTAAAAGGCATTCGACAGATTGACCTGGATCTCATTCAGACGCTACCTGAGAACCAATGAGTGGCCAAACGTTCCTCAAACTTTTGGATGCGAGAAAACCGACGTGATATTTAATGAATACTTACTCCAGTGGCCATTTTCCTCCCGTCTCATCCAAGGCTAGTTTAGTTCTTAATTCACAAGCTTCCGGCAGTCGTCCATTGGGATCCCACTTCTGACACCAATTGTTGCTCTGGATTCTTTTCCCTCAATCTGTTTTAGCGAATGCACTGATTCGAACACTTTAAAGTTTCGTTCAGACTGACGTTATTCAGACTTCATCGATGAAGTGTCTTGCCCTGATAAAGGGGCACCGACTTAATGAGTCTGTCAAATTCATCAGAGCAAGCAAATATCATTACAAATTCAATACATTAATAAAGTTCGTGAATGGTACAACCCCTTTTTATTTGTCCTATCACATCAGCTACCGTGGCATAGATACAAGCTAAATTAGTTATTTACACAGTTAATTAAGCAATGCCCCTAATCATGAGAGAAGATTAAGTCATCTCCAGCTTATCTTTGTTTTGCAGTCAAGGAAGACACAGTTCTGCTTCTCTGGGTATTCCCACAGTTTAGCTCCAACATCTGTTGCTACATTCCCATGATCAGACGGTTCCTCAAGGTTGTTTAACAAAGACAAGTCACTCATTGTTTTCCCCGACACTGAGATCGAAAGAGTCAGCAATAACATGAGCGGCCATTTTAGAAAGAGTTAATACATTTGAAATTAGTACGGATAAGACATATAAAGTTGGTAGCTACAGTGATACAGGTTCCCATGATCTCACTGGGCCCCGGGTGACACATTGTCTGATCTCACTGGGCACCGGCTTACACACTGTCTGATCTCACTGGGCCCACCCACGGTTTACATACTGTCTGATCTCACTGGGCCCACCCCCGGGTTACACACTGTCTGATCTCACTGGGCTCTCGGGTTACACATTGTAGAATCTCACTGGGCCCACCCCCGGGTTACAAACTGTCTGATCTCACTGGGCCCACCCACGGTTTACAGACCATCTGATCTCACTGGGCCCACCCCCGGGTTACACACTGTCTGATCTCACTGGGCCCCCGGGTTACACAGTCTGATCTCACAAGCCCACCCCCGGGTTACACACTGTCTGATCTCACTGGGCCCACCCCCAGGTTACACACTGTCTGATCACACTGGGCCCACCCCCGGGTTACACACTGTCTGATCTCACTGGGCCCACCCCCGGGTTACACACTGTCTGATCTCACTGGGCCCACCCCCGGGTTACACACTGTCTGATCTCATTGGGCCCACCTACGGTTTACACACTGTCTGATCTCACTGGACCTACCCCCGGGTTACACACTGTCTGATCTCACAGGGCCCACCCCCGGGTTACACACTGTCTGATCTCACTGGGCCCACGCACGGTTTACATACTGTCTGATCTCACTGGGCCCACCCCCGGGTTACATACTGTCTGATCTCACTGGGCCCCCGGGTTACACACTGTCTGATCTCACTGGGCCCACCCCCGGGTTACATACTGTCTGATCTCACTGGGCACACCCCCGGGTTACACACTGTCTGATTTCACTGGGCCCACCCCCGGGTTACACACTGTCTGATCGCACTGGGCCCACCCCCGGGTTACACACTGTCTGATCTCACTGAGCCTACCCCCGCGTTACACACTGTCTCATCTCACTGGGCCCACCCCCGGGTTACACACTGTCTGATCTCACTGGGCCCACACCCGGGTTACACACTGTCTGATCTCACTGGGCCCACCCACGGTTTACACACTGTCTGATCTCACTGGGCCCACCCACGGTTTACACACTGTCTGATCTCACTGGGCCCACCACCGGGTTGCTCACTGTCTGATCTCATTGGGCCCACCCCCCGGGTTACAAACTGTCTGATTCCATGGGACCCCGCGTTACACACTGTCTGATCTCCCTGGGCCCCCGGTTACATAATGTCTGGGCCCAGTGATAGTATCAGTATCTCCCACATGTCCCAAAGCATCAGCTCCGGGCCTGTGTTAAGCTCTGTATTGCCGTTCACAGTAAAATCCCGGCTCCCCGCCTGAGAATGCACATTGTGAGTGGTGCGGCTGGGATTTTACTGCACCACTTTCTCCGCCAGCTGCAGACTGGGCCCCCGCCCTCCCTCCATCCCTGGGCCATGCCCTGTATTGTGAGCCGGGATCTGATGCTGACAGTAAGCGGCTCGCTTTCCCCGCTCAGTTACAGCCCCTTACTGTTAGTTTACAGTCCCTGGGTGTGTGATAGAAAGCCTCAGACCTGACACCGCGCCATTTGCTTCGCTGTCCCGGCCGCGCCCACACAGCCCCTGAGCCCAGCAGCAGGAATGCTTAAATGTGAGAGAATAAAGAGAGAAGGTGCTGGGAACAGTCAGCCTGAGAGCTCAGGCAGTGTGTGTGGGTGGAGAGAGAATGGATCTGAGGGAAGCTCTTTGTCATTGGCCTGACATTCAGGGGTACGGGGCTTTAGCTGCTGCTGGGGGCAGTGCAGCTGAACCCTAACATCTGTGCTTGGGCACAAGATAAAAGTTTACGGGTTTGGGGTATTATATTAGCACGGATAGAGGATTGGGTGACAAGCAGAAAACAGTGAGTCGGGATAAATGGTTAATTCTCTGGTTGGCAATCAGTAACTCGTGGAGTGCCGCAGGGATCAGTGCTGGGACCCCAACTATTTACAATCTATAGTAACGACTTGGAAGATGGGACTAGGTGCAGCGTAGCCAAGTTTGCAGATGATACAAAGATGGGAGGAAGGGTAATGTGTGAGGAGGACATAAAGAGACTGCAGGAGGACATAAGCAGGCTAAGTGAGTGCGCAAGGATTTGGAAGATGGAGTATAATGTTGGAAAGTGTGAGGTCATGCACTTTGGCAGAAAAAAATGAAAGAGCAAGTTATAGAAACATAGAAACATAGAAACATAGAAACTATGTGCAGGAGCAGGCCATTCAGCCCTTCTAGCCTGCACCGCCATTCAATGAGTTCATGGCTGAACATGAAACTTCAGTACCCCATTCCTGCTTTCTCGCCATAACCCTTGATCCCCCGAGTAGTAAGGACTTCATCTAACTCCCTTTTGAATATATTTAGTGAATTGGCCTCAACTACTTTCTTTGGTAGAGAATTCCACAGGTTCACCACTCTCTGGGTGAAGAAGTTTCTCCTCATCTCGGTCCTAAATGGCTTACCCCTTATCCTCAGACTGTGACCCCTGGTTCTGGACTTCCCCAACATTGGGAACATTCTTTCTGCATCTAACCTGTCTAAACCCGTCAGAATTTTAAACGTTTCTATGAGGTCCCCTCTCATTCTTCTGAACTCCAGTGAATACAAGCCCAGTTGATCCAATTTTTCTTGATAGGTCAGTCCCGCCATCCCGGGAATCAGTCTGGTGAACCTTCGCTGCACTCCCTCAATAGCAAGAATGTCCTTCCTCAAGTTAGGAGACCAAAACTGTACACAATACTCCAGGTGTGGCCTCACCAAGGCCCTGTACAACTGTAGCAACACCTCCCTGCCCCTGTATTCAAATCCACTCGCTATGAAGGCCAACATGCCATTTGCTTTCTTAACCGCCTGCTGTACCTGCATGCTAACCTTCAATGACTGATGTACCATGACACACAGGTCTCGTTGCACCTTCCCTTTTCCTAATCTGTCACCATTCAGATAATAGTCTGTCTCTCTGTTTTTACCACCAAAGTGGATAACCTCACATTTATCCACATTATACTTCATCTGCCATGCATTTGCCCACTCACCTAACCTATCCAAGTCACTCTGCAGCCTAATAGCATCCTCCTCGCAGCTCACACTGCCACCCAACTTAGTATCATCCGCAAATTTGGAGATACTGCATTTAATCCCCTCGTCTAAATCATTAATGTACAATGTAAACAGCTGGGGCCCCAGCACAGAACCTTGCGGCACTCCACTAGTCACTGCCTGTCATTCTGAAAAGTACCCGTTTACTCCTATTCTTTGCTTCCTGTCTGACAACCAGTTCTCAATCCACGTCAGCACACTACCCCCAATCCCATGTGCTTTAACATTGCACATTAATCTCTTGTGTGGGACCTTGTCGAAAGCCTTCTGAAAGTCCAAATATACCACATCAACTGGTTCTCCTTTGTCCACTTTACTGGAAACATCCTAAAAAAATTCCAGAAGATTTGTCAAGCATGATTTCCCTTTCACAAATCCATGCTGACTTGGACCTATCATGTCACCATTTTCCAGATGCACTGCTGTGACATCCTTAATAATTGATTCCATCATTTTACCCACTACTGAGGTCAGGCTGACTGGTCTATAATTCCCTGTTTTCTCTCTCCCTCCTTTTTTAAAAAGTGGGGTTACATTGGCTACCCTCCACTTCATATTATTTAAATGGAGAAAGATTGCAAAGTGCTGCAGTACAACGGGACCTGGGGGTTACTTGTGCATGAAACACAAAAGGATAGTATGCAGGTACAGCAAGCTATCAGGCAGGCCAATGGACACTTGGCCTTTATTGCAAAGTGGATGGAGTATAAAAGCAGGGAAGTCTTGTTACAACTGTACAGGGTATTGGTGAGGCCACACCTGGAATACTGTGTGAAGTTTTGTTTTCCATATTTACGAAAGGATATACTTGCTGTGGAGGTAGTTCAGAGAAGGTTCACTCGGTTGATTCCAGAGATGAGGGGATTGACTTATGAGGAAAGGTTGAGTAGGTTGTGTCTCCACTCATTGGAATTCAGAAGAATGAGAGGTGATCTTTACGAAACGTACAAGATTATGAGGGAGCTTGACAAGGTGGATGCAGAGAGGATGTTTCTACTGATGGGGGAGACTAGAACTAGCGAGCATGATCTTAGAATAAGGGGCCGCCCATTTAGAACTGAGTTGAGAAATTTCTTCTCTCAAAGGGTTGTGAATCTGTGGAATTCGCTGCCTCAGAGAGCAGTGGAAGCTGGGACATTAAGAAACTGACTATTTCTGTCTAAATTTATTTAAGCGATAAGGGGATAAGGGGTTATGGGGACCGTGCAGGGAAGTGGAGCTGAGTCCATGATTGGATCAGCCACGATCATATTAAATGGTGGAGCAGGTTCAAGGGGCCTTATGGCCTACTCCTGCTCCTATTTCTTATGTTCTTCTGTTCTTATTTATTGAAAATATACAGGACTGTTTCCTGACTGAACATGTTAATGAAGTAGCTGAGGAAAATCATATTTTGGATGTGGTGTTTAGTCGTGAGCCTCAGAACTATCAAAGACTGTATTGGGCCACTGAATGGTGTTCAAGGACAGGTTGCAAAGCACTCTCTGAGTATGGCGGAAATACCGTGCATCAGTCTTCACCCTTGAAGATCATGCTCAAATATTAGAATTTAATAATGCTAGTTTTTCTCAGTAACATTAACAAAGATAAGCATATTGTTTTTGAAAAAATTAAGAACTTAAACATATATAGAGCAGCCACCCGAGAGTCCTCCGGGAGATGGGACATGTGCTGTGTGAGGATCCTCCGGGAGATGGGAGATGTGCTGTGTGAGCCCCTCCGGGAGATGGGACATGTGCTGTGTGAGCCCCTCCGGGAGATGGGACGTGTGCTGTGTGAGGGTCCTCCGGGAGATGGGACATGTGCTTTGCGAGCCCCTGGCCGATATGTTTAATAGCTCACTGCACTCTGGAATGGTTCCTACAGATCGGAAGGAGGTTAAATAATCCCCATTTTTAGAACAATGTGACAAGGCAGACCTGGGTAACTATAAGTCCATCAGTTTAATATCAGTAATAGGTAAGATGCTTGAAAGAATCATAAGGGATGCAATTCATTAATTGGATAGGGGGGGGGGACATATTAGGGACACCCAACATGGCTTCATTAAAAAAAAAGGTCATATCTCACAACTCTAATTGTATTTTTTGAAGAAGTTACAAAGTTGGTGGATGAGGGAAGCCCAGTAGACATTGTCGACTTAGATTTCCAAAACCCTTTTGACAAGGTACCGCACAAGATGCTTCTCGATAAGATTGGAGCCTCTGGTATTCGTGAAATATATTGAGCTGGATACAGAACTGGCTGGCAGGATGTATGTAAAGAGCAGTTATAGATGGATATGGATCTGTTTGGAGTACAGTCACCAGTGGTGACCTGCAGGAATCAGTGCTGGGACCGTTGCTTTTTACTATTTTTATTTATGATCTGGATTTTGGGGTTGGGGGCACAATTTTGAAATGATACCAAGATCTGTGCGAGTGCTCGAACTGTAGAAGTGGCTCGTCTGATTCAGGCACATCTTAAAGTGTTGGGACACAGGCCTCATGACTGGAAAATGATGTATAACTTAGATAAATTCAGTGTTATTTATGTGGGCAGGGCAGATGCTCAACATTCATAAACCTCCAGGGAAAGGCATTAAAGATGGTGGAGATAGAAAGAGATTTAGACATTCTAGTGAATACATCTTTAAAGGTACACGAGCAATGCAGTGTAGCGACAGTTAGAGCAAATAGGGTGTTTGGGTGTATCCATAGGGCAATTGAGTATAAGGTGAGGCGTACTGTTTTGTCCGAGTACAAGACCTTAGTCAGGCCACACTTGGAATGTTGTGTCCAGTTTTGGTCTCCTCACATGGTGGGTGATATTGAGGTTCTGGAAAGGGCCAGTCGACTAATTCCAAGTTATCAAGGTAGGTTAAAAGAGTTGGGACTCTTTACCTGAGAGCAGCGTAGACTTACAGCGATATGATTGTGGTTTATAAGATATTGAAGGTGAAAGAGAGTGTTCCAGCTGACCGTTTATTTCAATTAAGTAGGTTAGACAGGACCAGGGAAACAAATTTCAGTTGCACAATGCTAGATCGAGGTTAGACATCAGGAGGTGGTTCTTTTCCCAGAGAATAGTAGATCTCTGGAACAAGCTGCCCTCTCATGTGGTGGAGGCAGACTCACTGAATTCCTTCAAGTAAAAGCTGGATTTGTTTCTGGCTGCGGCGGAGATTAACACTTACAGAAGGTAGGTACTGCAGGGAGTTTAATGGCCAGAGTGATCTCCTGAACTAGTTTCGATCACTTCGATGACTTGAAGAGGAATTTCCAACATTTTATTTTCCCAAATTGTCCGAAGTTTGTTTTTAATCAGTACTTTTGCCTCTCCCAGGAGATCACATGGACTCGGGTGGAGTGGAGTGTATACGCTGTGACAGGCTTGATGGACCAGATGGTCTTTACCTGTGCATCACTTATCGTATGTATTAAAACGTTTCCCCTACACTGTCCCATCGAACAATCCCAGGGCAGGTACAGCACTGATTAGATTCAAAGTAAAGCACCTCTACACTATCTCAGCAAACAATCCCAGGGCATGTACAGCAGGTACAGCACGGCTTAGATACAGAATAAATCTCAGGCCCCGAATTAGAGCCCACAGGCCCCGTGGTGACCGGCCCGGGTGAGCGGGGTCACTGGCGTCCATCTTGCATATGGCGGGATCAGGGCGCATGCACGGCCATCTTGGTTCAGGAATAGGGAGTGGGTGGGGCTTCAGGTCTCTGTTCCCAACTGGGTCCCAGTGCCCGGGAGATGGAGCATCCTGGGCAACACATTTTTCATCATCATAGCTTCAGAGACTGGTTACAACATGGAAGGGGGCCATTTGGCCCATCGAGCCCATGCCGGCTATCTACAAGAGCTTCTACTAATCCCACTCTAGCTACTCTGTCCACACCTCTCATGAATTTGAACACATCAGTCAAATCTCCTCTCAATCTTCTCTGTTCTGAGAACAACCCCAACTTCTCCAGACTATCCACGTAACTGAAGTCCCTCATCCCTGGAATCATTCTCGTAAATCTTTTCTACACGCTCTCAAAAGGCCTTCGTATACTTACTAAAATGCCGTAACCAGAATTTCTCCACCTCAATCAACAAGCTCCCCGCTGGAGAGGAACTAAACTACAGAACCAGTGGGATCCTGTTCAACCTTAATCGTCTCCAGGCCAGGTCCAAGACCACCCCAATCTCTATCGTTGAGCGACCGTACGCTGACAATACATGTGTCTGCTCACATACAGAAGCTGAACTCCAAGTCATAGTCAACGTATTTACGGATGTTTAGGGCCTTACACTAAACGTCCGTAAGACAAAGGTCCTCCACCAACCTGTAATCTACCACAAAGCAATCCCGACCCCCCCCCCTCCACAGTCAGCAAGATCCACGGTGCGGCCCTGGACAACGTGGACCATTTCCCATACTTCAGGAACCTCCTATCAACAAGAGCACACATTGATGACGAGAGTCAACACCGCCTCCAGTGCAGCCTTCGGCCGCCTGAGGAAAAGAGGGTTTGAAGAGCATGCCCTCAAATTTGCGACAAAGCTCATGGTCTACAGGGCTGTAGTAATACCCACCCTCCTGTATGGCTCAGAGACATGGACTATGTACAGTAGGTATATCACCACCAGCACCCAGCTCATGGTCTACAGGGCTGTAGTAATACCCACCCTCCTGTATGGTTCAGAGACATGGACCATGTACAGTAGGTATATCACCCCCAGCACCAGCTCATGGTCTACAGGGCTGTAGTAATACCCACCCTCCTGTATGGCTCAGAGACATGGACCATATACAGTAGGTATATCACCCCCAGCACCCAGCTCATGGTCTACAGGGCTGTAGTAATACCCACCCTCCTGCATGGTTCAGAGATATGGACTATGTACAGTAGGTATATCACCCCCAGCACCAGCTCATGGTCTACAGGGCTGTAGTAATAGCCACCCTCCTGTATGGCTCAGAGACATGGACCATGTACAGTAGGTATATCACCCCCAGCACCCAGCTCATGGTCTACAGGGCTGTAGTAATACCCACCCTCCTGCATGGTTCAGAGACATGGACCATGTACAGTAGGTATATCACCCCCAGCACGCAGCTCATGGTCTACAGGGCTGTAGTAATACCCACCCTCCTGTATGGCTCAGAGACATGGACCATATACAGTAGGTATATCACCCCCAGCACCCAGCTCATGGTCTACAGGGCTGTAGTAATACCCACCTCCTGTATGGCTCAGATACATGGACTATGTACAGGAGGTAACTCACCCCCAGCACCCAGCTCATGGTCTACAGGGCTGTAGTAATACCCACCCTCCTGTATGGCTCAGAGACATGGACCATGTACAGTAGGTATATCACCCCCAGCACCCAGCTCATGGTCTACAGGGCTGTAGTAATACCCACCCTCCTGCATGGTTCAGAGACATGGACCATGTACAGTAGGTATATCACCCCCAGCACGCAGCTCATGGTCTACAGGGCTGTAGTAATACCCACCCTCCTGTATGGCTCAGAGACATGGACCATATACAGTAGGTATATCACCCCCAGCACCCAGCTCATGGTCTACAGGGCTGTAGTAATACCCACCTCCTGTATGGCTCAGATACATGGACTATGTACAGTAGGTATCTCACCCCCAGCACCGAGCTCATGGTTTCTAGGGCTGTAGTAATACCCACCCTCCTGTATGGCTCAGAGACATGGACTATGTACAGTAGGTACCTCACCCCCAGCACCCAGCTCATGGTCTACAGGGCTGTAGTAATACCCACCCTCCTGTATGGCTCAGAGACATGGACTATGTACAGTAGGTATATCACCCCCAGCACCCAGCTCATGGTCTACAGGGCTGTAGTAATACCCACCCTCCTGTATGGCTCAGAGACATGGACTATGTACAGTAGGTACCTCACCCCCAGCACCCAGCTCATGGTCTACAGGGCTGTAGTAATACCCACCCTCCTGCATGGTTCAGAGACATGGACTATGTACAGTAGGTATATCACCCCCAGCACCAGCTCATGGTCTACAGGGCTGTAGTAATACCCACCCTCCTGTATGGCTCAGAGACATGGACCATGTACAGTAGGTATATCACCCCCAGCACCCAGCTCATGGTCTACAGGGCTGTAGTAATACCCACCCTCCTGTATGGCTCAGAGACATGGACTATGTACAGTAGGTACCTCACCCCCAGCACCCAGCTCATGGTCTACAGGGCTGTAGTAATACCCACCCTCCTGCATGGTTCAGAGACATGGACTATGTACAGTAGGTATATCACCCCCAGCACCAGCTCATGGTCTACAGGGCTGTAGTAATACCCACCCTCCTGTATGGCTCAGAGACATGGACCATGTACAGTAGGTATATCACCCCCAGCACCCAGCTCATGGTCTACAGGGCTGTAGTAATACCCACCCTCCTGTATGGCTCAGAGACATGGACTATGTACAGTAGGTATATCACCCCCAGCACCCAGCTCATGGTCTACAGGGCTGTAGTAATACCCACCCTCCTGTATGGCTCAGAGACATGGACTATGTACAGTAGGTATCTCACCCCCAGCACCCAGCTCATGGTCTACAGGGCTGTAGTAATACCCACCCTCCTGTATGGCTCAGAGACATGGACTATGTACAGTAGGTATCTCACCTCCAGCACCAAGCTCATGGTCTACAGGGCTGTAGTAATACCCACCCTCCTGTATGGCTCAGAGACATGGACTATGTACAGTAGGTATCTCACCCCCAGCACCGAGCTCATGGTTTCTAGGGCTGTAGTAATACCCACCCTCCTGTATGGTTCAGAGACATGGACTATGTACAGTAGGTATCTCACCCCCAGCACCGAGCTCATGGTCTACAGGGCTGTAGTAATACCCACCCTCCTGTATGGCTCAGAGACATGGACCATATACAGTAGGTATATCACCCCCAGCACCCAGCTCATGGTCTACAGGGCTGTAGTAATACCCACCTCCTGTATGGCTCAGAGACATGGACTATGTACAGTAGGTACCTCACCCCCAGCACCCAGCTCATGGTCTACAGGGCTGTAGTAATACCCACCCTCCTGTATGGCTCAGAGACATGGACCATATACAGTAGGTATATCACCCCCAGCACCCAGCTCATGGTCTACAGGGCTGTAGTAATACCCACCCTCCTGTATGGCTCAGAGACATGGACTATGTACAGTCGACACCTCAAGTCGCTGGAGAAATACCACCAACGATTTCCCCGCAATATCCTGCAAATTCCCTGGGAGGACAGACACACCAACGTTAGAGTCGTCGACCAGGCCAACATCCCCAGCATTGAAGCACTGACCACATTTGATCAGCTCTGCTGGGCAGGCCACATTGTCAGCATGCCAGACATGAGACTCCCAAAGCAAACACTCCACTCGGAACTCCTTCACAGCAAATGAGCCAAAGGTGTGGCAGAGGAAACGTTACAAGGACACCCGCAAAGTCTCCCTGATAAAGTGCAACATCCCCATCGACACCTGGGAGTCCCTGGCTAAAGACCGCCCTAAGTGGAGGAAGATCATCCAGGAGGGCGCTGAGTACCTCGAGTTTCATCGCCGAGAGCATGCAGAAATCAACCGCAGGCATCAGAAAGAATATGCGGCAAACCTGTCCCACCCACCCATTCCCTCAACGACTATCTGTCCCACCTGTGACAGGGACTGTGGCTCTCGTTTTGGACTGTTCAGCCACCTAAGGACTCATTTTTGGAGTGGAAACATGTCTTCCTCGATCCGAGTGACTGCCTATGATGATGATGATGATCCAGAACTGCACACAATACTCCAGTTGAGGCCGAACCAGAGTTTTATGCAGGTTCAACATAATATCCACACTTCTGTACTCTATACCTCTATTCATGAAGCCTCGGGTCCCTTAAGTTTTTGTAACCACTTTCTCAACCAGTGCTGCCACCTTCAGTGATTGGTGCACATATACTCCTGGGTCTCTCTGTTCACGCTCCCCTTTAGTTTATATTTACTCTCCTCTTTCTTCCTCCCAAAATGTATCACTTTTAAACTTTTCTCCGTTAAGTTTCATCTGCCACATCTGCCCATTCCACCAGCCTGTCTATGTCTTTCTGAAGTCTATCACCATCCTCCTCACTGTTCACTGTACTTCCAAGTTTTGTGTGAGCTGTAGATTTGGAAATTGTGCCCTGTACACCCAAGTCTAGGTCATTAATATAGATTTTTAAAAAGCAGTGGCCCCAATACCGACCCCTGGGGAACACCACTTGCTCCAGTCTGAAAAACAACCGTTCACCACTACTCTGTGTGTGTCACTTAGCCACTTTCATATCCATGCTGCCACTGTCCCCGTTATTCCATGAGCTTCGATTTTGCTGGTATTGGTAACACGCCTGGGATCAGTAAACACAAAACCCAGTCTGTTAATCACTTTCAGCTACTGGACTTAGCATGTGTCTCACAGCATCTCTTCCACCTTCAATATGTGAATAGGGCATCACGCCTGTAAACCTGGTTTACGTTTATATCCACTCAGCAAATCTATTTAAGAAAAGCCTGTAGACCAATGAGACACTGTTAAGGTGCCAGTGTGCTACTGGTTTGATTGGCAATTTGCCTGTAATGGACTCTGTATCTTGGTCTCCAAGAAAGGATATATCTGCATTGGAGGCAGTTCAGAGAAGGTTCACGAGGTTGATTCCGGAGATGAGGGAATTTACTTATGAAGATAGCTTGAGTAGGTTGGGCCTAAGCACATTGGAGTTCAGAAGAATGAGAGGTGTTTTTATCGAAACATAAGATAATGAGGGGGCTTGACAAGGTGGATGCAGACAGGATATTTCCACTTATATGGGAAACTAAAACTAGGGGACATAGTCTTAAAATAAGGGGCCACCCAATTAAAACTGAGATAAGGAATTTCTTCGCTGAGGGTTGTAAATCAATGGAATTCTCTGCCCAGGAGAGCTGTGGAGGCTGTGTCTTTGAATATATTTAAGGCGGAGATAGATGTTTGAGCGATAAGTGAGTAAAGGCTTATGGGGAGTGGGCAGGGAAGTGGAACTGAGTCCATGATCAGATCAGCCATGACCTTATTGAATGGCGGAGCAGGCCCGAGGGGCCAAATGGCCTACTCCAGCTCCCATTTCTTATGTTCTCATGTTCTAATTGAACATTTCTCCCAGGGTAACCTTATCTGTAATGAAATATGTGTCTTTTATAAGCCTCAGGTCCTTGCTCATGTCTGCTGCAGATTCCGGAGTTGATGGGATTGACTTATGACGAGAGGTTGAGTAGGTTGCGCCTATACACATTGGAGTTCAGAAGAATGAGGTGATCTCAGTGTGTCCCTGAAGGACTGTGTCCAGGCTGAAGTTCTGTTCCCCCCTGTAAGATCCTCCCCATAGATTGTCCTTTCTCAACTCCAGCCAGGTGATGCTAAACACTCAGGTGGGAAAGACAAAAAACCACAGCAACGTGTTTAAAGCAACACTAATTTATATGTCTGTATCCCAAATATTAAACCCCTTTCCAGTTACAGGATTTATTAACATCAGCTTACAGGAGTTATAAACCCCAACTATCAAAATGAAGTCAATGCAGTCCAGAATGCGATTAACAGCAGAATCCAACCCCTGCATTCACTTGTGAACTCGCTGGTGTGTCAGCAGGTTGGATGATGTAGTGAATCCCTTCCCACAGTCGGAGCAGGTGAACGGCCTCTCCCCACTGTGAACTCGCTGGTGTTTCAGCAGGTCGGATGATGTAGTGAATCCCTTCCCACAGTCGGAGCAGGTGAACGGCCTCTCCCCAGTGTGAACTCGCTGGTGTATCAGCAGGTTGTATGACCGAGTGAATCCCTTCCCACAGTCGGAGCAGGTGAACGGCCTCTCCCCAGTGTGAACTCGCTGGTGTTTCAGCAGGTCGGATGATGTAGTGGATCCCTTCCCACAGTCGGAGCAGCTGAACGGCCTCTCCACAGTGTGAAATCGCTGGTGTATCAGCAGGTTGGATGACCGAGTGAATCCCTTCCCACAGTCGGAGCAGGTGAACGGCCTCTCCCCAGTGTGAACTCGCTGGTGTTTCAGCAGGTTGGATGATGTAGTGAATCCCTTCCCACAGTCGGAGCAGGTGAACGGCCTCTCCCCAGTGTGAACTCGCCGATGTGTTTCCAGCTGGGACGGGTAGTTGAAACGTTTCCCACAATCCCCATATTTACACGGTTTCTCCCCAGTGACACTGCACTTGTGTCTCTCCAGTTTGGACGATCGACTGAAGCCTTGTCCACACACAGAGCACGTGTACCGTTTCTCCCCACTGTGAACGGTGCCTTCTGCTTCCATGGTCAAAAGCTGATGATATTCCAGTCCCGATGTACCGAGTGACTGCAAGATCTTGAGGTGAGGTTTGGTTTGAGCTTCCAGTCTACAAATCCTCCCCTTTTAACACCCTGTAAAGTGAATTACAAACAGGAAAAGGGAGTGTGAGAGAGAACCCACAAAAACACAAAGGCAGGTTGTGAAATGGAGCTTAATGAATCAGGTCATTTGTGGGGCCGGCACTAGAAAAAAGTGACCATGAAAGCTGCCGGATTGTCGGAAAAACACATCTGGGTCACTGCTGTCCTTCAGGGAAGAGAACCCGGGGACCGAGAGCCGCACTTGGTGTTGCCCGGGGACCGAGAGATACACTCGGTGTTGCCCGGGGCCCCGAGTGCCGCAATCGGTTTTGCTCGGGGACCGAGAGCCGCACTCGGTGTTGCCCGGGGACTGAGAGCCACACTTGGTGTTGCCCGGGGACTGAGAGCCGCACTTGGTGTTGCCCGGGGACTGAGAGCCACACTCGGTGTTGCCCGGAGACTGAGAGCCTCACTCGGTGTTGCCCGGGGACTGAGAGCCACACTCGGTGTTGCCCGGGGACTGAGAGCCACACTCGGTGTTGCCCGGGGATTGAGAGCCGCACTCGGTGTTGTCCGGGGACTGAGAGCCTCACTCAGTGTTGCCCGGGGACTGAGAGCCGCACTCGGTGTTGCCCGGGGACTGAGAGCCACACTCGGTGTTGCCCGGGGACTGAGAGCCACATTCGGTGTTGCCCGGGGACTGAGAGCCACACTCGGTGTTGCTCGGGGACTGAGAGCCACACTCGGTGTTGCCCAGGGACTGAGAGCCACACTCGGTGTTGCCCGGTGACTGAGAGCCACACTCGGTGTTGCCCAGGGACTGAGAGCCACACTCGGTGTTGTCCGGGGACTGAGAGCCACACTCGGTGTTGCTCGGGGACTGAGAGCCACACTCGGTGTTGCTCGGGGACTGAGAGCCACACTCGGTGTTGCCCGGTGACTGAGAGACGCACTCGGTTAAAAAGAAGGCAGACAAAAAGCAGGAAACTATAGACCAGTTAGCCTAACATCTGTGGTTGGGAAAATGTTGAAGATTTCATTCTTAAAGAAGCAATAGCACGACATTTGGAAAAGCATAATTCAGTCAGGCAGTCAGCATGGATTTATGAAGGGGAAGTTAAGTTTGACAAATTTGCTGGTATTCTTTGAGCATGTAATGAACAGGGTGGATAAAGTGGGTGTGGTGTATTTGGACTCCCAGAAGGCATTTGACAAGGTGCCATATAAAAGATTACTGCACAAGATAAAAGTTCACGGGCTGGGGGTAATATATTAGCATGGATCGAGGTTTGGCTAACTAACAGACAGCAGAGAGGTTGGGTGAATAGTTCATTCTTGGGTTGGCAATCAGTACCTAGTGGGGTGCCGCAGGGATCAGTGCTGGGACCCCAACTATTTACAATCGATATTAACGACTTGGAAGAAGGGACTGACAGTAACGTAGCCAAGTTTGCTGGCGATGTAAAGATGGGAGGAAAAGCAATGTGTGAGGAGGACACAAATAATCTGCAAAAGGACACAGACAGGCTAAGTGAGTGGGCAAAAATTTGCCAGATGGAATATAATGTTGGAAAGTGTGAGGTTATGCATTATGGCAGAAAAAAAATCAAAGAGCAAGTTATTATTTAAATGGAGAAAGATTGCAAAGTGCTGCAGTACAGCGGGACCTGGGGGTACTTGTGCATGAAACACAAAAGGTTGGTATGCAGGTACAGCAGGTGATCAGGAAGGCCAACTGAATCTTGGCCTTTATTGCAAAGGGGCTGGAGTATAAAAACAGGGAAGTCTTGCTACAGTTATACAAGTTATTGGTGAGACCACACCTTGAATACTGCGTGCAGTTTTGGTTTCCATATTTATAAAAGGATATACTTGCTTTGGAGGAAGTTGAGAGAAGGTTCACTCGGTTGATTCCGGAGATGAGGGGGTTGACTTATGAGAAAAGATTGAGGAGGTTTGGCCTCTACTCATTGAATTCAGAAGAACGAATGAGAGGTGATTTATCAAAACGTATAAGATAATGAGGGGGCTTGACAAGGTGGTAGCAGAGAGGATGTTTTCACTGATCGGGGAGACTACAACTAGGGGGCATAATCTTAGAATAAGGAGCCCCCATTTAAAACTGAGATGAGGAGGAATTTCTTCTCTCAGAGGGTTATAAACGTGTGGAATTCGCTGCCTCAGAGACCTGTGGAAGCTGGGACATTGAATATATTTAAGACAGAGATAGACATTGTCTTAACTGATAAGGGAATAAGGGGTTATGGGGAGCGGGCAGGGAAGTGGTCCTGAGTCCATAATCGGATCAGCCATGATCGTATTAAATGGTGGAGCAGGCTCGAGGGGCCGTATGCCTACTCCTGCTCCTACTTCTTATGTTCTTATTTTCTTATATAGTGGGTGTCTGGTATGGGAGTGTGGATTTGATTCTGTATCTGTCCATCTCTGGTATGTGGATGAGGGTTTTACTCTGTATGTTAGTTTCTGATACGAGAGCGTGGGTTTTATCCAGTACCTGTCAATTTCTGGTAATTGTCTGTGGGTTTCATTCTGTAACAAAAAGGGCCACATTACAACAATAAGAGTGTTTAAAAAAAACAAGCCTGAAAGCTCTGAGTCTCAAAGCGAGAAGCATTCGTAATAAGGTGGACGAATTAACTGCACAGATCGCTGTTAACGGATATGATGTAATTGGGATTACTGAGACATGGCTCCAGGGTAACCAAGGCTGGGAACATAACATCCAGGGGTATTCAATATTCAGGAAGGATAGCCAGAAAGGAAAAGGAGGTGGGGTAGTGTTAATGGTTAAAGAGGAGGTTAATGCAATAGTAAGGTAGGACATTAGCTGGGATAATGTGGAATCTATATGGGTAGAGCTGCGAAACACCAAAGTGCAGAAAACGTTAGTTGGGGTTATGTACAGACCACTAAACAGTAGTAGGGAGATTGGGGATGGCATCAAACAGGAAATTAGGGGTGCGTGCAATAAGGGTACAGCAGTTATCATGGGTAACCTTAACCTCGATATTGATTGGGCTAACCAAACTTAGCAATACTGTGGAGGAGGTTTTTCTGGAGTGCCTCAGGGATGATTTTCTAGTCCAATATGTTGAGGAACCAACTGGAGAGCAGGCCATCCTAGACTGGGTCTTGTGTAACGAGAGAGGATTAATTAGCAACCTGGTCATGCGTGGCCCCTTGGGGAAGAGTGACCATAATATGGTAGAATTCTTCATTAAGCTGGAGAGTGACACAGTTAACTCAGAGACTAGGGTCCTGAACTTAAAGGAAACTTCAATGGTATGAGACGTGATTTGGCTTGGATAAACTGGTGAATGATACTTAAAGGGTTGACGGTGGATAGGCAATGGCAGACATTTAAAGATCACATGGATGAATTACAACTACTGCACATCCCTGTCTGGCATAAAAATAAAACCGAAAAGGTGGCTCAACCGTGGCTAACAGGGGAAATTAGGGACAGTGTTAAATCCAAGGAAGAGGCATATAAATTGGCCAGAAAAAGCAGCAAACCTGAGGACTGGGAGAAATTTAGAATTCAGCAGAGGAGGACAAAGGGTCTAATTAGGAGGGGGAAAATAGAGTATGAGAATAAGCTTTCAGGGAACATAAAAACTGACTGCAAAAGCTTCTATAGATATGTGAAGAGAAAAAGATTGATGAAGACAAACATGGTCCCTTGCAGTCAGAATCAGGTGAATTCATAATAGGTAACAAGGAAATGACAGACCAATTGAACAAATACTTTGGTTCTGTCTTCACGAAGGAAGTCACGAATAACCTCCCAAAATTACTAGGGGACCGAGGGTCTAACAGGAAGGAGGAACTGAGGGAAATCCTTATTAGTCAGGAAATGGTTGTTGGGAAACTGATGGAACTGAAGGCCGATAAATCCCCAGGGCCTGATAGTCTGCATCCCAGAGTAGTTAAAGAAATGGCCCTAGAAATAGAAGATGCATTGGTGGTCATTTTCCTGAATTTCATGGACTATGGATCAGTACCTATGGATTGGAGGGTAGCTAATGTAACCCCACTTTTTAAAAAAAGGAGGGGGAGAGAAAACGGAATTATAGACCGGTTTGCCTGACATCGGTGTGGGGAAAATGCTGGAATCAATTATTAAAGATGTAATAGCAGAGCATTTGGAAAGCAGTGACAGGATCGGTCCAAGTCAGCATGGATTTATGAAAGGGAATTCATGCTTGACAAATCTTCGAGAGTGTTTTGAGGATGTAACTAGTAGAGTGGATAAGGGAGAACCAGTGGATGTGGTGTATTTGGAATTTCAAAAGACTTTTGACAAGGTCCCACACAAGAGATTAGTGTGCAAAATTAAAGCACATGGTATTGGGGGTAATGTATTGACGTGGATAGAGAACTGGTTGGCAGACAGGAAGCAAAGAGTAGGAATTAACGGGTCTTTTTCAGAATGGCAGGCAGTGACTAGTGGGGTGCTGCAAGGTTCAGTGCATTGATCCCAACTATTTACAATATATATTAATGATTTAGACGATGGAATTGAAGGTAATATCTCCAAGTTTGCAGATGACACTAAGCTGGGTGGCAGTGTGAGCTGTGAGGAGGATGCTAAGAGGCTGCAGAGTGACTTGGACAGGTTAGGTGAATGGGCAATTGCATGGCAGATGCAGTATAATGTGGATTATTGTGAGGTTATCCACTTTGGTGGCAAAAACAGGAAGGCAGATTATCTGAATGGTGAGAGATTAGTAAGATGGGAGGTGCAAATAGACCTGGGTGTCATGGTACATCAAGTCACTGAAGGTAGGCATGCAGGTCCAGCAGGCAGTAAAGAAAGCAACTGGCATGCTGGCCTTCATAGCGAGGGGGTTTGAGTATAGGAGCAGGGAGGTGTTACTGCAGTTGTACAGGGCCTTGGTGAGGCCACACCTTGGGTATTATGTGTAGTCTTGGTCTATTAATCTGAGCAAGGACTTGCTTGCTATTGAGGGAGTGCAGCGAAGGTTCACCAGACTAATTCCCGGGATGGCAGGACTGACATATGAAGAAAGACTGGATCAGCTAGGCTTACACTCACTGGAATTTAGAAGAATGAGAGGGGATCTCATAGAAACATATAAAATAATGACGGGACTGGACAGGTTAGAGGCAGGAAGAATGTTCCTGATGTTGGGGAAGTCCAGAATCAGGGTCACAGTCTAAGGATAAGGGATAAGCCATATCGGACTGAAATGAGGAGAAACATTTTCACCCAGAGAGTGGTAAACCTGTGCAATTCTCTACCACAGAAAGTTGTGTAATCCAGTTGGTTGGATATATTCAAGAGGGAGTTAGATGTGGCCCTTACGGCTAAGGGGATCAGGGGGTATAGAGAGAAAGCGGGAGTGAGGTACTGAAGTTGCATGATCAGATTGAATGGTGGTGCAGGCTAGAAGGGCCGAATGGCCTACTCCTGCACCTATTTTCGATGTTTCTTTCCATTCTTGGTGTGTGAGTGTGTTCTGCGCTGTATCTGTCCATCTCTGTTATGTGACTGTCAGTTCTACTCCACACCCGTCAATCTCCAGTATGTTAGTATTGTTTTACTGTGTACCACCAATTCCTGATAGAGTATTGGTTTTACTTTCGAACTGTCAATTTGTGTTATGGAGGTGAGTATTTATGCTGAATCTGTCGGTCTCTGGTAAATGAGTCTGAGTTTTACTCTGTATCTATCTGTCTCTGGTATGTGAGTGTGGGCCTTTATCTGTATCTCTCCATTTCTGTTATGGGAGCCTGGGTTTTATTCTGTACCTGTCAAGTTCTGATCTGTGATTGTGGGCCTCACTCTATAACTGCCAGTTTCTGTTTAATTGTGAGTGGACTTTCCTTTGTACCTGTTAGTTTCTGGAATGAAAGAGAGATCTTTACCCTGTACCTGTCAATTACTGGTTCGTGAGTCTGGGCATGTCACTGTATGTCAATTTATGTTAAGGGAATATGGATTTTAACATGTCAGCCTCTGATATGTGAGTATGGGTTTTATACTGTATCTCCTAGTCTCTGATATGTGAGTGTGGGTTTTATACTGTATCTCTCAGTCTCTGATATGTGAGTGTGGGTTTTATACTGTATCTCTCAGTCTCTGATATGTGAGTGTGGGTTTTATACTGTATCTCTCAGTCTCTGATATGTGAGTATGGGTTTTATACTGTATCTCTCAGTCTCTGATATGTGAGTGTGGGTTTTATACTGTATCTCTCAGTCTCTGATATGTGAGTGTGGGTTTTATACTGTATCTCTCAGTCTCTGATATGTGAGTATGGGTTTTATACTGTATCTCTCAGTCTCTCATATGTGAGTGGGGGTTTTATACTGTATCACTCAGTCTCCGATATGCAAGTGTGTGTATTTTTCTGTAATTGTCAGGTTTTGGTGTGTGTTGAGGTTTAATCTGTGCCTCTCAGTTTCTGCTGTGGTAGTCTGAGTTTAATCTGTATTTTCCAGTCTCTGGTTTGTGAACGTGAGAATCAATGTTAATTTTTACCTGTATTTCTCTGATATGTGAGTGAAGATTTTGCGTTCTCCATGTCATTGTTCAGATGTGTGGGTGTGGGTTTTACTCCGCCCCGATCAGTTCCTGCGATGCAAGTAACAATTTTACTTACTGCCTTTCAGTTTTCCGATATGTGCCCATGGGATTAACACTTTACCTGTCACTCTCTGGTATGTAAGTGGGGATTTTATTCTGTTACTGTCACTTGCATATATGTGGGTGTGTGTTGTATACTGTATCTGTCAGTCTGTGGTACGGGAATGTGGGTTTTATTCTGCACCTGTCATCTTCTGGTATGTTCGGGGGGTTAAATACTGAATCCGTCAGATTCTGAAACATGAATATGGCTTTTGCTCTGTACCCATCAGCTTCTGATATGCGAGTGTCGTTTATACTTTCTGTTTGACATTTTTTCTGATAGATGATTGTGTTTTATTCTCTACCTGCCAGTTTCTGGCAAGTGTGTGTGGGTGTTTAATGTACCTGTCAGTGTGATCTGTTTCAATGGTGAAACAGCATCTGATTCTACTGCTCCATGTGGCTGTAAGATTCACAATGTAACTCTGCCACTTCAGATCACTGTGGGACTGACAGCTTCTGCTGTCTGTGACAATAGGATTGAGGCCAGTTCTGTGTCTCTGCGCTCTGTGAGTGATAATCTACTTACTGTGTGTGAGAAGGAGCTGCCTGCACTGTTCCTTGTATTCTGCGTGGAGGAATGATCACATTTGTTCTGGCTAGTTGAAGAATTTTGCTGTGAGAATAATAATACGAGAACATTATTAGCTCTAAGATATGGATGCGGGGACAATACGATGTATCTGAGGGAGTGACAATGTAGCTCTCGATCATCAGCAACACGGTTTTGGGGAACACAGTTCACCGAAATATAACGCGTCTTTAAAATATCTTCTCCCACACTTCTCTCCTGGTACCTGCAATAGATGCACTTTGTGAAATTCCCCACATCCTCACTGTCAGACTGTTTTTCCACTGCTCACTGCCCAAGAACAACAGACACAGTGAGATTGGAACTGAATCAGGAACACTCACTACTGATTTGGGAAAGAAAGCAGCAATGATTTGAAAGAGCGAGTGGTTTACTTTCTCTGTTACCTTACACTGTCCACACACAGCCTGAGAATGGCCTCTCCCTTCCCCCACTCACACCATGTCCCGGAACTAGTTCCTGCTCCACTCTGCCTCTTACACACAGCCCCCGAGGGAACTAAACCAGGAATATTCACTGCAAGTGTGGAGAGAGAAAGCAGCAGATTGTAAATAGCGGATTCTGCCCATTCTGTCTCCCTTACCCTGGACACACACTGTCCACACACAGCCCGAGAACGGCCTCTCCCTTCCCCCACTCACACTACGCACTGAGACTGGTTCTTGGTCCACTCTGCCCCTTACACACAGCCCCCGACTCCCCCTGAACTCCCCCCGGACTCAATGCTGATCTTTGAGCCTGACCCCGGGGTCGTGGTGTCTCCATTCCCGGCTGTTTTAAACCATCTTCTTCCGCTCACTGAGTGAATGGTGATCCCAGGCAGGGCTGGGGCAGGGGAGGGTGCATGTGCTATTCTGCTCACTGGGAATGACACAGGGGGTGGGGTGAACCGCGCATGTGCAGCTCTCTGTCTTAATTCAATCTGTAAAAATCAATTTACTTTTATCAGAATCTGAGCAAAGGAACTCAGCTGTTACTTTACCAAGATGGCCGCGCATGCGCTTTGCTGCTCACTGAACCAAGGTGGCGGAGGACTGACCCTGCCTTCCTGTACAAAGATGGCCGCCGTTACCCTGGGCCTGTGACCGGGAGAAAGCCTCGAGGCTGCAGCCGCCGATATTCCGGTTGTTATTCCGGGCTTCCGGCGGGCAGCGGTTGTTTATGAAGCCTCCCCGGCTCCCCGCTGGTCCATTACTCACCTCCGCCCGCGGAGATTGAGCTGTTTTGCGGAACAGATGTTCACCATGTCCTTTCCGCCATGACACGCACCGCGCATGCTCCAAACACAGCTCGGTCTCGCACCTGCGCACTGGGCCCCTGTAGTCTGGGCTCGGCACGTCCTCCGTCGCGGGGAATGCTGGGTAAATAGGAATGGAACGTCATGACTGGGACAGGATTGACTGGGCCCCCATTGGGCACTGAACATGTTCATTCTGGCCCTCAGTCATTGTTCCTGCTGCTCTGTATAACCCTGTCCCTGAGCTGGACAGTAATGTTCTGTCTCAGGATTGTTTCAAACACCGTGTGTCCAATATTGGATTTCTCCATAAAAATAGACTCATTAATGTTCCCGTCCCTTCCATTTTGGTCCTTTTCTTACTCTAGATTGTTTCACTTCTCACGTAATTCATCTTTTCCCACATCAAATCCCAAACTTGTTTCGTTTGAGTATCCGGCTTGTGGATGTCTCAGACTGAACCGGCGTGTCTCACTTTACACTCATTTAACGTTCCTTTCAACCAACCCTTGAAAGAACTATCTTGCGTAAGACGGTAAATCTGTTATTTTCTGTATTTAACGATTGTTGAATGTGGTTAATAGATCTTCACACATACTGCATGGAGAACGTTGAAATGTTCTGACCTTTGTAATTGCCTTTGCTAATTTTGATTGGTTAGTTGATTACAATTAATTATTACTAACATACCTTGCAGTATTTCTTGCATCAAAATAATTGTTTAAATACTTCCTTTATCAGGTCTTTAGGTTCCCCACTGATCTCTGTTTCTTCTTGTGGGGGAATCGAGAACTCGGTGGCAAAGTCTGAGCATAAGGGGGCGCCCAATTAAAATGGAAATGAAGAGGAATTTCTTCTCTCAGAGGGTCGTGAATCTTTGAAATTCTCTACCCCAAAGAACAGTGGAGTCTGGGTCTTTGAAAATATTTAAGTTGCAGATAGCGTGCTTTTTAAAGAGAGTGGAGTCAAGGTTTATGGGGAGAGGGCAGGGAAGCGGAATTGAGGCCAAGATCAGATCAGCCAAGATCTTATTGAATGGCGGGTTGGGCTGAAGGGGCCAGATGGCTGCTGCTGCCCCTATTTCTTATGTTGTTAGAGTTGGTTAGGGGCTGGGCTTAGATGTAGGTTTAGTGGTTGTGGTTTGTGGTTATTTGTTCGCATTGGGATAAGTGATTGAGATACTCAATAGGAGATTCGGCTTAGGATATAATGATTAACTTAGAAAGCACTATTGGCAATATAAGTGTCACTGGATGTGCCCTTTTCCATTTCATGTTTTTAACCTCACAGAGATGAGTCACAAAACAGCCTCAAAATGTGTTCATTCAAAGAACCTTCTTTTCTGCGCAAGCCTCGTTTCCTTCTGTCAAAAACACATCGTAATCTCAACATTTCTCATGGAAAAATAAATTAGTGACATTAGATTTGGGTATTTTGGAACAATAACAGATGGATACAGTTGTTGCACTGGTTACATCTAATCATCAACCTGCCTGAAAAGGACTTCTGGCAATAATCTGTCACCAGGCCCCACCAGTCACCGTCTGATTCCTCCATCGTCTCTTCATTCATTATCCACCATTCCCCCTAACTGGAGCTGCTTTCACCGGCATGACCATTCTCCATACTGAGGCTATCTCATTACCAAGCAGAGCATAATCACCGGCACGGACTGGTTAGTCCGAGTGGCTCATTTCTGTGTAATTCTGTAATTTTGTAGTCTCAGTGTAAGTGGTCCCTGGATTTGATGATTCATTGCAACTGGTCACTGGATTTGGTGCCTCAGTGTAAGGGGTCCACGGATTTGGTGCCTCAGTGTAAGGGGTCCCTGGATTTGGTGCCTCAGTGTAAGGGGTCCCTGGATTTGGTGTCTCAGTGTAAGGGGTCCCTGGATTTGGTGCCTCAGTGTAAGTGTTCCATGGATTTGGTGCCTCAGTGTAAGGGGTCCATGGATTTGGTGCCTCAGTGTAAGGGGTCCCTGGATTTGGTGTCTCAGTGTAAGGGGTCCCTGGATTTGGTGCCTCAGTGTAAGGAGTCCCTGGATTTGGTGTCTCAGTGTAAGGGGTCCCTAGATTTGGTGCCACAGTGTAAGGGGTCCCTGGATTTGGTGCCTCAGTGTAAGGGGTCCACGGTTTGGTGCCTCAGTGTAAGGGGTCCCTGGATTTGGTGCCTCAGTGGAAGGGGTCCCTGGATTTGGTGTCTCAGTGTAAGGGGTCCCTGGATTTGATGCCTCAGTGTAAAGGGTCCCTGGATTTGGTGTCTCAGTGTAAGGGGTCCCTGGATTTGGTGCCTCAGTGTAAGGGGTTCACGGATTTGGTGCCTCAGTGTAAGGGGTCCCTGGATTTGATGCCTCAGTGTAAGGGGTCCCTGGATTTTGTGTCTCAGTGTAAGGGGTCCCTGGATTTGATGCCTCAGTGTAAGGGGTCCCTGGATTTGGTGCCTCAGTGTAAAGGGTCCCTGGATTTGATGCCTCTGTGTAAGGGGTCCCTGGATTTGGTGTCTCAGTGTAAGGGGTCCCTGGATTTGGTGTCTCAGTGTAAGGGGTCACTGGATTTGGTGCCTCAGTGTAATGAGTCCCTGGATTTGGTGTCTCAGTGTAAGGGGTCCTTGGATTTCGTGCCACAGTGTAAGGGGTCCCTGGCTTTGGTGTCTCAGTGTAAGGGGTCCCTGGATTTGATGTCTCAGAGTAAGTGGTCCCTGGATTTGATGCCTCATTGTAAGGGGTCCCTGGATTTGGTGCCCCATTGTAAGTGGTCCCTGGATTTGATGCCCCAGTGCAAATGGTCGCTGGATTTGATGCCCCAGTGCAATTGGTCCCTGGATTTGGAGTTACCATGCAAGTGGTTCCTGGATTTGGTGTCTTAATGTAAGTGGTCCCTGGATTTTGTCATGCATTCAACTATCATTGTAACCCATGTATAAGCTGACCTAAGTTGTACACCTTGAGAACATTGATCACAAGTGGGTGAACTTGTGGTAGACACTCCTAACCTGGACTTTCAGGTATAAAAGGGGAAGCTCCACCCACCTTCATCGCTTGAGATCTTGGTAATAAATGCAACTGGTCACAGAGTGACCTTCTCTCAAGTATGGGCCTCATGTCCATTTATACTCTATAGTAAGGACATATCATTGGCGACGAGAAACTGGGATTTAAACCACGCGAGCATGGCCACAAGCATCTCAGAAGAGAGGTACTGTGTTGGTGATGATTGGGACGACTTTATTGAGAGACTACAGCAAAGTTTTGTCACGAAGGAAAGTTTGGGACAGGATTTGGCCCTCAAACGCAGTGCTCATCTCGACGGTTTGTGGATCCAGAATGTAGTTCCTGATGAAGGCCCTTCACCCCAGAGAAGCCGGGGACAAGACATTCGAAGAGCTCAGTAAATTGATCGGGGAACACCTTAAACCTGCGAGCAGCATGCAAAAAGCGAGACACCAGTTTTACATGAACTGGCGGTGAGAAGGGCAAAGCGTTCCTGACTTCGTGGCAGATCTCCAGCGACTGGCGAGCCTATGTAAGTTCACAGATGCAGACAGAACAGAGATGATGTGAGACTCATTTATTGAGGGCATCGGGCATTCTGGGGTTTTCAGGAAACTGATTGAGACAAGAGACTTGACCTTGGAAGCGGCTCTGACAGCCCAGACTTTAACTCAGGGGAGGAAGAGACCAGAATGATGTATGACAAAAATCTTGGCTCAAATGCGGCAAATGACCAGGGAGTCTACATTGTTAATGCACACACAGTTCTCTAGACAGACAAGGGCAATCGGATATGTCCCAGCATGCAGTCGAACCCAAAAGGGGAATTCAACAGAGACAATGGCTAGCTGAACGGTGAATCATGCCATTGCAATGGACAATGCGGCCAGTAATGGGGCAATCAACACCTTTTACTGGTGCACTTAAGGACAGTTGCAGTGACAGTCAGAGACGATCGACTGGTAATGGATCTTTTGTTTCCAACAACGGGTCCTCCAGCTCATGCTAGAGCTGTGGAGCCAAACACCCAGCCAGAGCCTGCAGCTATCAGCAATATACCTGCAGAAACTGCAACATCAGCGGTCATTTGGCGCATATGTGCAGGAAGCCTGCAGCCAGGTTGATGTACGAGGAGGACAGGCCCGATGTAAGCCCTACGAGGCCAAATGAATACTGGGGAAAATCACGGGAAGCTGAAGTTCAGCGAGTTCATGTGGAGCACATGTACAGTTCATATGCCAGGACGCCACCAATAATGATGAAAGTGCTCCTCAATGGCATCCCAGTATTAATGGAGCTAGACACGGGGGCCAGCCAGTCCTTGATGAGTATCAACTAGTTTGAAAGGTTGTGGGTGTCCAAGGCCAGGAGGCCAAAATTATTGCCGATTGATGCACAGCTACGGACATATACAAAGGAGATTATTCCGGTGCTAGATTCGGAGAACAGGTTCACACTCTGGATTGTCCTGGGGGACGGTCCCACACTACTGGGGAGGAGTTGGCTTGCTGTCATGAACTGGAAATGGGGCAATGTCAATGCATTACTTCTGTGGAGCGAGTATCATGCTCACAGGTCCTAGACAAATTTGACTCATTATTTCAACCCGGCATCGGCACTTTCATGGGGGCTAAGGTAGTGATTCACATAAATCTGGACGCCAGGCCAGTACACCACAAGGCCAGAGCGGTGCCATACATGATGCGGGAAAAAATACAGTGCAAATTCGACCGCCTGCTGAAGGAAGGCATCATCTTGCCAGTTGAATTCAGTGACTGGGCGAGCCCGATCGTGCCGGTGCACAAAGCGGATGGGTCGGTCAGGGTATGAGGCGCTTACAAGGCCACCATCAATCAGGTCTCACTCCAAGACCAGTACCCATTACCGAGAGTGGAGGACCTCTTTGCGACACTATCCGCTGGCAAACTTTTTTCAAAATTGGACCTGACCTCAGCTCCCATGATCCAGGAGCTGGCGAGTGATTCAAAAAGGCTGACCACCATCACGACACACAAGGGGTTGTTTGAGTATAACAGATGTCCGTTCGGGATTCGTTCAGCCGCCGTGATCTTTCAGCAAAATACGGAAATCCTCCTCAAGTCGATTCCAAGGATGGTGGTTTTTCAGGACAACATCCTCATCACGGGTCGCGATGCTGAAGAACATCTCCACGACCCGGATGAGGTGCTACGCAGACTGGACCGGGTAGGGCTGCGACTGAAAAAGGCAAAGTGCATCTTCTTAGCTCCAGAGGTAGAATTCCTGGGGAGGAGGGTAGCAGCAGATGGGATCAGACCTACTGTGTCCAAAACGGAAGCGATCCGGAGAGCACCCACAACCCATAACACGACGGAGCTGCATTAATTCCTGAACTTTTTTGGTAACTTTCTTCCCAAATTGAGCATGCTGTTAGAGCCGCTACACGTGCTCCCACGCAAAGGTCGCGATTGGGTCTGGGGGAACAACCAGGAAAGGGCTTTTGATAGAGCACGCAACTTGTTATGCTCCAACAAACTGTTAACATTACATGACCCATGCTCTACCTGCTTCTCTCTGGAAAGAGAGAAGACTGCCTGGAAGAATCCCAGACTGAGGAAATTCAGAATCACGGTCACCTTCACAGCTAGTAGCAGCACTGTCCTTATCATGGAGTGAGGCTGCAGGTTTGGTTACAAGAGGTGGCAGAGTTCTATGAGCACCTCCTTTGTAAAGAGCAGAAACCTCCCACACTGCTTCTAGCTCAGGCTGAGGTCAAACAATTGCTCTTGGAAGGCCCTAGTTTGGCAGGAAATTTGAGCTGGAGACAGATCACGAATCTCTAACGTCCCTTTTGGCCGACAACAAGGCCATAAATGTGAATGTGTCGGCCCGCATACAGAGGTGGGCACTTACGTTAGCCGCCTATGACTACACAATTCAGCACAGATCGGGCACTGAACACTCTGCCGATGCACTCAGCAGGCTCCCACTAGCCACCACTGAGGGGGCAACTGAGCATGATGCTGAGATGGTCATGGCTGTTGAAGCTTTCGAAAGCGAAGGTTCACCTGTGACAGCCCGTCAGCTTAAAGTCTGGACAAATAAAGACCCGCTACTGTCTTTAGTTAAGAAATGTGTCCTGAATGGGGAGTGGGTAGCCACGTACAGGGCATGCCCTGAGAAAATTAAACCGTTTCATAGGCGCAAGGATGAACTCTCCATTCAGGCCGATTGCCTACTATGGGGAAATCGAGTAGTCATGTCCCAGAGGGGCAGAGAGGTGTTTATCAGAGAATTTCACAATGAGCACCTGGGCATTGTCATGATGAAGGCAATTGCCAGGTCACACATTTGGTGGACAGGGATAGATGCAGACCTGGAACTTTGTGTTCGCAGGTGCAACACGTGTGCTCAGCTGGTCAACGCACCCAGGGAAGCCACCCTTAGCCCTTGGTCCTGGCCCGCCAAGCCATGGTGACGCATCCATGTGGACTACGCAGGTCCTTTCATGGGAAAAGTGTATTTGGTTGTAGTAGAAGCCTACTGAAAATGGATTGAGTGTGCCATTTTAAATTCAAGCACATCCTCTGCCACGGTCGAAAGTCTACGGGCAATGTTCACCACCCATGGTCTACGGATGTCATGGTCAGCTGCAATGGTCCGAGCTTCACAAGCATTGATTTCCAAGATTTAATGGCAGGCAATGGAATCAACCTTGTCAGAACGGCACCGTTCAAGCCGGCCTCAAATGGCCAGGCAGAACGAGCAGTGCAGATAATCAAACAGGGGATGCTCAGAATCTAAGGGGGTTCCCTTTAAAGCTGCTTTATCACGCCTCCTGTAGGCCAATAGATCCCGACCACACTCGCTCACAGGAATTCCACCCGCAGAGCTGCTAATGAAAAGGACGCTCAAAACCAGGTTATTCCTTATACACCCAGCTATGAAAGAAATTGTTGAGAGCAGGCGCCAGTCACAATGTGACTACCATGACAGAAATGCGAGGGCGCCATTATTGATGTCAATACACTGTTTTTGTCCTTAATTACGCTGCAGGGTCCAAATGCTTCCAGGCACTCTGATTGCCAAAGAGGGAAATTAGGGTTTTGGTAGTTCAACTTACCAATGGACAAATCTGCCTCAAACATGTGGATCAAACTAAAAGGAGGTTCAGCAACCCCATAGAAAAAGCAGAGGAAGAACACGACGTAGAGTTTACTCCACCACAGGTGACTAAACACCGGAACCAAGTGGAGGAGAGCCCAGTCACTGTGGGCAGTCCAGACAGGCCTGACGCACCGCAAACAGCAGGCACTCAGGCCAGCGCCAAACAACCGGAAACCCAACTCAGGCGCTCTACAAGGGAGTATAAACCACCAGAGAGACTTAACCTGTGATCTCAATAAGACTTTGCGGGGAGGTGATGTCATGTGTTCAACTAGCATTGTAATCCATGTATAAGCTGACCGAAGTTGTACACCGTGAGAACATTGAAGACAAGGGGCTGAACTTGTGGGAGACACTCCTAACCTGAACTTTCAAGTATAAAAGGGGAAGCACCACCCACCTTCATCACTTGAGGTCTTGGTAATAAAGGTAACTGGTCACAGAGTGACCTTCTCTCAAGTATGGGGATCGTGTGCATTTATACGGTATAGTAACGACATATCAGATTTGGTGTCACAATTTTTGTGGTCCCTGGATTTGGTGTCACATGTAAGGGAATCCTGGATTTGTTGTCAGCAGCACCTCGTCATTGGGACTGTGGACAACCCCGCAGCCCAACAATGCATTCAGCACAGAATGATCCCACTAAAATATATTCCCAATTAACACCACCCACATTAATTCACCAGAAAAGCCCAGTGCCTGCAAGGAACTGCAGCCCCATGTCTACCTTCGGGGGAACACACAATACAAAATATTTTAAAGGAAAAATAAACCCAACAAAGGCAATTAATGGGCAGTAAATACCCCTCACTCATACACCTCCTTCACCTCTACTCTCCAATTACCCCTCCCCATCTATTCTTTCGCCCCGACCCTCCAAACCCCTCACCCCAACTCCTCTATCACCCCATTTCTTTCACACCCTCACCCCAACTCCTCTTTCACCCTTCTCTCCAAACCCCTCCCCCAACTCCTCTTTCACCCCTACAATTTCATTTTCAACATCACTTACACAAGTCATCCACACTGGAGGTAAATCTAGGAGCTTCTGTGTGATGGTGAGGTGATCACTGGACAATAAAGTGCAGAGACTGATGGGAGGCTGCTCATTACCCTCGGTGTAATTTAATCCCCTTACCACTGAATACTGCACACAGATGGTCACCTCGGTAACGGAATGGTCATTGTGACATCACTTTCTAAACAAGGGCACACAGGACAATGGGTCATCAATAAATGGTAAAGGGATTAAACACTCTGCAATTACATCATAAATAATAGGAAATAAATGCTGAAAAATAACTGGCGAAGATAATAGCTTATCTTTGTGGAATTCACTAGCAAACAATAAGAATGATGTGTTTACTTTACACACACACACTTACACATATATATGTAGCAAAGACTTTGTGTGCACACTTTTCAGTTGTTGTACTTAAGCTGATGCAATATGTTTTATTAGGTCTTGCTGCGTCAGGATATAAAGATACCGCACGCTATTGCTCCTCCTGCTGCCTGGGGGAATGGAGCAGATATTTAAAGGGACAGGGACTCCCTTTTCTCTGCCTAGTTATACTTAAAAGAACAGTCCAATTTATCTCGGAGTGTCGGAGGACTTCACATGCCGAGCTCCCATTAACAGTCGTTCCCTTCTGTACTGTGCAGTGATTGTAAAGCTGTTTATTTTCAGTGACTTGAGCCTTTCTATAATGTCTCAATTGTTTTTGATATATTTGATTTGCTTTTCTAATTTGAAAGGATATCAGAATTGTGCATTGTGACGAAGGATTTGTTTAAAGGTAGATTAAATTTTGTTTGAAAATATTTTTCCTAACACTCCCCCAACCCCACAAATTTTAGAACACTCTGCAATACTGACTGGGAAGTTCCCAAGTTCGGTCCGTGATCTGGGCTGTTAGTTGTTCTCAGTCAAGGCAGCAATTCAGGGGTTCTAATTGTCCTCACTATCACTGGGCTAAATATGAGTAAAAATTATCCAGTGCCCTTGCTCTTGATACCGATCCAGTGACATCAACTGGGAAGAGTGTGGATGTCACTTGAGGGCAGGATTGAACTCGGCTCTGATGCCTATCACAGTGGAAATTTCTATCCTGTACTTAAAGTAACAACTTTTGTAACCTCCATTTGTAGGGTATTAGAAGGGGAGGATCTGCAGCTTGGAAACGCAAATAAACCATCACGTCAAGATTTGAGGGAATCATCGGATTCATCAGGATCACCTTATCATCAGTCTTTGGAAAAACACCAATCACAGCGGGGAGAAACAGGACACATGTTCTGTGTGTGGATGCACCTTCAACCAGTCGTCTAGCCTGTGAGACTCGTGTGCCCAGCTGACTCAACACTGTAAATGTGGGGACAGTGGGAATGGATGCAGATGCGCCTCGGGTGAAAACACATCAGGGAGAGGCCGTTTACCAGCTGAGTGTGGAAAGAGATGCAGTCGCTTATCTCAACAACTGCAGTCGCTTATCTCAACAACTGCTGTAGGCACATGCTAAGTCCTGTCACTGAAAATGATTAACAGACTGGATTTTGTGTTCAGTGATCTCGGGCGTGTTTGCTATCCCCAACCTGGACACCAAGACAAAGAGAGGCACTCTGGAAGGTGTGGAGAACTGGGACTTGTCCCTGAGAGTAACCAAAGGCATGAGAACTGAAACAATCGAGAGTTAGAAGGAGAAAAGGCCCAAAATGGAGCAGTCGCTAGCAGGACATCATAAATCTCCTCTTATCATAGAGATATCAAATATTGACACATTGTGTAATTTGAAATATCAAAATATTAAACTCCAGCCCAGTTTTCAGAATGATTAACATCAGCAGAAACAAATCCCAACTGACAGAACGAACACGATTCAGTCAGAATGTGATTAACAGCAGTAATAACAGTAGAACCCAACCCCTGCAGTCACTTGTGAACTCGCAATTCAGATAACTGAATGAATCTCTTCCCACAATTCCCCAGTGTTAACTCGCTGGAGTTTCAGCAGATGATGGAGTGAAACCCTACCCACACACAGAGCAGGTGAACGTTCACTTCTCGGTGTGACTGTGACAATGAATTTCTAGATCAGGCGGGGAATGAATCCTTCCCCACAGTCTCCACATTCCCACGGTTTCTCCATGGTGTGGGTGTCCTTGTGTCTCTCCAGGTTGGACGATCAGTTGAATATTCGTCCACACACTCTGTCCCTCTTCTCTTTTCACCGAAGGACTCCCAGTTCTGGACTCACTGCCGCCTCTGCGGGTGATCGATCGATAATCTATGAAATCCAACTTTTACAAAGATTAAGCTGGAATGTGTCCCGAGACAGAATCAGTGGAGATTGATTCTACTCATTGCAGATAGTTTGAAACGGAACCCGAATTTAATCCTGATTGTAACAGCCTGGAATTTACATGTGAAATATGGATTCAGACAAAAGGAAACAAAAAGTGTTTGGAAATATTTGGCTAATGGTGAAGTTACCAACATAATCCGCAATTTTAACAATTTTTGGCGGGATTTTTGAATTTCTAAATCATTAGAGGACCCACTGTTGAACAGTCATTTCCGCCTCGGTTTCATTGGCGGACGAAACAGGCTGCGATTGGTCATCAGAAAAGACCCATGAAATTCACCACAGAGCGACCAATCACAAGTTCGCTCCCTGCATTTATCCTGAAGGTACAAGAAGGGCAGATGTGGGAGGAGTTTCTGATTCTTTCTCTGAACGTGTGCATTGTGGAAACGTATAGAAGATGAAAAACCGGCTGTAAAGCTCGGCCCAAGGCCAAGTCTCGCTCCTCCCGGGCCGGACTGCAGTTCCCTGTGGGCCGTGTTCACAGGCTCCTGCGGAAGAGTAACTACGCTGAGCGTGTGGGTGCCGGAGCCCCGGTCTACATGGCTGCTGTGCTCGAGTATCTGACCGCTGGTCGGCCACGCGGCCCGCGACTACAAGAAGACCCGCTTCATCCCCAGACACCTGCAGCTGGCCATCCGCAACCACCAGGAGCTCAACAAGCTGCTGGGAAAGGTGAGCATCGCTCAGGGCGGGGTGCTGCCTAATATCCAGGCTGTGCTACTGTCATGAACTGGAAATGGGGCAATGCCAATGCAATTTCTTCTGTGGAGCGAAGATCATGCTCACAGGCCCTGGACAAATTTGACTCATTATTTCAACCAGGCATTGGCACTTTCATGTGGACCAAGGTAGTGATTCACATCAACCCGGACGCCAGTCCAGGACACCAAAAGGCCAAAGCGGTGCCGTACGTGATGCAGGAAAAGATAGAAGGCGAATTGGAATGATTGCTGAGGGAAGGTATCATCTCGCCAGTTGAATTCAGTTACTGGGTGAGCCTGATTGTGCCTGTACTCAAGGCGGATGGGCCGGTCATGATATGTGGTGAATACAAGGCCACCATCAATCGGGTGTCACTCCAAGGCCAGTACCCACTACCGAGAGCGGAGGACCTCTTTGCGACGCTATCCGGTAGCAATTTCTTTTCAGAATTGGACCTGACCTCAGAATTGGACATGACCCAGGAGCTGGCGAATGAGTCAAAGAAGCTGACCATCATCACGACACACACAAGGTTGTTTGAGTACAACATAGCTCCATTTGGAATTTGCTCGGCCGCCGCTATCTTTCAACAAAATAAGGAAAACCTCCTCAATTCCAAGGACAGTGGTTTTTCAAGACGACATCCTCATCACGGGTTGCGATACTGAAGAATACCTCCGCAACCTGCAGGAGGTGCTATGCAGTCTGGACCGGGTAGGTCTGCGATTGAAAAAGGCGAAGTGCATCTTCCTAGCTCCAGAGATAGAATTCCTGTAGATGAAGGTAGAAGCAGACGGGAATGGACCTACTGTGTCCAAAACGGAAGTGATCCAGAGAGCACCCAGACCCCGTAACACGACGAAGCTGCATTCATTCCTCGGGCTCCTGAATTATTTTGGTAACTTTCTTCCCAAATTCAGCAGGCTGTTAGAGCCGCTACACGTGCTCCTGCGCAAAGGTCGTGAATGGGTCTGGGGGGACAGCCGGGAAAGGGCTTTTGATAGAGCACAAAATTTGTTATGTTCCAACAATCTGTTAATGCTACATGACCCATGTAAGACATTTGTTTTAACATGCGATGCATCGTCCTATGGGGTCAGGTGTGTGTTGCAGCATGTTAATGCCAAGGGTCAGTTACAGCCGGTAGCTTATGCCTCCAGAAGTCTGTCCCAGGCAGAACAGGGCTTCGGGATGGTAGAAAAGTAAGCGCTTGCATGGATATATGCTGTAAAAAAATGCACCAGTACCTGTTTGACAGGAACTTTGAGCTGGAGACGTATCACAAACCCCTAATGTCCCTTTTGGCTGACAACAAGGCCATAAATGCAAATGCATTGGCCCGCATACAGAGGTGGCACTCACGTTAGCCGCCTATGACTATACAATTCAGCACAGACCGGGCACTGAAAACTGCGCCGATACACTCAGCAGGCTCCCACTAGCCACCACCGAGGGGGCAACCGAGCATGCTGCTGAGATGGTCATGGCTGTTGAAGTTTTCGAAAGCGAAGGCTCACCTGTGACAGCCCGTCAGACAAAAATCTGTACAAATAGAGATGCGCTACTGTCTTTAGTCAGGAAATATGTCCTGAATGGGGACTGGGCAGCCACGTATGGGGCATTCCCTGAAGAATTCAAACCATTTCACTGGCGCAAGGATGAACTCTCGATTCAGGCCAATTGCCTACTATGGGGAAACCGTGTAGTCATACCCCAGATGGGCAGAGAGATGTTCATCAGAGAACTCCACAATGAGCACCTGGGCATTGTCATGATGAAGGCAATTGCCAGCTCCCACGTTTGGTGGCCAGGGATAGATGCAGACCTAGAACTTTGTGTTCACAGATGCAACACGTGTGCCCAGCTGGGCAATTCACCCAGGGAAGTCCCCCGTTAGCCACTGATCCTGGCTCGCAAAACCATGGTCATGTATCCATGTGGACTACGCAGGTTCTTTCATGAGAAAAATGTTTTTGGTTGCAGTAGACGCCTACTCCAAATGGATCGAGTGCGACATTCTCAATTCAAGCACATTCTCTGCCACGGTAGAAAGTCTACGGGCAATGTTCGCCGCCCATGGTCTAACAGACGTCTTGGTCAGCGACAATGGCCCGTGCTTTACAAGCATTGAATTCCTGGACTTCATGGCAGGAAACGGTATCAACCATGTCAGAACGGCACCGTTCAAGCCGGCCTCAAATGGTCAGGTGGAACAAGCAGTGCAGATAATCAAACAGTGGATGCTCAGAATCCAAGGGTGTTACCTACAAAGCCACTTATCATGTCTCCTGTTGGCTAATAGATCCCGACCACACTCGCTCACAGGGGTTCCTCCAGCAGAGCTGCTGATGAAAAGGACGCTCAAAACCAGGTTATCCCTTATACACCCCACCATGAAAGAAATTGTTGAGAGCAGGCGCCAGTCACAGTGTGACTACCATGACGGGAATGCGAGGGCGTGATGTATTGATGTCAATGACCCTGTCTTTGTCCTCAACTACGCTGCAGGGCCCAAATGGCTCGCAGGCACTGTGATTGCCAAAGAGGGGAATAGGATTCTGATAGTTAAACTTACCAATGGACAAATCTGCCGCAAACACGTGGATCAAATAAAAAGGAGGTTCAGCAACCCCATAGAAGAAGCAGAGGAAGAACACGGCGTAGAGTTCACTCCACCACAGGTGACCGAACACAAGAACCACGCGGAGGAGAGCCCAGTGACTGTGGGCAGTCTGGACAGGCCTGAGGCACCGCAAACAGCAGACACTCAGCCAACGCCCAACAACTGGATCCCCAACTCAGGCGCTCTACAAGGGAGCGTAAACCACCAGAGAGACTTAACCAATGATCTCAATAAGACTTTGGGGAGAGGTGATGTCATGTATTCAACTGTCATTGTAACCCATGTAAAACTGACCTAAGTTGTACACCGTGAGAACATTGACCACAACGGGGTGAACCTGTGGGAGACACTCCAAACCTGGACGTTCAGGTATAAAAGGGGAAGCTCCACCCACCTTCATCACTTCAGTGCTGGCTAATAAATGTTACTGGTCACAGTGACTTTCTCTCAAGTATCGGTCTCGTGTGCATTTATACTGTGTAGTAAGGACATATTAGACAGAGTGTTCAAACTGCCCCGGTTCTGGTCTCTGTAAGAACTCCCATTCTGGATTGTTATATTGCGGGGAGTGTCGGGTTAATAAACGGACTGACGCAACAGGAATTGAAAAATAAACTTGATAATTACTTGCGAGAGAGAATTTGTGACTGAAATCTGAGTCTCAGCCCCTAAACATGCTTTTAATTCGGCAGGCGGTGTAAATGAACAGGTCTGAGAGTGAAGCTGCTTATCAGAGAATTATAACTAAATCTACAGCTGGAACTCCAAATGTTCGCACAATTGTTCAGGAAATAATTAGTGATTTAAGTTTAAAGGGAGATGGGTTTGTGCAGCTGTTTCAGAGAGGATGTGGATGGCTCTTAAAAGAGCAGTTGTGTTTGGGTTTGATCTCTCAGGACAGCGTGTAGTTTTACTTGGAGCTGGTGTACTTGGTCACCACCTTTGTCCCTTCCGACACGGCGTGCTTGGCCAGCTCCCCGGGCAGCAGCAGGCGCACAGTGGTCTGGATCTCCCGGGAGCTGATGGTGTGGCGCTTGTTGTAATGGGCCAGGCGGGAAGCCTCACCCGCGATGCGCTCCAAAATATCATTCACAACCGAGTTCATGATGCCCATGGCCTTGGAGGAGATGCCGGTGTCAGGGTGAACCTGCTTCATCACTTTGTAGATGTAAATGGAGTAACTCTCCTTCCTCGACTTTCTGCGCTTCTTACCGCTCTTCGGTGGTGCTTTAGTGACCGTTTTCTTGGTGCCTTTCTTGGCAGTAACTGTTTTCCCCGGTGGAGGGAGCGTGCTCAGCGGCCGCCATATTGGTCAGGGCGATCTCACGGCGCATGCACGGTCCTTTGTGCAGGGACAAAGGGTGGGCGTGGCTTCAGGATGTCTGTCAGTTTGATTGGCCACATGTTTATGTCCAGCTCAGTGGCCCCTGAAAGGGAGCCTTGTTGTTCTGATAGTTGTTTGGTGACCCTGGGCCAGCACGCCTCACCCTATTGGGCCAGCCCAGCCCAAGCTAACCCTATTGGAACAGCCCAGGATCACCCTATTGGGCCAGCACAGCCTCACCCCATTGGGTCATCCCGGGCTCACACTATTGGGCCAGACCGGGCTCACCCTATTGGGCCAGACAGGCTCATCCTATTGGGCCAGCCCTGGTTCACCCTATTGGGCCAGCCTGGGTTGACCCTATTGGGCCAGCACAAAAGACCCAGTGACCAGCAGAGAAAATCAGCAGCTCATTGATTTTATTCTCACTTTGCGTACTTACCCAAACATGTGAGCAAGAAATTATGAATACCATCGGCCTTTGAATGTGGAAGGAGAAACATTTTTCTGTTCTGTCTGTGGGAAAATATTTCAAATAACAGTGTGACTGGAAAAGCACCGAGACACACATACCCTATCCGAGTGAGAATGTTCCAGTGCACTGACTGTGGAAGAGCTTCAACCAGTTACACAGCCTGAAAAACATCGCAACATTCACAGCGGTGAGAAACTACACGTGATCTGTGTGTGGACGAAACTTCAACTGATAGTCCAACCTGGAGAGACACAAGGACACCTGCTCCATGGAGAAATCATGGAAATGTGGAGACTGTGGGAAGGGATTCAGTTCCCAGTCAGATCTAGAGATCCATCATCGCAGTCACACTGGGGAGAGACCATTCACCTGCTCTGTGTGTGGCCAAGGTTTCACTCAATCATCTGATCTGCTGAATCTCCAGCGAGTTCACACTGGGGAAGTGTGGGAGGGATTTACTCAGTCATTTGAATTGTGAGTTCGCAAGTGACTGCAGGGGTTGGGTTCTACTCTCATTACTGCTGTTAATCACATCCTAACTGAATCGTGTTCATTCTGTGAGTTGGGATTTGTTTCTGCTGATGTTAATCACCCATAAAACTGGGCTGGAATTTATTTTTTGATATTTCAAATAACAGTGTGTCGATACTTGAGGTCTCCATGATAAGAGGAAACAAATTGATGTCTTGTTATCGACTGCTTCATTTTGCGCCTTTACTGCTTTCTAACTGTAGATTGTATCAGTTCTCAGACCTTTGGTTACTCTCAGGACAAGTCACAGTTCCCCATACCGTCCAGAGTGCCTTGATGTCCAGGGTAGGGATAGCTAACACGGCCAGGATCATTAAACGCAAAATCCAGTCTGTTAATTACTTACACATACTGGAATGTTCGTGTGTCCACAGCATCTCTCTCACCTTCAATGTGTGAATAGAGTATCACACCTGCAAAGCTGGTTTCAATTTAAATTTGAATCCACTCAGTAAATGTATTTTTTTAAATATCTACAATTAAACTGAACACATCAACTAATTGGCAAAGGTTTACAGTCAACTAGATGAACAAGTAAAAACATCATGGCGTAATAACACAGCTCTATATTCACAGGAGAAAGTCTGTTATCTGAGACCTCGAATGTCAGTTGGTGAGATGAGAGACTGAATCTCTTTCCACACTCAGCTGGTAAATGGCCTCTCCCTGATGTGTTTCCACCCAACGCATCTGCATCCATTCCCACAGTCCCCACATTTACAGTGTTTAGTCAGCTGGGCACACGAGTCTCACAGGTTGACGAATGGTTGAAGTTCTATTCACACACAGAACATGTGTACTGTTTGTCACCGCTGTGATTGGTGTTTTTCCAAAGGCTGATGATAAGGTGATCCTGATGAATCCAGTGAATCTCTCAAATCTTGACGTGATGTTTGGTTTGAGTTACCAAGCTGCTGATCCTCCCGTTCTAATACACTGCAAATGTAGGTTACACAAGTTGTTACTTTAAGTACAGGATATAAATTCAGAACAGCCAAGTCTAGATTCTATAGGACATTCTGTCCCCTCCTGTCCCTCCAAAGCTGTAAATGCCTTATTGTAGAGACTCTCCCTCCATCCTTATTGTCCTAAATCAACTGCGAGTTACTTTCTCCAGGAAGTGCTGAATCCGGCTGGGTGCAATTCCACAGACAGTTGTTAACCTCTGGTGCTTCACCATCAGTCGACTCAGTGAATGTCAGCAGGATTTCCACTGTGGTAGTCATCAGAGCCGAGTCCAATCCTACCTCCAAATGACATCCACACACTTCCCAATTGATGTCACTGGATCAGTATCAAGAGCAAGGGTAGTGGCTAATTATTACTCATATTTAGCGCAGTGATACTGAGGACAATTATAACCCCTGAACTGCTGCCTTGGCTGAGATCAACTAACAGCCTTGATCAAGGATCGAACTTGGGAACTTCCCACTCAGTATTGCAGAGTGTTCCAAAATTTGGGGGGTTGAGGGAGGGGTGGAAAGAATATTTTGAAACAAATTGTATTCCACCTTTAAACAAAATATTCGTCATACTGCACAATTCTGAAATGTTTCCAAATTAACCAAGCAAGTCAAATGGATTATAAAAACAATGTGTCATTTTAGAAAGGTTCAAATCACTGAAATAGACAGCTTTACAATGACAGCACAGTACAGAAGGGAGCGAATGTTAATGGGAGCTCGGTTCGTGAAGTCCGCCGACACTCTGAGATAAACTGGACTGTTCCTTTAAGTATAAATAGGCAGAGAAAAGATAGTCCCTGTCCCTTTAAATAGCTACCCCATTCCCCCGGGCAGTGGGAGGAGCAACGGCGCGCTATATCTTGAGATACTGACACAGCAAATACCGCGGGATGGGTTCCCGCAGGTTCCTAAAGTCCTAAGAAATACAATTGCATCAGGTTAAGTCGAACAACTGAAAAGAATGCACACTGAGCCGTTGCTATGTGTGCGTGTGTGTAAACAAAACACATCATTCTTAATGTTTGCTAGAGATAAGCAATTAACTGCACCAGTTATTACCCAGCATTTTATTTCCTATTAATTACAATGTAATTGCAGAGTGTTTAATCCCTTTACCATTTATTGATGACCCATTGTCTTGTGTGCTATTGTTTAGAAAGTGATGACACAATGACCATTCTGTTACCAAGGTGACCGTCGGCCCGCAGTATTCAGTGTGAGGGGATTAAATCTTTGCTCTGGGATTTGGACACAGTGGGAACATCGGCGCAAAATCACACGTTTTAATGTGAAATATGTCTGTTTTCTCACATGTCGAGCGGCTGTGAGAAATGGAACTTTGAGTAAAAAATGGCGAGGCTCGTCCGCGATTTGGACTCAGTACCTCTCGCATGTCAAATGTGATCATCCCTAAGTGAGAATCCTACCCCCAGACCAACGAGATACCGACAGTGAAAAGCGCAGCTCTCAGATTCTGACAGTAGTGAGAAAAGGTATTCGGCCCATCGTGCTTGTGTTGTCCCTCAGAGACCTATCTAATTAGCCCCCCTCGCCATAGTCCTACAAATGTTATTCATTTGACGAATATATTATTAATTTGAGACATGGTATGAGCAAGCTCCCTTGTCAGTAAAAGGGAAATTTGGCGATGAGGTGAAATGTGAATGACAAAACATCCAGGGAGCTCAAAGCTGTAAGACAATAAGGGCGTGGATGGGATTCGAATCCATGCATGCAGAGAGCAATGAATTAGTAGTCTAGCGCTTTAACCTCTCGACCACCTCGTCTCTTATTTACCTCAGCGTCAGCCCTTCAATTTCCTGCTTTTTATATCCAAATAGAAATAATGTGCTCGAAAATCCACTTCAAAGCTTGCTCTGCCCGTGCAACCAGATGGCAAAACGTGCCATTACATTCTTAAAGCAAACTGCCTTTCTTTACTTCAGGTGATTGACTCGAAGAGATGGTTGGTTTTTCGGCAGAATCCCAATAAAAAATATAACATTTCAGGTAGCGAATTAATTGATCGCAGAAGGACTCGAACTTGTAATCTTGGGATAAAGTCGCGGTTAAAATCGAATTCAAACGCCTCATCCATTTTGCCAGGCAATTCCTGCCGTCAATGTAAAATTTGTTATTGTGAAAATTGGGAGCGGATTGCTCGATCAAGGAGTGGATTTAAGAAAAGCTGAGCATATTTGGAGTAATTGAACAGATGTACTGCGATCTGTGTGCGCACCGGAGCAGGCAGCCCCAATGTAACTTGGAACACAGCTGTTTAACAATTCGGTCATTGCAGCTGGAATCACACTTCTTCTCAAGCTGCACAACATGAGGCGACATTATGAGAAAATCCGTCTTAAATGGACAGATAATGAATCGAAACTGACCACCATCCGCTTAAACAGACACAGAATGATCCGGGTCTTCAAGTACATCCCTTTTACACAGATGCAGAATGATCCTTGACTGGCAGCAGTTCCCTTTTAAAAGAATAAAGTGAGATTTCTATCATCCCTGAAGGCAATTGTGCAGTGGGGCTCAGGACCACGCGGGGCAGAGACGGTTATTGAAGAACAGGTGATAGACAGGCAGGAAGGAGGGAGGGACGTAAAACCAGCCCAGACTGAAATATATATATATTTAAAATTTTAAGAAAATAAATACATTTAAATTTTATTTAAAAAAAATTGAATTTGATTTGTTTTTTAAATAAATAACTAATTGATTCATAATCTATATATTTTTTTGATTGAACGAAGGCTGTGTGACTGGAAGAATTCTATTAGAAATGAGTGGGTGCAGTCAATAAATTCCCAAACACAGTAAGCCCATGGTGGAGGACAAGCCACGAGGGAAGATGTGGGCTACAAAGGCGATCTTTTAAAGTCGCGTGTGTCTTTCTGCTGGATCTGACAGCAGCTGCTTGTACTGTGAAAGAGGTCAAATGTAATAGAGGCCAGTGCAGGCAGAACAGAAAAAAGCACGTTTTTTTTGGAAGTTACAAAGTTGGGATTGTATATAAATATACATATATATATATATACATACATGTATAAACAAAGTCAGTCAGTCATATCTTGTCTTGTCTTGATTTGATTTGAAAATAAGGGTGGAGGATGTAATCATGTCACACAGCCCACACGCAAGCCCTCGATAAATAGCTATATTTCTAACTTGTGTATTTTCCCTTCTTTCAGTTGTGGAATAGAAAAATCCCACAGCAGATTCTTCTACTTTCAGAGAGTCCACGAAGGAGTGTTCAATCAAATCAGCATGGTTTCGAGTTGCATGTAATGCATTTTTCTCACATGACAGTAAGATCGCACAGCACGTTTGAACACACACTGGCTTACACAAACACACAAACAAACTAAAATTCCTGCACCCTCTAAGGCAGTTTTTGAAATTTGAAACTTGAACTCCGGGACAGACAGCACATCGCTTTTACACAGACACAGAATGATGCGGGTCTGATAGCACACCATTTTAAACAGGCAGAGAATGATCCCCGACCGACAAACACCTACCCTTAAAAGTGACACGGAAACAGAATGAATAAAAACAGATAAATAAGTAAAACTCAGCAGGTCGTGCAGATTCTGTGGATGAAGAATCCGGTTTCACGTTCTGTCGGATAATCATTCCGATATTTTAGGAAAACGTTCAAGATTACAGATTATTTCAAAAAATATAGCGCCTGGAAAAAATACGCAGCGAGAAAAGTCAAATGGGAACGTCTGTGATACAGCGGAACGCAGGAGTGATTAAATAATAAACAGCACAATGGAGAAAGGCAAAGTGGGTGGTAATCGGGCAATAACGTAACAAAGGATGGTCCAGAGGAGGTGTTAGTGGGAACAGCAGAACCATTACCAGACAATGGGAGCGGTGCTTATGATCCGATACGTTGAACCTAATGTTGAGGCCAGAAGACGATAACATGCCAACAATATAGGGTGTCACCGCCTTTTAATCAGACCAGGCAGCTTGGCCAGCCCGGATTGATTTCCTGTCCGCTTTGAATTCGGCAGCCAAGCGACTAATTCAAAAGGCAGCTTCTCTCATCTACTCAGCTCGAGAGAAACAGGACGCACTCATATTCAGGTCAGAGGTGGACATTGACGCTGAATGTTTGCTTATCCCCATTGAGGTGAGCTTATGCGGACAGACAGGAAGATATACTGATCAAGTATTGGCCGGAACCAAACACGGGTTTAGGTTATCCAACGAGTCACAGAGCCGAGTACCTCTGAGATACTTTAACTTTACTCACATTGGCGGGTTTCACTTTGCTCTGGGATTTGGACGCTGTGGGAACATCGGCGCAAAATCACACGTTTTACCGTGAAATATATCTGTTTTCCCACATGTCGAGCGGCTGTGAGAAGCGGAACTTTGAGTAAAAAATGGCGGGGCTCGTCCGGGATTTGGCCCGCGACCTCTCGCATTTCAAATGTGATCATCCTTCTCAGCGAGATTCGGACCCCTGGACCAACGAAGCGCCGACAGTGAAGAGTGTAGCTCTCAGATTCTGCCGGGAGTGAGAAAAGGTATTCGGCCCATTGTGCTTGTGCTGTCCCTCAGAGACCTAGCGAATCAGTTCCCCTCTCCATAGCCCTGCAAATGTTATCCTTTTGACGAATATATTATTAATTTGAGAAATGACATGAGCAAAGTACAGCATCCTTGTAAGTAAAAGGGGAATTTGGCGATGAGGTTAAATGTGATTGACAATACGACCAGCGGTGTCAATGCTGTAAGGCAACGCCGAGGAGGATGGGATTTGAACCCATGCGTGCAGAGTACAATGGATTAGCAGTCCATCGCCTTAACCTCTCTCGCATTCAGCATAGCATCAGCCATTCAACCTCCTGCTTTTTTTTTATCCAAACAGAAATAACGCGCAACAAAGTCCACTTCACAGCTTGCTGTGTCCGTGGATGCAGATCGACAATGATGAAAACGTGCCATAAGATTCTTGAAGCAAACAGCCTTCCTCAACTTCATGTAAGTGACTGCAAGAGATGGTTGGTTTTTCGGCAGAATCACAACAAAGAAAATAAAATTTCAGGTAGCGAGCTATTTGACCGCCGCAGGGCTCAAACCTGCAATCTTCTGTAACTTCTCAGTTATAATCGAAGTCAGATGCTTTATCCATCAGGCTACGCGGCCACTGCCATCAGTGCCTAATGTGTTGTTGCATATATTGGGAGAAAATTCGGGGCAACTGCAATATCAAGGAGTGGATTTCGGAAAAGACGAGCATATTTCGATTAAATGAACAGATGCACTGCGATCTGGGTGCGCATCGGCGCAGGGCTCGTTTTATCCCCATCGCTCAGGTCTCTCTCTGATCTCAGGCCTGGGGTCACTGCTCGTTTTATCCCCATCGCTCAGGTCCCTCTCTGATCTCAGGCCTGGGGTCACTGCTCCTTTTATCCCCATCGCTCAGGTCCCTCTCTGATCTCAGGCCTGGGGTCACTGCTCCTTTTATCCCCATCGCTCAGGTCCCTCTCTGATCTCATGCCTCGGGTCCCCGCCCCTTTTATCCCCATCGCTCAGGTCCCTCTCTGATCTCAGGCCTGGGGTCACTGCTCCTTTTATCCCCATCGCTCAGGTCCCTCTCTGATCTCAGGCCTGGGGTCACTGCTCCTTTTATCCCCATCGCTCAGGTCCCTCTCTGAACTCAGGCCTGGGGTCACTGCTCCTTTTATCGCCATCGCTCAGGTCCCTCTCTGATCTCAGGCCTCGGGTCACTGCTCCTTTTATCCCCATCGCTCAGGTCCCTCTCTGATCTCAGGCATGGGGTCCCTGCTCCTTTTATCCCCATCGCTCAGGTCCCTCTCTGATCTCAGGCATGGGGTCCCTGCTCCTTTTATCCCCATCGCTCAGGTCCCTCTCTGATCTCAGGCATGGGGTCCCTGCTCCTTTTATCCCCATCGCTCAGGTCCCTCTCTGATCTCAGGCCTGGGTACCCTGCTCCTTTTATCCCCATCGCTCAGGTCCCTCTCTGATCTCAGGCATGGGGTCCCTGCTCCTTTTATCCCCATCGCTCAGGTCCCTCTCTGATCTCAGGCATGGGGTCCCTGCTCCTTTTATCCCCATCGCTCAGGTCCCTCTCTGATCTCAGGCATGGGGTCCCTGCTCCTTTTATCCCCATCGCTTAGGTCCCTCTCTGATCTCAGGCATGGGGTCCCTGCTCCTTTTATCCCCATCGCTTAGGTCCCTCTCTGATCTCAGGCATGGGGTCCCTGCTCCTTTTATCCCCATCTCTCAGGTCCCTCTCTGAGCTCAGGCCTGGGGTCACTGCTCCATTTATCCCCATCGTTCAGTTCGCACTCTGATCTCAGGCCTAGGGACAGTGCTCCTTTTATCCCCATCGCTCAGGTCCCTCTCTGATCTCATGCCTCGGGTCCCCGCTCCTTTTATGCCCATCGTTCAGGTCCCTCTCTGATCTCAGGCCTGGGGTCACTGCTCCTTTTATCCCCATCGTTCAGTTCCCACTCTGATCTCAGGCCTGGGGTCACTGCTCCTTTTATCCCCATCGCTCAGGTCCCGCTCTGATCTCAGGTCTGGAGTCACTGCTCCTTTTATCCCCATCGCTCAGGTCCCTCTCTGATCTCAGGCCTGGGGACAGTGCTCCTTTTATCCCCATCGCTCAGGTCCCTCTCTGATCTCAGGCCTGGGTACCCTGCTCCTTTTATCCCCATCGCTCAGGTCCCTCTCTGATCTCAGGTCTGGAGTCACTGCTCCTTTTATCCCCATCGCTCAGGTCCCTCTCTGATCTCAGGCCTCGTGTCCCCGCTCCTTTTATCCCCATCGCTCAGGTCCCTCTCTGATCTCAGGCCTCGTGTCCCCGCTCCTTTTATCCCCATCGCTCAGGTCCCTCTCTGATCTCAGGCCTGGGTACCCTGCTCCTTTTATCCCCATCGCTCAGGTCCCTCTCTGATCTCAGGCCTGTGTACCCTGCTCCTTTTATCCCCATCGCTCAGGTCCCTCTCTGATCTCAGGCCTGGGGACAGTGCTCCTTTTATCCCCTTCGCTCAGGTCCCTCTCTGATCTCAGGCCTGTGTACCCTGCTCCTTTTATCCCCATCGCTCAGGTCCCTCTCTTATCTCAGGTCTGGAGTCTCTGCTCCTTTTATCCCATCGCTCAGGTCCCTCTCTGATCTCAGGCCTGGGGTCACTGCTCCTTTTATCCCCATCGCTCAGGTCCCTCTCTGATCTCAGGCCTAGGGACAGTGCTCCTTTTATCCCCATCGCTCAGGTCCCTCTCTGATCTCAGGCCTAGGGACAGTGCTCCTTTTATCCCCGTCGCTCAGGTCCCTCTCTGATCTCAGGCCTGGGGTCACTGCTCCTTTTATCCCCATCGCTCAGGTCTCTCTCTGATCTCAGGCCTGGGGTCACTGCTCCTTTTATCCCCATCGCTCAGGTCCCTCTCTGATCTCAGGCCTGGGGTCACTGCTCCTTTTATCCCCATCGCTCAGGTCCCTCTCTGATCTCAGGCCTGGGGTCACTGCTCCTTTTATCCCCATCGCTCAGGTCCCTCTCTGATCTCAGGCCTGGGTACCCTGCTCCTTTTATCCCCATCGCTCAGGTCCCTCTCTGATCTCAGGCCTGGGGTCCCTGCTCCTTTTATCCCCATCGCTCAGGTCCCTCTCTGATCTCAGGCCTGGGGTCACTGCTCCTTTTATCCCCATCGCTCAGGTCCCTCTCTTATCTCAGGCCTGGGGACAGTGCTCCTTTTATCGCCATCGCTCAGGTCCCTCTCTGATCTCAGGCCTGGGGACAGTGCTCCTTTTATCCCCATCACTCAGGTCCCTCTCTGATCTCAGGTCTGGAGTCACTGCTCCTTTTATCCCATCGCTCAGTTCCCTCTCTGATCTCAGGCCTGGGTCACCTCTCCTTTTATCCCCATCGCTCAGGTCCCTCTCTGATCTCAGGCCGAGGGACAGTGCTCCTTTTATTCCCATCGCTCAGGTCCCTCTCTGATCTCAGGCCTGGAGTCACTGCTCCTTTTATCCCCATCGCTCAGGTCGCTCTCTGATCTCAGGCCTGGGTCACCTCTCCTTTTATCCCCATCGCTCAGGTCGCTCTCTGATCTCAGGCCTGGGGACAGTGCTCCTTTTATTCCCATCGCTCAGGTCCCTCTCTGATCTCAGGCCTAGGGACAGTGCTCCTTTTATCCCCATCGCTCAGTTCCCTCTCTGATCTCAGGCCTGGGTAGCCTGCTCCTTTTATCCCCATCGCTCAGGTCTCTCTCTGATCTCAGGCCTGTGGTCACTGCTCCTTTTATCCCCATCGCTCAGGTCCCTCTCTGATCTCAGGCCTGGGGACAGTACTCCTTTTATCCCCATCGCTCAGGTCCCTCTCTGATCTCAGGCCTGGGGTCACTGCTACTTTTATCCCCATCGCTCAGGTCCCGCTCTGATCTCAGGCCTCGGGTCCCCGCTCCTTTTATCCCCATCGTTCAGGTCCCTCTCTGATCTCAGGCCTAGGGACAGTGCTCCTTTTATCCCCATCGCTCAGGTCCCTCTCTGATCTCAGGCCTGGAGTCACTGCTCCTTTTATCCCCATCGCTCAGGTCCCTCTCTGATCTCAGGCCTGGGGTCACTGCTCCTTTTATCCCCATCGCTCAGGTCTCTCTCTGATCTCAGGCCTAGGGACAGTGCTCCTTTTATCCCCATCGCTCAGGTCCCTCTCTGATCTCAGGCCTGGAGTCACTGCTCCTTTTATCCCCATCGCTCAGGTCCCTCTCTGATCTCAGGCCTGGGGTCACTGCTCCTATTATCCCCATCGCTCAGGTCTCTCTCTGATCACAGGCCTGGGGTCACTGCTCCTTTTATCCCCATCGCTCAGGTCCCTCTCTGATCTCAGGCCTGGGGTCACTGCTCCTTTTATCCCCATCGTTCAGTTCCCACTCTGATCTCAGGCCTGGGGTCACCTCTCCTTTTATCCCCATCGCTCAGGTCCCTCTCTGATCTCAGGCCTAGGGACAGTGCTCCTTTTATCCCCATCGCTCAGGTCCCTCTCTGATCTCAGCCTGGGTACCCTGCTCCTTTTATCCCCATCGCTCAGGTCCCTCTCTGATCTCAGGTCTGGAGTCACTGCTCCTTTTATCCCCATCGCTCAGGTCCCTCTCTGATCTCAGGCCTGGGGTCCCTGCTCCTTTTATCCCCATCGCTCAGGTCCCTCTCTGATCTCAGGTCTGGAGTCACTGCTCCTTTTATCCCCATCGCTCAGGTCCCTCTCTGATCTCAGGCCTGGGGTCCCTGCTCCTTTTATCCCCATCGCTCAGGTCCCTCTCTGATCACAGGCCTGGGGTCACTGCTCCTTTTATCCCCATCGCTCAGGTCCCTCTCTGATCTCAGGCCTGGGGTCCCTGCTCCTTTTATCCCCATCGCTCAGGTCCCTCTCTGATCACAGGCCTGGGGTCACTGCTCCTTTTATCCCCATCGCTCAGGTCCCTCTCTGATCTCAGGCCTGGGTAGCCTGCTCCTTTTATCCCCATCGCTCAGGTCCCTCTCTGATCTCAGGCCTGGGGTCACTGCTCCTTTTATCCCCATCGCTCAGGTCCCTCTCTGATCTCAGGCCTGGGGTCACTGCTCCTTTTATCGCCATCTCTCAGGTCCCTCTCTGATCTCAGGCCTGGGTACCCTGCTCCTTTTATTCCCATCTCTCAGGTCCCTCTCTGAGCTCAGGCCTGGGTACCCTGCTCCTTTTATCCCCATCGCTCAGGTCCCTCTCTGATCTCAGGCCTGGGGTCACCGCTCCTTTTATCGCCATCGCTCAGGTCCCTCTCTGATCTCAGGCCTGGGGTCACTGCTCCTTTTATCCCCATCGCTCAGGTCCCTCTCTGATCTCAGGCCTGGAGTCCCTGCTCCTTTTATCCCATCGCTCAGTTCCCTCTCTGATCTCAGGCCTGGGGTCACCTCTCCTTTTATCCCCATCGCTCAGGTCCCTCTCTGATCTCAGGCCTAGGGACAGTGCTCCTTTTATCCCCATCGCTCAGGTCCCTCTCTGATCTCAGGTCTGGAGTCACTGCTCCTTTTATCCCCATCGCTCAGTTCCCTCTCTGATCTCAGGCCTGGGTAGCCTGCTCCTTTTATCCCCATCGCTCAGGTCTCTCTCTCATCTCAGGCCTGTGGTCACTGCTCCTTTTATCCCCATCGCTCAGGTCCCTCTCTGATCTCAGCCTGGGTACCCTGCTCCTTTTATCCCCATCGCTCAGGTCCCTCTCTGATCTCAGGACTGGGGTCACTGCTACTTTTATCCCCATCGCTCAGGTCCCTCTCTGATCTCAGGCCTAGGGACAGTGCTCCTTTTATCCCCATCGTTCAGGTCCCTCTCTGATCTCAGGCCTAGGGACAGTGCTCCTTTTATCCCCATCGCTCAGGTCCCTCTCTGATCTCAGGCCTGGGGTCACTGCTCCTATTATCCCCATCGCTCAGGTCCCTCTCTGATCACAGGCCTGGGGTCACTGCTCTTTTATCCCCATCGCTCAGGTCCCTCTCTGATCTCAGGCCTGGGGTCACTGCTCCTTTTATCCCCATCGCTCAGGTCCCTCTCTGATCTCAGGCCTAGGGACAGTGCTCCTTTTATCCCCATCGCTCAGGTCCCTCTCTGATCTCAGGTCTGGAGTCACTGCTCCTTTTATCCCCATCGCTCAGGTCCCTCTCTGATCTCAGGCCTGGGGTCCCTGCTCCTTTTATCCCCATCGCTCAGGTCCCTCTCTGATCTCAGGTCTGGAGTCACTGCTCCTTTTATCCCCATCGCTCAGGTCGCTCTCTGATCTCATGCCTCGGGTCCCCGCTCCTTTGATCCCCATCGTTCAGGTCCCTCTCTGATCTCAGGCCTGGGGTCACTGCTCCTTTTATCCCCATCGCTCAGGTCCCTCTCTGATCTCAGGCCTGGGGTCACTGCTCCTTTTATCGCCATCGCTCAGGTCCCTCTCTGATCTCAGGCCTGGGGTCACTGCTCCTTTTATCCCCATCGTTCAGTTCCCTCTCTGATCTCAGGCCTGGGTACCCTGCTCCTTTTATTCCCATCTCTCAGGTCCCTCTCTGAGCTCAGGCCTGGGTACCCTGCTCCTTTTATCCCCATCGCTCAGGTCCCTCTCTGATCTCAGGCCTGGGGTCACTGCTCCTTTTATCCCCATCGCTCAGGTCCCTCTCTGATCTCAGGCCTGGGGTCACCGCTCCTTTTATCCCCATCGCTCAGGTCCCTCTCTGATCTCAGGCCTGGGGACAGTGCTCCTTTTATCCCCATCGCTCAGGTCCCTCTCTGATCTCAGGCCTGGGGACAGTGCTCCTTTTATCCCCATCGCTCAGGTCCCTCTCTGATCTCAGGCCTGGGGACAGTGCTCCTTTTATCCCCATCGCTCAGGTCCCTCTCTGATCTCAGGCCTGTGTACCCTGCTCCTTTTATCCCCATCGCTCAGGTCCCTCTCTGACCTCAGGCCTGGGGACAGTGCTCCTTTTATCCCCATCGCTCAGGTCGCTCTCTGATCTCAGGCCTAGGGACAGTGCTCCTTTTATCCCCATCGCTCAGGTCCCTCTCTGATCTCAGGCCTGGGTACCCTGCTCCTTTTATCCCCATCGCTCGGGTCCCTCTCTGATCTCAGGCCTCGGGTCCCCGCTCCTTTTATCCCCATCGCTCAGGTCCCTCTCTGATCTCAGGCCTGGGGACAGTGCTCCTTTTATCCCCATCGCTCAGGTCCCTCTCTGATCTCAGGCCTGGGGTCACTGCTCCTTTTATCCCCATTGCTCAGGTCCCTCTCTGATCTCAGGCCTGGGGACAGTGCTCCTTTTATCCCCATCGCTCAGGTCCCTCTCTGATCTCAGGCCTCGGGTCCCCGCTCCTTTTATCCCCATCGTTCAGGTCCCTCTCTGATCTCAGTCTTGGGGTCACTGCTCCTTTTATCCCCATCGCTCAGGTCCCTCTCTGATCTCAGGCCTCGGGTCCCTGCTCCTTTTATCCCCATCTCTCAGGTCTCTCTCTGAGCTCAGGTTTGGGGTCACTGCTCCTTTTATGCCCATCGTTCAGTTCCCTCTCTGATCTCAGGCCTAGGGACAGTGCTCCTTTTATCCCCATCGCTCAGGTCCCTCTCTGATCTCAGGCCTGGGTACCCTGCTCCTTTTATCCCCATCGCTCAGGTCTCTCTCTGATCTCAGGCCTGGGGTCACTGCTCCTTTTATCCCCATCGCTCAGGTCCCTCTCTGATCTCAGGCCTGGGGTCACTGCTCCTTTTATCCCCATCGCTCAGTTCCCTCTCTGATCTCAGGCCTGGGGACAGTGCTCCTTTTATCCCCATCGATCAGGTCCCTCTCTGATCTCAGGTCTGGAGTCATTGCTCCTTTTATCCCATCGCTCAGTTCCCACTCTGATCTCAGGCCTGGGGTCACTGCTCCTTTTATCCCCATCGCTCAGGTCCCTCTCTGATCTCAGGTCTGGAGTCATTGCTCCTTTTATCCCATCGCTCAGTTCCCACTCTGATCTCAGGCCTGGGTCACCTCTCCTTTTATCCCCATCGCTCAGGTCCCTCTCTGATCTCAGGCCTAGGGACAGTGCTCCTTTTATTCCCATCGCTCAGGTCCCTCTCTGATCTCAGCCTGGGTACCCTGCTCCTTTTATCCCCATCGCTCAGGTCCCTCTCTGATCTCAGGCCTGGGGACAGTACTCCTTTTATCCCCATCGCTCAGGTCCCTCTCTGATCTCAGGCCTGGGGTCACTGCTACTTTTATCCCCATCGCTCAGGTCCCGCTCTGATCTCAGGCCTCGGGTCCCCGCTCCTTTTATCCCCATCGTTCAGGTCCCTCTCTGATCTCAGGCCTAGGGACAGTGCTCCTTTTATCCCCATCGCTCAGGTCCCTCTCTGATCTCAGGCCTGGAGTCACTGCTCCTTTTATCCCCATCGCTCAGGTCCCTCTCTGATCTCAGGCATGGGGTCTCTGCTCCTTTTATCCCCATCGCTCAGGTCCCTCTCTGATCTCAGGCCTGGGGTCACTGCTCCTATTATCCCCATCGCTCAGGTCCCTCTCTGATCTCAGGCCTGGGGACAGTGCTCCTTTTATCCCCATCGCTCAGGTCCCTCTCTGATCTCAGGCCTGGGGACAGTGCTCCTTTTATCCCCATCGCTCAGGTCCCTCTCTGATCTCAGGCCTGTGTACCCTGCTCCTTTTATCCCCATCGCTCAGGTCCCTCTCTGACCTCAGGCCTGGGGACAGTGCTGCTTTTATCCCCATCGCTCAGGTCCCTCTCTGATCTCACGCCTAGGGACAGTGCTCCTTTTATCCCCATCGCTCAGGTCGCTCTCTGATCTCAGGCCTAGGGACAGTGCTCCTTTTATCCCCATCGCTCAGGTCCCTCTCTGATCTCAGGCCTGGGTACCCTGCTCCTTTTATCCCCATCGCTCGGGTCCCTCTCTGATCTCAGGCCTCGGGTCCCCGCTCCTTTTATCCCCATCGCTCAGGTCCCTCTCTGATCTCAGGCCTGGGGTCACTGCTCCTTTTATCACCATCGCTCAGGTCCCTCTCTGATCTCAGGCCTCGGGTCCCCGCTCCTTTTATCCCCATCGTTCAGGTCCCTCTCTGATCTCAGTCTTGGGGTCACTGCTCCTTTTATCCCCATCGCTCAGGTCCCTCTCTGATCTCAGGCCTCGGGTCCCTGCTCCTTTTATCCCCATCTCTCAGGTCTCTCTCTGAGCTCAGGTTTGGGGTCACTGCTCCTTTTATGCCCATCGTTCAGTTCCCACTCTGATCTCGGGCCTGGGGTCACCGCTCCTTTTTTCCCCATCGCTCAGGTCCCTCTCTGATCTCAGGCCTAGGGACAGTGCTCCTTTTATCCCCGTCGCTCAGGTCCCTCTCTGATCTCAGGCCTGGGTAGCCTGCTCCTTTTATCCCCATCGCTCAGGTCTCTCTCTGATCTCAGGCCTGGGGTCACTGCTCCTTTTATCCCCATCGCTCAGGTCCCTCTCTGATCTCAGGCCTGGGGTCACTGCTCCTTTTATCCCCATCGCTCAGGTCCCTCTCTGATCTCAGGCCTGGGGACAGTGCTCCTTTTATCGCCATCGCTCAGGTCCCTCTCTGATCTCAGGTCTGGAGTCATTGCTCCTTTTATCCCATCGCTCAGTTCCCACTCTGATCTCAGGCCTGGGGTCACTGCTCCTTTTATCCCCATCGCTCAGGTCCCTCTCTGATCTCAGGTCTGGAGTCATTGCTCCTTTTATCCCATCGCTCAGTTCCCACTCTGATCTCAGGCCTGGGTCACCTCTCCTTTTATCCCCATCGCTCAGGTCCCTCTCTGATCTCAGGCCTAGGGACAGTGCTCCTTTTATTCCCATCGCTCAGGTCCCTCTCTGATCTCAGCCTGGGTACCCTGCTCCTTTTATCCCCATCGCTCAGGTCCCTCTCTGATCTCAGGCCTGGGGACAGTACTCCTTTTATCCCCATCGCTCAGGTCCCTCTCTGATCTCAGGCCTGGGGTCACTGCTACTTTTATCCCCATCGCTCAGGTCCCGCTCTGATCTCAGGCCTCGGGTCCCCGCTCCTTTTATCCCCATCGTTCAGGTCCCTCTCTGATCTCAGGCCTAGGGACAGTGCTCCTTTTATCCCCATCGCTCAGGTCCCTCTCTGATCTCAGGCCTGGAGTCACTGCTCCTTTTATCCCCATCGCTCAGGTCCCTCTCTGATCTCAGGCATGGGGTCTCTGCTCCTTTTATCCCCATCGCTCAGGTCCCTCTCTGATCTCAGGCCTGGGGTCACTGCTCCTATTATCCCCATCGCTCAGGTCCCTCTCTGATCTCAGGCCTGGGGTCACTGCTCCTTTTATCCCCATCGTTCAGTTCCCACTCTGATCTCAGGCCTGGGGTCACCTCTCCTTTTATCCCCATCGCTCAGGTCCCTCTCTGATCTCAGGCCTAGGGACAGTGCTCCTTTTATCCCCATCGCTCAGGTCCCTCTCTGATCTCAGGTCTGGAGTCACTGCTCCTTTTATCCCCATCGCTCAGGTCCCTCTCTGATCTCAGGCCTGGGGTCCCCGCTCCTTTTATCCCCATCGCTCAGGTCCCACTCTGATCTCAGGCCTGGGGACAGTGCTCCTTTTATCCCCATCGTTCAGGTCCCTCTCTGATCTCAGGCCTGGGGTCCCCGCTCCTTTTATCGCCATCGTTCAGGTCCCTCTCTGATCTCAGGCCTGGGGTCACTGCTCCTTTTATTCCCATCTCTCAGGTCCCTCTCTGAGCTCAGGCCTGGGTACCCTGCTCCTTTTATCCCCATCGCTCAGGTCCCTCTCTGATCTCAGGCCTGGGGTCACCGCTCCTTTTATCCCCATCGCTCAGGTCCCTCTCTGATCTCAGGCCTGGGTACCCTGCTCCTTTTATCCCCATCGCTCAGGTCTCTCTCTGATCTCAGGCCTGGGGTCACTGCTCCTTTTATCCCCATCGCTCAGGTCCCTCTCTGATCTCAGGCCTGGGGTCCCTGCTCCTTTTATCCCCATTGCTCAGGTCCCTCTCTGATCTCAGGCCTGGGGTCACTGCTCCTTTTATCCCCATCGCTCAGGTCCCTCTCTGATCTCAGGTCTGGAGTCCCTGCTCCTTTTATCCCATCGCTCAGTTCCCTCTCTGATCTCAGGCCTGGGGTCACCTCTCCTTTTATCCCCATCGCTCAGGTCCCTCTCTGATCTCAGGCCTAGGGACAGTGCTCCTTTTATTCCCATCGCTCAGGTCCCTCTCTGATCTCAGCCTGGGTACCCTGCTCCTTTTATCCCCATCGCTCAGGTCCCTCTCTGATCTCAGGTCTGGAGTCACTGCTCCTTTTATCCCCATCGCTCAGGTCGCTCTCTGATCTCAGGCCTGGGGACAGTGCTCCTTTTATCCCCATCGCTCAGGTCCCTCTCTGATCTCAGGCCTAGGGACAGTGCTCCTTTTATCCCCATCGCTCAGGTCCCTCTCTGATCTCAGGCCTCGGGTACCCTGCTCCTTTTATCCCCATCGCTCAGGTCTCTCTCTCATCTCAGGCCTGGGTACCCTGCTCCTTTTATCCCCATCGCTCAGGTCTCTCTCTCATCTCAGGCCTGGGGTCACCTCTCCTTTTATCCCCATCGCTCAGGTCCCTCTCTGATCTCAGGCCTGGGGTCACTGCTCCTTTTATCCCCATCGCTCAGGTCCCTCTCTGATCTCAGGCCTAGGGACAGTGCTCCTTTTATCCCCATCGCTCAGGTCCCTCTCTGATCTCAGGTCTGGAGTCACTGCTCCTTTTATCCCCATCGCTCAGGTCCCTCTCTGATCTCAGGCCTGGGGTCCCTGCTCCTTTTATCCCCATCGCTCAGGTCCCTCTCTGATCTCAGGTCTGGAGTCACTGCTCCGTTTATCCCCATCGCTCAGGTCCCTCTCTGATCTCATGCCTCGGGTCCCCGCTCCTTTGATCCCCATCGTTCAGGTCCCTCTCTGATCTCAGGCCTGGGGTCACTGCTCCTTTTATCCCCATCGCTCAGGTCCCTCTCTGATCTCAGGCCTGGGGTCACTGCTCCTTTTATCGCCATCGCTCAGGTCCCTCTCTGATCTCAGGCCTGGGTACCCTGCTCCTTTTATTCCCATCTCTCAGGTCCCTCTCTGAGCTCAGGCCTGGGTACCCTGCTCCTTTTATCCCCATCGCTCAGGTCCCTCTCTGATCTCAGGCCTGGGGTCACCGCTCCTTTTATCCCCATCGCTCAGGTCCCTCTCTGATCTCAGGCCTGGGGACAGTGCTCCTTTTATCCCCATCGCTCAGGTCCCTCTCTGACCTCAGGCCTGGGGACAGTGCTGCTTTTATCCCCATCGCTCAGGTCCCTCTCTGATCTCACGCCTAGGGACAGTGCTCCTTTTATCCCCATCGCTCAGGTCGCTCTCTGATCTCAGGCCTAGGGACAGTGCTCATTTTATCCCCATCGCTCAGGTCCCTCTCTGATCTCAGGCCTGTGTACCCTGCTCCTTTTATCCCCATCGCTCGGGTCCCTCTCTGATCTCAGGCCTCGGGTCCCCGCTCCTTTTATCCCCATCGCTCAGGTCCCTCTCTGATCTCAGGCCTGGGGACAGTGCTCCTTTTATCCCCATCGCTCAGGTCCCTCTCTGATCTCAGGCCTGGGTACCCTGCTCCTTTTATCCCCATTGCTCAGGTCCCTCTCTGATCTCAGGCCTGGGGACAGTGCTCCTTTTATCCCCATCGCTCAGGTCCCTCTCTGATCTCAGGCCTCGGGTCCCCGCTCCTTTTATCCCCATCGCTCAGGTCCCTCTCTGATCTCAGGCCTGGGGTCACTGCTACTTTTATCCCCATCGCTCAGGTCCCGCTCTGATCTCAGGCCTCGGGTCCCCGCTCCTTTTATCCCCATCGTTCAGGTCCCTCTCTGATCTCAGTCTTGGGGTCACTGCTCTTTTTATCCCCATCGCTCAGGTCCCTCTCTGATCTCAGGCCTCGGGTCCCTGCTCCTTTTATCCCCATCGCTCAGGTCCCTCTCTGATCTCAGGCATGGGGTCCCTGCTCCTTTTATCCCCATCGCTCAGGTCCCTCTCTGATCTCAGGCCTGGGTTCACTGCTCCTATTATCCCCATCGCTCAGGTCCCTCTCTGATCACAGGCCTGGGGTCACTGCTCCTTTTATCCCCATCGCTCAGGTCCCTCTCTGATCTCAGGCCTGGGGTCACTGCTCCTTTCATCCCCATCGTTCAGTTCCCACTCTGATCTCAGGCCTGGGGTCACCTCTCCTTTTATCCCCATCGCTCAGGTCCCTCTCTGATCTCAGGCCTAGGGACAGTGCTCCTTTTATTCCCATCGCTCAGGTCCCTCTCTGATTTCAGGCCTGGGTAGCCTGCTCCTTTTATCCCCATCGCTCAGGTCCCTCTCTGATCTCAGGTCTGGAGTCACTGCTCCTTTTATCCCCATCGCTCAGGTCCCTCTCTGATCTCAGGCCTAGGGACAGTGCTCCTTTTATCCCCATCGCTCAGGTCCCTCTCTGATCTCAGGCCTGGGTAGCCTGCTCCTTTTATCCCCATCGCTCAGGTCTCTCTCTGATCTCAGGCCTGTGGTCACTGCTCCTTTTATCCCCATCGCTCAGGTCCCTCTCTGATCTCAGGCCTGGGGACAGTGCTCCTTTTATCCCCATCGCTCCGGTCCCTCTCTGATCTCAGGTCTGGAGTCCCTGCTCCTTTTATCCCCATCGCTCAGGTCCCTCTCTGATCTCAGGCCTGGAGTCACTGCTCCTTTTATCCCCATCGCTCAGGTCCATCTCTGATCACAGGCCTGGGGTCACTGCTCCTTTTATCCCCATCGCTCAGGTCCCTCTCTGATCTCAGGCCTGGGGTCACTGCTCCTTTTATCCCCATCGCTCAGGTCCCTCTCTGATCTCAGGCCTGGGGACAGTGCTCCTTTTATTCCCATCGCTCAGGTCCCTCTCTGATCTCAGGCCTGGGGACAGTGCTCCTTTTATCCCTATCGCTCAGGTCCCTCTCTGATCTCAGGTCTGGAGTCCCTGCTCCTTTTATCCCCATCGCTCAGGTCCCACTCTGATCTCAGGCCTGGAGTCACTGCTCCTTTTATCCCCATCGTTCAGTTCCCTCTCTGATCTCAGGCCTGGGGTCACCTCTCCTTTTATCCCCATCGCTCAGGTCCCTCTCTGATCTCAGGCCTGGGGTCACCTCTCATTTTATCCCCATCGCTCAGGTCCCTCTCTGATCTCAGGCCTAGGGACAGTGCTCCTTTTATTCCCATCGCTCAGGTCCCTCTCTGATCTCAGGCCTGGGTAGCCTGCTCCTTTTATCCCCATCGCTCAGGCCTCTCTCTGATCTCAGGCCTGGGGTCACTGCTCCTTTTATCCCCATCGCTCAGGTCCCACTCTGATCTCAGGCCTGGGGACAGTGCTCCTTTTATCCCCATCGCTCAGGTCCCTCTCTGATCTCAGGTCTGGAGTCCCTGCTCCTTTTATCCCCATCGCTCAGGTCCCTCTCTGATCTCAGACCTGGAGTCACTGCTCCTTTTATCCCCATCGCTCAGGCCTCTCTCTGATCTCAGGCCTGGGTACCCTGCTCCTTTTATCCCCATCGCTCAGGTCCCTCTCTGATCTCAGGCCTCGTGTCCCCGCTCCTTTTATCCCCATCGCTCAGGTCCCTCTCTGATCTCAAGCCTGGGGTCACTGCTCCTTTTATCCCCATCGCTCAGGTCCCTCTCTGATCTCAGGCCTGGGGTCACTGCTCCTTTTATCCCCATCGTTCAGTTCCCTCTCTGATCTCAGGCCTGGGGTCACTGCTCCTTTTATCCCCATCGCTCAGGTCCCTCTCTGATCTCAGGCCTAGGGACAGTGCTCCTTTTATTCCCATCGCTCAGGTCCCTCTCTGATCTCAGGCCTGGGGACAGTGCTCCTTTTATCCCTATCGCTCAGGTCCCTCTCTGATCTCAGGTCTGGAGTCCCTGCTCCTTTTATCCCCATCGCTCAGGTCCCACTCTGATCTCAGGCCTGGGGTCACCTCTCCTTTTATCCCCATCGCTCAGGTCCCTCTCTGATCTCAGGCCTGGGGTCACCTCTCATTTTATCCCCATCGCTCAGGTCCCTCTCTGATCTCAGGCCTGGGGACAGTGCTCCTTTTATTCCCATCGCTCAGGTCCCTCTCTGATCTCAGGCCTGGGTAGCCTGCTCCTTTTATCCCCATCGCTCAGGCCTCTCTCTGATCTCAGGCCTGGGGTCACTGCTCCTTTTATCCCCATCGCTCAGGTCCCACTCTGATCTCAGGCCTGGGGACAGTGCTCCTTTTATCCCCATCGCTCAGGTCCCTCTCTGATCTCAGGTCTGGAGTCCCTGCTCCTTTTATCCCCATCGCTCAGGTCCCTCTCTGATCTCAGACCTGGAGTCACTGCTCCTTTTATCCCCATCGCTCAGGCCTCTCTCTGATCTCAGGCCTGGGTACCCTGCTCCTTTTATCCCCATCGCTCAGGTCCCTCTCTGATCTCAGGCCTCGTGTCCCCGCTCCTTTTATCCCCATCGCTCAGGTCCCTCTCTGATCTCAAGCCTGGGGTCACTGCTCCTTTTATCCCCATCGCTCAGGTCCCTCTCTGATCTCAGGCCTCGGGTCCCTGCTCCTTTTATCCCCATCGCTCAGGTCCCTCTCTGATCTCAGGCCTGGGGTCACTGCTCCTTTTATCCCCATCGCTCAGGTCCCTCTCTGATCACAGGCCTGGAGTCACTGCTCCTTTTATCCCCATCGCTCAGGTCCCTCTCTGATCTCAGGCATGGGGTCCCTGCTCCTTTTATCCCCATCGCTCAGGTCCCTCTCTGATCTCAGGCCTGGGGTCACTGCTCCTTTTATCCCCATCGCTCAGGTCCCTCTCTGATCTCAGGCCTGGGTAGCCTGCTCCTTTTATCACCATCGTTCAGGCCTCTCTCTGATCTCAGGCCTGGGGTCACTGCTCCTTTTATCCCCATCGCTCAGGTCCCTCTCTGATCTCAGGCCTCTGGTCCCTGCTCCTTTTATCCCCATCGCTCAGGTCCCTCTCTGATCTCAGGCCTGGGGTCACTGCTCCTTTTATCCCCATCGCTCAGGTCCCTCTCTGATCTCAGGCCTGGGGTCACTGCTCCTTTTATCCCCATCGCTCAGGTCCCTCTCTGATCTCAGGTCTGGAGTCACTGCTCCTTTTATCCCCATCGCTCAGGTCCCTCTCTGGTCTCAGGCCTGGGTAGCCTGCTCCTTTTATCCCCATCGCTCAGGCCTCTCTCTGATCTCAGGCCTGGGGTCACTGCTCCTTTTATCCCCATCGCTCAGGTCCCACTCTGATCTCAGGCCTGGGGACAGTGCTCCTTTTATCCCCATCGCTCAGGTCCCTCTCTGATCTCAGGTCTGGAGTCCCTGCTCCTTTTATCCCCATCGCTCAGGTCCCTCTCTGATCTCAAGCCTGGGGTCACTGCTCCTTTTATCCCCATCGCTCAGGTCCCTCTCTGATCTCAGGCCTCGGGTCCCCGCTCCTTTTATCCCCATCGTTCAGTTCCCACTCTGATCTCAGGCCTGGGGTCACCTCTGATTTTATCCCCATCGCTCAGGTCCCTCTCTGATCTCAGGCCTCGGGTCCCCGCTCCTTTTATTCCCATCGCTCAGGTCCCTCTCTGATCTCAGGCCTGGGTAGCCTGCTCCTTTTATCCCCATCGCTCAGGCCTCTCTCTGATCTCAGGCCTGGGGTCACTGCTCCTTTTATCCCCATCGCTCAGGTCCCACTCTGATCTCAGGCCTGGGGACAGTGCTCCTTTTATCCCCATCGCTCGGGTCCCTCTCTGATCTCAGGCCTCGGGTCCCCGCTCCTTTTATTCCCTTCGCTCAGGTCCCTCTCTGATCTCAGGCCTGGGTAGCCTGCTCCTTTTATCCCCATCGCTCAGGCCTCTCTCTGATCTCAGGCCTGGGTAGCCTGCTCCTTTTATCCCCATCGCTCAGGTCCCTCTCTGATCTCGGGCCTGGGTACCCTGCTCCTTTTATCCCCATCGCTCAGGTCCCTCTCTGATCTCAGGCCTCGTGTCCCCGCTCCTTTTATCCCCATCGCTCAGGTCCCTCTCTGATCTCAGGCCTGGGGTCACTGCTCCTTTTATCCCCATCGCTCAGGTCCCTCTCTGATCACAGGCCTGGAGTCACTGCTCCTTTTATCCCCATCGCTCAGGTCCCTCTCTGATCTCAGGCCTGGGGTCCCTGCTCCTTTTATCCCCATCGCTCAGGTCCCTCTCTGATCTCAGGCCTGGGGTCACTGCTCCTTTTATCCCCATCGCTCAGGTCCCTCTCTGATCTCAGGCCTGGGTAGCCTGCTCCTTTTATCCCCATCTCTCAGGCCTCTCTCTGATCTCAGGCCTGGGCTCACTGCTCCTTTTATCCCCATCGCTCAGGTCCCTCTCTGATCTCAGGCCTGGGGTCACTGCTCCTTTTATCCCCATCGTTCAGTTCCCACTCTGATCTCAGGCCTGGGGTCACCTCTCATTTTATCCCCATCGCTCAGGTCCCTCTCTGATCTCAGGCCTAGGGACAGTGCTCCTTTTATTCCCATCGCTTAGGTCCCTCTCTGATCTCAGGCCTGGGTACCCTGCTCCTTTTATCCCCATCGCTCAGGTCCCTCTCTGATCTCAGGTCTGGAGTCACTGCTCCTTTTATCCCCATCGCTCAGGTCGCTCTCTGATCTCAGGCCTGGGGACAGTGCTCCTTTTATCCCCATCGCTCAGGTCCCTCTCTGGTCTCAGGCCTGGGTAGCCTGCTCCTTTTATCCCCATCGCTCAGGCCTCTCTCTGATCTCAGGCCTGGGGTCACTGCTCCTTTTATCCCCATCGCTCAGGTCCCACTCTGATCTCAGGCCTGGGGACAGTGCTCCTTTTATCCCCATCGCTCAGGTCCCTCTCTGATCTCAGGTCTGGAGTCCCTGCTCCTTTTATCCCCATCGCTCAGGTCCCTCTCTGATCTCAGACCTGGAGTCACTGCTCCTTTTAGCCCCATCGCTCAGGTCCCTCTCTGATCTCAGGTCTGGGGTCCCTGCTCCTTTTATCCCCATCGCTCAGGTCCCTCTCTGATCTCAGGCCTGGGGTCACTGCTCCTTTTATCCCCATCGCTCAGGTCTCTCTCTGATCTCAGGCCTGGAGTCACTGCTCCTTTTATCCCCATCGCTCAGGTCCCTCTCTGATCTCAGGCCTGGGTACCCTGCTCCTTTTATCCCCATCGCTCAGGTCCCTCTCTGATCTCAGGCCTCGGGTCCCTGCTCCTTTTAGCCCCATCGCTCAGGTCCCTCTCTGATCTCAGGCCTGGGGTCACTGCTCCTTTTATCCCCATCGCTCAGGTCCCTCTCTGATCTCAGGCCTGGGGTCACTGCTCCTTTTATTCCCATCGTTCAGGTCTCTCTCTGATCTCAGGCCTGGGGTCACTGCTCCTTTTATCCCCATCGCTCAGGTCCCTCTCTGATCTCAGGCCTGGGGTCACTGCTCCTTTTATCCCCATCGCTCAGGTCCCTCTCTGATCTCAGTCCTCGGGTCACTGCTCATTTTATCCCCATCGCTCAGGTCCCCCTCTGATCTCAGGCCTGGGGTCACTGATCCTTTTATCCCCATCGCTCAGGTCCCTCTTTGATCTCAGGCCTGGGGTCACTGCTCTTTTTATCCCCATCGCTCAGGTCCCTCTCTGATCTCAGGCCTCGGGTCCCCGCTCCTTTTATCCCCATCGCTCAGGTCCCTCTCTGATCTCAGGCCTGGGGTCACTGCTCCTTTTATCCCCATCGCTCAGGTCCCTCTCTGATCTCAGGCCTGGGTACCCTGCTCCTTTTATCCCCATTGCTCAGGTCCCTCTCTGATCTCAGGCCTGGGGACAGTGCTACTTTTATCCCCATCACTCAGGTCCCTCTCTGATCTCAGGCCTCGGGTCCCCGCTCCTTTTTATCCCCATCGCTCAGGTCCCTCTCTGATCTCAGGCCTGGGGTCACTGCTACTTTTATCCCCATCGCTCAGGTCCCTCTCTGATCTCAGGCCTCGGGTCCCCGCTCCTTTTATCCCCATCGTTCAGGTCCCTCTCTGATCTCAGTCTTGGGGTCACTGCTCCTTTTATCCCCATCGGTCAGGTCCCTCTCTGATCTCAGGCCTCGGGTCCCTGCTCCTTTTATCCCCATCGCTCAGGTCCCTCTCTGATCTCAGGCATGGGGTCCCTGCTCCTTTTATCCCCATCGCTCAGGTCCCTCTCTGAACTCAGGCCTGGAGTCACTGCTCCTTTTATCCCCATCGCTCAGGTCCCTCTCTGATCTCAGGCATGGGGTCCCTGCTCCTTTTATCCCCATCGCTCAGGTCCCTCTCTGAACTCAGGCCTGGGATCACTGCTCCTTTTATCCCCATCGCTCAGGTCCCTCTCTGATCACAGGCCTGGGGTCACTGCTCCTTTTATCCCCATCGCTCAGGTCCCTCTCTGATCACAGGCCTGGGTACCCTGCTCCTTTTATCCCCATCGCTCAGGTCCCTCTCTGATCTCAGGTCTGGGGTCACTGCTCCTTTTATCCCCATCGCTCAGGTCCCTCTCTGATCACAGGCCTGGGGTCACTGCTCCTTTTATCCCCATCGCTCAGGTCCCTCTCTGATCACGGGCCTGGGTACCCTGCTCCTTTTATCCCCATCGCTCAGGTCCCTCTCTGATCACAGGCCTGGGGTCACTGCTCCTTTTATCCCCATCGCTCAGGTCCCTCTCTGATCACAGGCCTGGGTACCCTGCTCCTTTTATCCCCATCGCTCAGGTCCCTCTCTGATCTCAGGCCTGGGGTCACTGCTCCTTTTATCCCCATCGCTCAGGTCCCTCTCTGATCTCAGGCCTGGGGTCCCTGCTCCTTTTATCCCCATCGCTCAGGTCCCTCTCTGATCTCAGGCCTGGGGTCCCTGCTCCTTTTATCCCCATCGCTCAGGTCCCTCTCTGATCTCAGGCCTCGGGTCCCTGCTCCTTTTATCCCCATCGCTCAGGTCCCTCTCTGATCTCAGGCCTGGGGTCCCTGCTCCTTTTATCCCCATCGCTCAGGTCGCTCTCTGATCTCAGGCCTGGGGACAGTGCTCCTTTTATCCCCATCGCTCAGGTCCCTCTCTGATCTCAGGCCTCGGGGCAGTGCTCCTTTTATCCCCATCGCTCAGGTCTCTCTCTGATCTCAGGCCTGTGGTCACTGCTCCTTTTATCCCCATTGCTCAGGTCCCTCTCTGATCTCAGGCCTGGGGTCACTGCTCCTTTTATCCCCATCGCTCAGGTCCCTCTCTGATCTCAGGCCTCGGGTCACTGCTCCTTTTATCCCCATCGCTCAGGTCCCTCTCTGATCTCAGGCCTGGGGTCACTGCTCCTTTTATCGCCATCGCTCAGGTCCCTCTCTGATCTCAGGCCTGGGTACCCTGCTCCTTTTATCCCCATCGCTCAGGTCCCTCTCTGAGCTCAGGCCTGGGGTCACTGCTCCTTTTATCCCCATCGTTCAGTTCGCACTCTGATCTCAGGCCTAGGGACAGTGCTCCTTTTATCCCCATCGCTCAGGTCCCTCTCTGATCTCAGGCCTGGGGTCACTGCTCCTTTTATCCCCATCGTTCAGGTCCCTCTCTGATCTCAGGCCTGGGATCACTGCTCCTTTTATCCCCATCGCTCAGGTCCCTCTCTGATCTCAGGCCTGGAGTCACTGCTCCTTTTATCCCCATCGCTCAGGTCCCTCTCTGATCTCAGGCCTGGGGACACTGCTCCTTTTATCCCCATCGCTCAGGTCCCTCTCTGATCTCAGGCCTCGGGTCCCTGCTCCTTTTATCCCCATCGCTCAGGTCCCTCTCTGATCTCAGGCCTGGGGTCACTGCTCCTTTTATCCCCATCGCTCAGGTCCCTCTCTGATCTCAGGCCTGTGGTCACTGCTCCTTTTATCCCCATCGTTCAGTTCCCTCTCTGATCTCAGGCCTGGGGTCACTGCTCCTTTTATTCCCTTCGCTCAGGTCCCTCTCTGATCTCAGGCCTGGGTAGCCTGCTCCTTTTATCCCCATCGCTCAGGCCTCTCTCTGATCTCAGGCCTGGGTAGCCTGCTCCTTTTATCCCCATCGCTCAGGTCCCTCTCTGATCTCGGGCCTGGGTACCCTGCTCCTTTTATCCCCATCGCTCAGGTCCCTCTCTGATCTCAGGCCTCGTGTCCCCGCTCCTTTTATCCCCATCGCTCAGGTCCCTCTCTGATCTCAGGCCTGGGGTCACTGCTCCTTTTATCCCCATCGCTCAGGTCCCTCTCTGATCTCAGGCATGGGGTCCCTGCTCCTTTTATCCCCATCGCTCAGGTCCCTCTCTGATCTCAGGCCTGGGGTCACTGCTCCTTTTATCCCCATCGCTCAGGTCCCTCTCTGATATCAGGCCTGGGCTCACTGCTCCTTTTATCCCCATCGCTCAGGTCCCTCTCTGATCTCAGGCCTGGGGTCACTGCTCCTTTTATCCCCATCGTTCAGTTCCCACTCTGATCTCAGGCCTGGGGTCACCTCTCATTTTATCCCCATCGCTCAGGTCCCTCTCTGATCTCAGGCCTAGGGACAGTGCTCCTTTTATTCCCATCGCTTAGGTCCCTCTCTGATCTCAGGCCTGGGTACCCTGCTCCTTTTATCCCCATCGCTCAGGTCCCTCTCTGATCTCAGGTCTGGAGTCACTGCTCCTTTTATCCCCATCGCTCAGGTCGCTCTCTGATCTCAGGCCTGGGGACAGTGCTCCTTTTATCCCCATCGCTCAGGTCCCTCTCTGTTCTCAGGCCTAGGGACAGTGCTCCTTTTATCCCCATCGCTCAGGTCCCTCTCTGGTCTCAGGCCTGGGTAGCCTGCTCCTTTTATCCCCATCGCTCAGGCCTCTCTCTGATCTCAGGCCTGGGGTCACTGCTCCTTTTATCCCCATCGCTCAGGTCCCACTCTGATCTCAGGCCTGGGGACAGTGCTCCTTTTATCCCCATCGCTCAGGTCCCTCTCTGATCTCAGGTCTGGAGTCCCTGCTCCTTTTATCCCCATCGCTCAGGTCCCTCTCTGATCTCAGACCTGGGGTCACTGCTCCTTTTATCCCCATCGCTCAGGTCTCTCTCTGATCTCAGGCCTGGAGTCACTGCTCCTTTTATCCCCATCGCTCAGGTCCCTCTCTGATCTCAGGCCTGGGTACCCTGCTCCTTTTATCCCCATCGCTCAGGTCCCTCTCTGATCTCAGGCCTCGGGTCCCTGCTCCTTTTATCCCCATCGCTCAGGTCCCTCTCTGATCTCAGGCCTGGGGTCACTGCTCCTTTTATCCCCATCGCTCAGGTCCCTCTCTGATCTCAGGCCTGGGGTCACTGCTCCTTTTATTCCCATCGTTCAGGTCTCTCTCTGATCTCAGGCCTGGGGTCACTGCTCCTTTTATCCCCATCGCTCAGGTCCCTCTCTGATCTCAGGCCTGGGGTCACTGCTCCTTTTATCCCCATCGCTCAGGTCCCTCTCTGATCTCAGTCCTCGGGTCACTGCTCATTTTATCCCCATCGCTCAGGTCCCCCTCTGATCTCAGGCCTGGGGTCACTGCTCCTTTTATCCCCATCGCTCAGGTCCCTCTCTGATCTCAGGCCTGGGTACCCTGCTCCTTTTATCCCCATTGCTCAGGTCCCTCTCTGATCTCAGGCCTGGGGACAGTGCTACTTTTATCCCCATCACTCAGGTCCCTCTCTGATCTCAGGCCTCGGGTCCCCGCTCCTTTTTATCCCCATCGCTCAGGTCCCTCTCTGATCTCAGGCCTGGGGTCACTGCTACTTTTATCCCCATCGCTCAGGTCCCTCTCTGATCTCAGGCCTCGGGTCCCCGCTCCTTTTATCCCCATCGTTCAGGTCCCTCTCTGATCTCAGTCTTGGGGTCACTGCTCCTTATATCCCCATCGGTCAGGTCCCTCTCTGATCTCAGGCCTCGGGTCCCTGCTCCTTTTATCCCCATCGCTCAGGTCCCTCTCTGATCTCAGGCATGGGGTCCCTGCTCCTTTTATCCCCATCGCTCAGGTCCCTCTCTGAACTCAGGCCTGGAGTCACTGCTCCTTTTATCCCCATCGCTCAGGTCCCTCTCTGATCTCAGGCATGGGGTCCCTGCTCCTTTTATCCCCATCGCTCAGGTCCCTCTCTGAACTCAGGCCTGGGATCACTGCTCCTTTTATCCCCATCGCTCAGGTCCCTCTCTGAACTCAGGTCTGGGGTCACTGCTCCTTTTATCCCCATCGCTCAGGTCCCTCTCTGATCACAGGCCTGGGGTCACTGCTCCTTTTATCCCCATCGCTCAGGTCCCTCTCTGATCACGGGCCTGGGGTCACTGCTCCTTTTATCCCCATCGCTCAGGTCCCTCTCTGATCACAGGCCTGGGGTCACTGCTCCTTTTATCCCCATCGCTCAGGTCCCTCTCTGATCACAGGCCTGGGTACCCTGCTCCTTTTATCCCCATCGCTCAGGTCCCTCTCTGATCTCAGGCCTGGGGTCACTGCTCCTTTTATCCCCATCGCTCAGGTCCCTCTCTGATCTCAGGCCTGGGGTCCCTGCTCCTTTTATCCCCATCGCTCAGGTCCCTCTCTGATCTCAGGCCTGGGGTCCCTGCTCCTTTTATCCCCATCGCTCAGGTCCCTCTCTGATCTCAGGCCTCGGGTCCCTGCTCCTTTTATCCCCATCGCTCAGGTCCCTCTCTGATCTCAGGCCTGGGGTCCCTGCTCCTTTTATCCCCATCGCTCAGGTCCCTCTCTGATCTCAGGCCTCGGGACAGTGCTCCTTTTATCCCCATCGCTCAGGTCTCTCTCTGATCTCAGGCCTGTGGTCACTGCTCCTTTTATCCCCATCGCTCAGGTCCCTCTCTGATCTCAGGCCTGGGGTCACTGCTCCTTTTATCCCCATCGTTCAGGTCCCTCTCTGATCTCAGGCCTGGGATCACTGCTCCTTTTATCCCCATCGCTCAGGTCCCTCTCTGATCTCAGGCCTGGAGTCACTGCTCCTTTTATCCCCATCGCTCAGGTCCCTCTCTGATCTCAGGCCTGGGGACAGTGCTCCTTTTATCCCCATCGCTCAGGTCCCTCTCTGATCTCAGGCCTGGGTACCCTGCTCCTTTTATCCCCATCTCTCAGGTCCCTCTCTGAGCTCAGGCCTGGGGTCACTGCTCCTTTTATCCCCATCGTTCAGGTCCCTCTCTGATCTCAGGCCTGGAGTCACTGCTCCTTTTATCCCCATCGCTCAGGTCCCTCTCTGATCTCAGGCCTGGAGTCACTGCTCCTTTTATCCCCATCGCTCAGGTCCCTCTCTGATCTCAGGCCTGGGGACAGTGCTCCTTTTATCCCCATCGTTCAGGTCCCTCTCTGATCTCAGGCCTGGGCTCACTGCTCCTTTTATCCCCATCGCTGAGGTCCCTCTCTGATCTCAGGCCTGGGGTCACTGCTCCTTTTATCCCCATCGCTCAGGTCCCTCTCTGATCTCAGGCCTGGAGTCACTGCTCCTTTTATCCCCATCGCTCAGGTCCCTCTCTGATCTCAGGCCTGGGGTCACTGCTCCTTTTATCCCCATCGCTCAGGTCCCTCTCTGATCTCAGGCCTGGGGTCACTGCTCCTTTTATCCCCATCGCTCAGGTCCCTCTCTGATCTCAGGCCTGGGTACCCTGCTCCTTTTATCCCCATCGCTCAGGTCCCTCTCTGATCTCAGGCCTCGTGTCCCCGCTCCTTTTATCCCCATCGCTCAGGTCCCTCTCTGATCTCAGGCCTGGGTACCCTGCTCCTTTTATCCCCATCGCTCAGGTCCCTCTCTGATCTCAGGTCTGGAGTCACTGCTCCTTTTATCCCCATCGCTCAGGTCGCTCTCTGATCTCAGGCCTGGGGACAGTGCTCCTTTTATCCCCATCGCTCAGGTCCCTCTCTGTTCTCAGGCCTAGGGACAGTGCTCCTTTTATTCCCATCGCTCAGGTCCCTCTCTGATCTCAGGCCTGGGTACCCTGCTCCTTTTATCCCCATCGCTCAGGTCCCTCTCTGATCTCAGGTCTGGAGTCACTGCTCCTTTTATCCCCATCGCTCAGGTCGCTCTCTGATCTCAGGCCTGGGGACAGTGCTCCTTTTATCCCCATCGCTCAGGTCCCTCTCTGATCTCAGGCCTGGGTAGCCTGCTCCTTTTATCCCCATCGCTCAGGTCCCTCTCTGATCTCAGGCCTGGGGACAGTGCTCCTTTTATCCCCATCGCTCAGGTCCCACTCTGATCTCAGGCCTGGGGACAGTGCTCCTTTTATCCCCATCGCTCAGGTCCCTCTCTGATCTCAGGTCTGGAGTCCCTGCTCCTTTTATCCCCATCGCTCAGGTCCCTCTCTGATCTCAGACCTGGAGTCACTGCTCCTTTTATCCCCATCGCTCAGGTCCCTCTCTGATCTCAGGCCTAGGGACAGTGCTCCTTTTATCCCCATCGCTCAGGTCCCTCTCTGATCTCAGGCCTGGGGTCACTGCTCCTTTTATCCCCATCGCTCAGGTCCCTCTCTGATCTCAGGCCTCGGGTCCCTGCTCCTTTTATCCCCATCGCTCAGGTCCCTCTCTGATCTCAGGCCTAGGGTCACTGCTCCGTTTATCCCCATCGCTCAGGTCCCTCTCTGATCTCAGGCCTGGGGTCACTGCTCCTTTTATCCCAATCGCTCAGGTCCCTCTCTGATCTCAGGCCTGGGGTCACTGCTCCTTTTATCCCCATCGCTCAGGTCCCTCTCTGATCTCAGGCCTGGGGTCACTGCTCCTTTTATCCCCATCGCTCAGGTCCCTCTCTGATCTCAGGCCTGGGGTCACTGCTCCTTTTATCCCCATCGCTCAGGTCCCTCTCTGATCTCAGGCCTGGGGTCACTGCTCCTTTTATCCCCATCGTTCAGGTCCCTCTCTGATCTCAGGCCTGGGGTCACTGCTCCTTTTATTCCCATCGTTCAGTTCCCACTCTGACCTCAGGCCTGGGGTCACCTCTCATTTTATCCCCATCGCTCAGGTCCCTCTCTGATCTCAGGCCTAGGGACAGAGCTCCTTTTATTCCCATCGCTTAGGTCCCTCTCTGATCTCAGGCCTGGGTACCCTGCTCCTTTTATCCCCATCGCTCAGGTCCCTCTCTGATCTCAGGTCTGGAGTCACTGCTCCTTTTATCCCCATCGCTCAGGTCGCTCTCTGATCTCAGGCCTGGGGACAGTGCTCCTTTTATCCCCATCGCTCGGTCCCTCTCTGATCTCAGGCCTGGGTAGCCTGCTCCTTTTATCCCCATCGCTCAGGCCTCTCTCTGATCTCAGGCCTGGGGTCACTGCTCCTTTTATCCCCATCGCTCAGGTCCCACTCTGATCTCAGGCCTGGGGACAGTGCTCCTTTTATCCCCATCGCTCAGGTCTCTCTCTGATCTCAGGCCTGGAGTCACTGCTCCTTTTATCCCCATCGCTCAGGTCCCTCTCTGATCTCAGGCCTCGGGTCCCCGCTCCTTTTATCCCCATCGCTCAGGTCCCTCTCTGATCTCAGGCCTGGGGTCACTGCTCCTTTTATCCCCATCGCTCAGGTCCCTCTCTGATCTCAGGCCTGGAGTCACTGCTCCTTTTATCCCCATCGCTCAGGTCCCTCTCTGATCTCAGGCCTAGGGACAGTGCTCCTTTTATCCCCATCGCTCAGGTCCCTCTCTGATCTCAGGCCTCGGGTCCCTGCTCCTTTTATCCCCATCGCTCAGGTCCCTCTCTGATCTCAGGCCTGGGGTCACTGCTCCTTTTATCCCCATCGCTCAGGTCCCTCTCTGATCTCAGGCCTGGGGTCACTGCTCCTTTTATCCCCATCGTTCAGTTCCCACTCTGATCTCAGGCCTCGTGTCCCCGCTCCTTTTATCCCCATCGCTCAGGTCCCTCTCTGATCTCAGGCCTGGGGTCACTGCTCCTTTTATCACCATCGCTCAGGTCCCTCTCTGTACTCAGGCCTGGGGTCACTGCTCCTTTTATCCCCATCGCTCATGTCCCTCTCTGTTCTCAGGCCTAGGGACAGTGCTCCTTTTATCCCCATCGCTCAGGTCCCTCTCTGATCTCAGGCCTGGGTAGCCTGCTCCTTTTATCCCCATCGCTCAGGCCTCTCTCTGATCTCAGGCCTGGGGTCACTGCTCCTTTTATCCCCATCGCTCAGGTCTCTCTCTGATCTCAGGTCTGGAGTCCCTGCTCCTTTTATCCCCATCGCTCAGGTCCCTCTCTGATCTCAGGCCTGGGGACAGTGCTCCTTTTATCCCCATCGCTCAGGTCCCTCTCTGATCTCAGGTCTGGAGTCCCTGCTCCTTTTATCCCCATCGTTCAGGTCCCACTCTGAACTCAGGCCTCGTGTCCCCGCTCCTTTTATCCCCATCGCTCAGGTCCCTCTCTGATCTCAGGCCTGGGGACAGTGCTCCTTTTATCCCCATCGCTCAGGTCCCTCTCTGATCTCAGGCCTGGGGTCACTGCTCCTTTTATCCCCATCGCTCAGGTCCCTCTCTGATCTCAGGCCTCGGGTCCCTGCTCCTTTTATCCCCATCGCTCAGGTCCCTCTCTGATCTCAGGCATGGGGTCCCTGCTCCTTTTATCCCCATCGCTCAGGTCCCTCTCTGATCTCAGGCCTGGGGTCACTGCTCCTTTTATCCCCATCGCTCAGGTCCCTCTCTGATCTCAGGCCTGGGGTCACTGCTCCTTTTATTCCCATCGTTCAGTTCCCTCTCTGATCTCAGGCCTGGGGTCACCTCTCATTTTATCCCCATCGCTCAGGTCCCTCTCTGATCTCAGGCCTGGGTACCCTGCTCCTTTTATCCCCATCGCTCAGGTCCCTCTCTGATCTCAGGTCTGGAGTCACTGCTCCTTTTATCCCCATCGCTCAGGTCGCTCTCTGATCTCAGGCCTGGAGTCACTGCTCCTTTTATCCCCATCGCTCAGGTCCCTCTCTGATCTCAGGCCTGGGGACAGTGCTCCTTTTATCGCCATCGCTCAGGTCCCTCTCTGATCTCAGGCCTGGGTAGCCTGCTCCTTTTATCCCCATCGCTCAAGCCTCTCTCTGATCTCAGGCCTGGGGACACTGCTCCTTTTATCCTCATCGCTCAGGTCCCTCTCTGATCTCAGGCCTGGGGACAGTGCTCCTTTTATCCCCATCGCTCAGGTCCCTCTCTGATCTCAGGTCTGGAGTCACTGCTCCTTTTAATCCCCATCGCTCAGGTCGGTCTCTGATCTCAGACCTGGAGTCACTGCTCCTTTTATCCCCATCTCTCAGGTCCCTCTCTGATCTCAGGCCTCGGGTCCCCGCTCCTTTTATCCCCATCGCTCAGGTCCCTCTCTGATCTCAGGCCTGGGGTCACTGCTCCTTTTATCCCCATCGCTCAGGTCCCTCTCTGATCTCAGTCCTAGGGTCACTGCTCATTTTATCCCCATCGCTCAGGTCCCTCTCTGATCTCAGGCCTGGGGTCACTGCTCCTTTTATCCCCATCGCTCAGGTCCCTCTTTGATCTCAGGCCTGGGGTCACTGCTCCTTTTATCCCCATCGCTCAGGTCCCTCTTTGATCTCAGGCCTGGGGTCACTGCTCCTTTTATCCCCATCGCTCAGTTCCCTCTCTGATCTCAGGCCTGGGATCACCGCTCCTTTTATCCCCATCGCTCAGGTCCCTCTCTGATCTCAGGCCTGGGTACCCTGCTCCTTTTATCCCCATCTCTCAGGTCCCTCTCTGATCTCAGGCCTGGGGTCACTGCTCCTTTTATCCCCATCGCTCAGGTCCCTCTCTGTTCTCAGGCCTAGGGACAGTGCTCCTTTTATCCCCATCGCTCAGGTCCCTCTCTGATCTCAGGCCTGGGTAGCCTGCTCCTTTTATCCCCATCGCTCAGGCCTCTCTCTGATCTCAGGCCTGGGGTCACTGCTCCTTTTATCCCCATCGCTCAGGTCCCTCTCTGTTCTCAGGCCTGGGGACAGTGCTCCTTTTATCCCCATCGCTCAGGTCCCTCTCTGATCTCAGGTCTGGAGTCCCTGCTCCTTTTATCCCCATCGCTCAGGTCCCTCTCTGATCTCAGGCCTGGGGACAGTGCTCCTTTTATCCCCATCGCTCAGGTCCCTCTCTGATCTCAGGTCTGGAGTCCCTGCTCCTTTTATCCCCATCGTTCAGGTCCCACTCTGAACTCAGGCCTGGAGTCACTGCTCCTTTTATCCCCATCGCTCAGGTCCCTCTCTGATCTCAAGCCTGGGGTCACTGCTCCTTTTATCCCCATCGCTCAGGTCCCTCTCTGATCTCAGGCCTCGGGTCCCTGCTCCTTTTATCCCCATCGCTCAGGTCCCTCTCTGATCTCAGGCATGGGGTCCCTGCTCCTTTTATCCCCATCGCTCAGGTCCCTCTCTGATCTCAGGCCTGGGTCCCTGCTCCTTTTATCCCCATCGCTCAGTTCCCTCTCTGATCTCAGGCCTGGGGTCACCTCTCATTTTATCCCCATCGCTCAGGTCCCTCTCTGATCTCAGGCCTGGGTACCCTGCTCCTTTTATCCCCATCGCTCAGGTCCCTCTCTGATCTCAGGCCTGGGTAGCCTGCTCCTTTTATCCCCATCGCTCAAGCCTCTCTCTGATCTCAGGCCTGGGGACAGTGCTCCTTTTATCCCCATCGCTCAGGTCCCTCTCTGATCTCAGGCCTGGGGACAGTGCTCCTTTTATCCCCATCGCTCAGGTCCCTCTCTGATCTCAGGCCTCGGGTCCCCGCTCCTTTTATCCCCATCGCTCAGGTCCCTCTCTGATCTCAGGCCTGGGGTCACTGCTCCTTTTATCCCCATCGCTCAGGTCTCTCTCTGATCTCAGGCCTGGAGTCACTGCTCCTTTTATCCCCATCGCTCAGGTCCCTCTCTGATCTCAGGCCTCGGGTCCCCGCTCCTTTTATCCCCATCGCTCAGGTCCCTCTCTGATCTCAGGCCTGGGGTCACTGCTCCTTTTATCCCCATCGCTCAGGTCCCTCTCTGATCTCAGGCCTCGGGTCCCCGCTCCTTTTATCCCCATCGCTCAGGTCCCTCTCTGATCTCAGGCCTGAGGTCACTGCTCCTTTTATCCCCATCGCTCAGGTCCCTCTCTGATCTCAGTCCTGGTGTCACTGCTCCTTTTATCCCCATCGCTCAGGTCCCTCTCTGATCTCAGTCCTAGGGTCACTGCTCATTTTATCCCCATCGCTCAGGTCCCTCTCTGATCTCAGTCCTGGTGTCACTGCTACTTTTATCCCCATCGCTCAGGTCCCTCTCTGATCTCAGGCCTGGGGTCACTGCTCCTTTTATCCCCATCGCTCAGGTCCCTCTTTGATCTCAGGCCTGGGGTCACTGCTCCTTTTATCCCCATCGCTCAGGTCCCTCTCTGATCTCAGGCCTGGGTACCCTGCTCTTTTTATCCCCATCGCTCAGGTCCCTCTTTGATCTCAGGCCTGGGGTCACTGCTCCTTTTATCCCCATCGCTCAGGTCCCTCTCTGATCTCAGGCCTGGGTACCCTGCTCCTTTTATCCCCATCGCTCAGGTCCCTCTTTGATCTCAGGCATGGGGTCACTGCTCCTTTTATCCCCATCGCTCAGGTCCCTCTCTGATCTCAGGCCTGGGGTCACTGCTCCTTTTATCCCCATCGCTCAGGTCCCTCTTTGATCTCAGGCCTGGGGTCACTGCTCCTTTTATCCCCATCGCTCAGGTCCCTCTCTGATCTCAGGCCTAGGGACAGTGCTCCTTTTATCCCCATCGCTCAGGTCCCTCTCTGATCTCAGGCCTGGGGTCACTGCTCCTTTTATCCCCATCGTTCAGGTCCCTCTCTGATCTCAGGCCTGGGTACCCTGCTCCTTTTATCCCCATCGCTCAGGTCCCTCTCTGATCTCAGGCCTGGGGTCACTGCTCCTTTTATCGCCATCGCTCAGGTCCCTCTCTGATCTCATGCCTAGGGACAGTGCTCCTTTTATCCCCATCGCTCAGGTCCCTCTCTGATCTGAGGCCTGGGTACCCTGCTCCTTTTATCCCCATCGCTCAGGTCCCTCTCTGACCTCAGGCCTGGGGACAGTGCTCCTTTTATCCCCATCGCTCAGGTCGCTCTCTGACCTCAGGCCGAGGGACAGTGCTCCTTTGATCCCCATCGCTCAGGTCCCTCTCTGATCTCAGGCCTGGGTACCCTGCTCCTTTTATCCCCATCGTTCAGGTCCCTCTCTGATCTCAGGACTGGGTACCCTGCTCCTTTTATCCCCATCGTTCAGGTCCCTCTCTGATCTCAGTCTTGGGGTCCCTGCTCCTTTTATCCCCATCGCTCAGGTCCCTCTCTGATCTCAGGACTGGGTACCCTGCTCCTTTTATCCCCATCGTTCAGGTCCCTCTCTGATCTCAGTCTTGGGGTCACTGCTCCTTTTATCCCCATCGCTCAGGTCCCTCTCTGATCTCAGTCTTGGGGTCCCTGCTCCTTTTATCCCAATCGCTCAGGTTCCTCTCTGATCACAGGCCTGGGGTCACTGCTCCTTTTATCCCCATCGCTCAGGTCCCTCTCTGATCTCAGGCCTGGGGTCACTGCTCCTTTTATCCCCATCGTTCAGTTCCCACTCTGATCTCAGGCCTGGGGTCACCTCTCCTTTTATCCCCATCGCTCAGGTCCCTCTCTGATCTCAGGCCTAGGGACAGTGCTCCTTTTATTCCCATCGCTCAGGTCCCTCTCTGATCTCAGCCTGGGTACCCTGCTCCTTTTATCCCCATCGCTCAGGTCCCTCTCTGATCTCAGGCCTGGAGTCACTGCTCCTTTTATCCCCATCGCTCAGGTCTCTCTCTGATCTCAGGCCTGTGGTCACTGCTCCTTTTATCCCCATCGCTCAGGTCCCTCTCTGATGTCAGGTCTGGAGTCCCTGCTCCTTTTATCCCCATCGCTCAGGTCCCTCTCCGATCTCAGGCCTGGGGTCACTGCTCCTTTTATCCCCATCGCTCAGGTCCCACTCTGATCTCAGGCCTGGGGTCACTGCTCCTTTTATCCCCATCGCTCAGGTCCCTCTCTGATCTCAGGCCTGGGGTCACTGCTCCTTTTATCCCCATCGTTCAGTTCCCACTCTGATCTCAGGCCTGGGGTCCCTGCTCCTTTTATCCCCATCGCTCAGGTCCCTCTCTGATCTCAGGCCTGGGGTCACCGCTCCTTTTATCCCCATCGCTCAGGTCGCTCTCTGATCTCAGGCCTAGGGACAGTGCTCCTTTTATCCTCATCGCTCAGTCCCTCTCTGATCTCAGGCCTGGGTACCCTGCTCCTTTTATCCCCAGCGCTCAGGTCCCTCTCTGATCTCAGGCCTGGGGACAGTGCTCCTTTTATCCCCATCGCTCAGGTCCCTCTCTGATCTCAGGCCTGGGTACCCTGCTCCTTTTATCCCCATCGCTCAGGTCCCTCTCTGATCTCAGGCCTGGGGACAGTGCTCCTTTTATCCCCATCGCTCAGTCCCTCTCTGATCTCAGGCCTGGGTACCCTGCTCCTTTTATCCCCATCGCTCAGGTCCCTCTCTGATCTCAGGCCTCGGGTCCCCGCTCCTTTTATCCCCATCGCTCAGGTCCCTCTCTGATCTCAGGCCTCGGGTCACTGCTACTTATATCCCCATCGTCAGGTCCCTCTCTGATCTCAGGCCTGGGGTCACTGCTCCTTTTATCCCCATCGTTCAGGTCCCTCTCTGATCTCAGTCTTGGGGTCACTGCTCCTTTTATCCCCATCGCTCAGGTCCCTCTCTGATCTCAGGCCTCGGGTCCCTGCTCCTTTTATCCCCATCGCTCAGGTCCATCTCTGATCTCAGGCATGGGGTCCCTGCTCCTTTTATCCCCATCGCTCAGGTCCCTCTCTGATCTCAGGCCTGGGGTCACTGCTCCTTTTATCCCCATCGCTCAGGTCCCACTCTGATCTCAGGCCTGGGGTCACCTCTCCTTTTATCCCCATCGCTCAGGTCCCTCTCTGATCTCAGGCCTAGGGACAGTGCTCCTTTTATTCCCATCGCTCAGGTTCCTCTCTGATCTCAGCCTGGTTACCCTGCTCCTTTTATCCCCATCGCTCAGGTCCCTCTCTGATCACAGGTCTGGAGTCACTGCTCCTTTTATCCCCATCGCTCAGGTCGCTCTCTGATCTCAGGCCTGGGGACAGTGCTCCTTTTATCCCCATCGCTCAGGTCCCTCTCTGATCTCAGGCCTAGGGACAGTGCTCCTTTTATCCCCATCGCTCAGGTCCCTCTCTGATCTCAGGCCTGGGTAGTCTGCTCCTTTTATCCCCATCGCTCAGGTTCCTCTCTGATCTCAGCCTGGTTACCCTGCTCCTTTTATCCCCATCGCTCAGGTCCCTCTCTGATCACAGGTCTGGAGTCACTGCTCCTTTTATCCCCATCGCTCAGGTCGCTCTCTGATCTCAGGCCTGGGTAGTCTGCTCCTTTTATCCCCATCGCTCAGGTCTCTCTCTGATCTCAGGCCTGTGGTCACTGCTCCTTTTATCCCCATCGCTCAGGTCCCTCTCTGATCTCAGGCCTGGGGACAGTGCTCCTTTTATCCCCATCGCTCAGGTCCCTCTCTGATCTCAGGTCTGGAGTCCCTGCTCCTTTTATCCCCATCGCTCAGGTCCCTCTCTGATCTCAGACCTGGAGTCACTGCTCCTTTTATCCCCATCGCTCTGGTCCCTCTCTGATCTCAGGCCTGGGGTCACTGCTCCTTTTATCCCCATCGCTCAGGTCCCTCTCTGATCTCAGGCCTGGGGACAGTGCTCCTTTTATCCCCATCGTTCAGGTCCCTCTCTGATCTCAGGCCTGGGGTCACTGCTCCTTTTATCCCCATCGTTCAGGTCCCTCTCTGAGCTCAGGCCTGGTGTCACTGCTCCTTTTATCCCCATCGTTCAGGTCCCTCTCTGAGCTCAGGCCTGGGGTCACTGCTCCTTTTATCCCCATCGCTCAGGTCCCTCTCTGATCTCAGGCATAGGGTCACTGCTCCTTTTATCCCCATCGCTCAGGTCCCTCTCTGATCTCATGCCTCGGGTCCCCGCTCCTTTTATCCCCATCGTTCAGGTCCCTCTCTGATCTCAGGCCTGGGGTCACTGCTCATTTTATCCCCATCGCTCAGGTCCCTCTCTGATCTCAGGCCTAGGGACAGTGCTCCTTTTATCCCCATCGCTCAGGTCCCTCTCTGATCTCAGGCCTGGGTACCCTGCTCCTTTTATCCCCATCGCTCAGGTCCCCCTCTGATCTCAGGCCTCGGGTCCCCGCTCCTTTTATCCCCATCGTTCAGGTCCCTCTCTGATCTCAGTCTTGGGGTCACTGCTCCTTTTATCCCCATCGCTCAGGTCCCTCTCTGATCTCAGGCCTCGGGTCCCTGCTCCTTTTATCCCCATCGCTCAGGTCCCTCTCTGATCTCAGGCCTGGGTACCCTGCTCCTTTTATCCCCAGCGCTCAGGTCCCTCTCTGATCTCAGGCCTGGGGACAGTGCTCCTTTTATCCCCATCGCTCAGGTCCCTCTCTGATCTCAGGCCTGGGTACCCTGCTCCTTTTATCCCCATTGCTCAGGTCCCTCTCTGATCTCAGGCCTGGGGACAGTGCTGATTTTATCCCCATCGCTCAGGTCCCTCTCTGATCTCAGGCCTCGGGTCCCCGCTCCTTTTATCCCCATCGCTCAGGTCCCTCTCTGATCTCAGGCCTGGGTACCCTGCTCCTTTTATCCCCATCGCTCAGGTCCCTCTCTGATCTCAGGCCTCGGGTCCCCGCTCCTTTTATCCCCATCGCTCAGGTCCCTCTCTGATCTCAGGCCTGGGTACCCTGCTCCTTTTATCCCCATCGCTCAGGTCCCTCTCTGATCTCAGGCCTCGGGTCCCCGCTCCTTTTATCCCCATCGCTCAGGTCCCTCTCTGATCTCAGGCCTCGGGTCACTGCTACTTTTATCCCCATCGCTCAGGTCCCTCTCTGATCTCAGGCCTCGGGTCCCTGCTCCTTTTATCCCCATCGCTCAGGTCCTTCTCTGATCTCAGGCCTGGGGTCCCCGCTCCTTTTATCCCCATCGCTCAGGTCCCTCTCTGATCTCAGTCCTGGGGTCACTGCTACTTTTATCCCCATCGCTCAGGTCCCTCTCTGATCTCAGGCCTGGGGTCACTGCTCCTTTTATCCCCATCGCTCAGGTCCCTCTCTGATCTCAGGCCTAGGGACAGTGCTCCTTTTCTTCCCATCGCTCAGGTACCTCTCTGATCTCAGGTCTGGAGTCACTGCTCCTTTTATCCCCATCGCTCAGGTCGCTCTCTGATCTCAGGCCTGGGGACAGTGCTCCTTTTATCCCCATCGCTCAGGTCCCTCTCTGATCTCAGGCCTCGGGTCCCCGCTCCTTTTATCCCCATCGCTCAGGTCCCTCTCTGATCTCAGGCCTCGGGTCACTGCTACTTTTATCCCCATCGCTCAGGTCCCTCTCTGATCTCAGGCCTCGGGTCCCCGCTCCTTTTATCCCCATCGTTCAGGTCCCTCTCTGATCTCAGTCTTGGGGTCACTGCTCCTTTTATCCCCATCGCTCAGGTCCCTCTCTGATCTCAGGCCTCGGGTCCCTGCTCCTTTTATCCCCATCGCTCAGGTCCATCTCTGATCTCAGGCATGGGGTCCCTGCTCCTTTTATCCCCATCGCTCAGGTCCCTCTCTGATCTCAGGCCTGGGGTCACTGCTCCTTTTATCCCCATCGCTCAGGTCCCACTCTGATCTCAGGCCTGGGGTCACCTCTCCTTTTATCCCCATCGCTCAGGTCCCTCTCTGATCTCAGGCCTAGGGACAGTGCTCCTTTTATTCCCATCGCTCAGGTTCCTCTCTGATCTCAGCCTGGTTACCCTGCTCCTTTTATCCCCATCGCTCAGGTCCCTCTCTGATCACAGGTCTGGAGTCACTGCTCCTTTTATCCCCATCGCTCAGGTCGCTCTCTGATCTCAGGCCTGGGTACCCTGCTCCTTTTATCCCCATCGCTCAGGTCCCTCTCTGATCTCAGGCCTGGGGACAGTGCTGATTTTATCCCCATCGCTCAGGTCCCTCTCTGATCTCAGGCCTCGGGTCCCCGCTCCTTTTATCCCCATCGCTCAGGTCCCTCTCTGATCTCAGGCCTCGGGTCACTGCTACTTATATCCCCATCGCTCAGGTCCCTCTCTGATCTCAGGCCTGGGTACCCTGCTCCTTTTATCCCCATTGCTCAGGTCCCTCTCTGATCTCAGGCCTGGGGACAGTGCTGATTTTATCCCCATCGCTCAGGTCCCTCTCTGATCTCAGGCCTCGGGTCCCCGCTCCTTTTATCCCCATCGCTCAGGTCCCTCTCTGATCTCAGGCCTCGGGTCACTGCTACTTTTATCCCCATCGCTCAGGTCCCTCTCTGATCTCAGGCCTCGGGTCCCTGCTCCTTTTATCCCCATCGCTCAGGTCCTTCTCTGATCTCAGGCCTGGGGTCCCCGCTCCTTTTATCCCCATCGCTCAGGTCCCTCTCTGATCTCAGGCCTGGGGTCACTGCTCCTTTTATCCCCATCGCTCAGGTCCCTCTCTGATCTCAGGCCTAGGGACAGTGCTCCTTTTCTTCCCATCGCTCAGGTACCTCTCTGATCTCAGGTCTGGAGTCACTGCTCCTTTTATCCCCATCGCTCAGGTCGCTCTCTGATCTCAGGCCTGGGGACAGTGCTCCTTTTATCCCCATCGCTCAGGTCCCTCTCTGATCTCAGGTCTGGAGTCACTGCTCCTTTTATCCCCATCGCTCAGGTCCCTCTCTGATCTCAGGCCTCGGGTCCCCGCTCCTTTTATCCCCATCGCTCAGGTCCCTCTCTGATCTCAGGCCTCGGGTCACTGCTACTTTTATCCCCATCGCTCAGGTCCCTCTCTGATCTCAGGCCTCGGGTCCCCGCTCCTTTTATCCCCATCGTTCAGGTCCCTCTCTGATCTCAGTCTTGGGGTCACTGCTCCTTTTATCCCCATCGCTCAGGTCCCTCTCTGATCTCAGGCCTCGGGTCCCTGCTCCTTTTATCCCCATCGCTCAGGTCCATCTCTGATCTCAGGCATGGGGTCCCTGCTCCTTTTATCCCCATCGCTCAGGTCCCTCTCTGATCTCAGGCCTGGGGTCACTGCTCCTTTTATCCCCATCGCTCAGGTCCCACTCTGATCTCAGGCCTGGGGTCACCTCTCCTTTTATCCCCATCGCTCAGGTCCCTCTCTGATCTCAGGCCTAGGGACAGTGCTCCTTTTATTCCCATCGCTCAGGTTCCTCTCTGATCTCAGCCTGGTTACCCTGCTCCTTTTATCCCCATCGCTCAGGTCCCTCTCTGATCACAGGTCTGGAGTCACTGCTCCTTTTATCCCCATCGCTCAGGTCGCTCTCTGATCTCAGGCCTGGGGACAGTGCTCCTTTTATCCCCATCGCTCAGGTCCCTCTCTGATCTCAGGCCTAGGGACAGTGCTCCTTTTATCCCCATCGCTCAGGTCCCTCTCTGATCTCAGGCCTGGGTAGTCTGCTCCTTTTATCCCCATCGCTCAGGTTCCTCTCTGATCTCAGCCTGGTTACCCTGCTCCTTTTATCCCCATCGCTCAGGTCCCTCTCTGATCACAGGTCTGGAGTCACTGCTCCTTTTATCCCCATCGCTCAGGTCGCTCTCTGATCTCAGGCCTGGGTAGTCTGCTCCTTTTATCCCCATCGCTCAGGTCTCTCTCTGATCTCAGGCCTGTGGTCACTGCTCCTTTTATCCCCATCGCTCAGGTCCCTCTCTGATCTCAGGCCTGGGGACAGTGCTCCTTTTATCCCCATCGCTCAGGTCCCTCTCTGATCTCAGGTCTGGAGTCCCTGCTCCTTTTATCCCCATCGCTCAGGTCCCTCTCTGATCTCAGACCTGGAGTCACTGCTCCTTTTATCCCCATCGCTCTGGTCCCTCTCTGATCTCAGGCCTGGGGTCACTGCTCCTTTTATCCCCATCGCTCAGGTCCCTCTCTGATCTCAGGCCTGGGGACAGTGCTCCTTTTATCCCCATCGTTCAGGTCCCTCTCTGATCTCAGGCCTGGGGTCACTGCTCCTTTTATCCCCATCGTTCAGGTCCCTCTCTGAGCTCAGGCCTGGGGTCACTGCTCCTTTTATCCCCATCGTTCAGGTCCCTCTCTGAGCTCAGGCCTGGGGTCACTGCTCCTTTTATCCCCATCGCTCAGGTCCCTCTCTGATCTCAGGCATAGGGTCACTGCTCCTTTTATCCCCATCGCTCAGGTCCCTCTCTGATCTCATGCCTCGGGTCCCCGCTCCTTTTATCCCCATCGTTCAGGTCCCTCTCTGATCTCAGGCCTGGGGTCACTGCTCATTTTATCCCCATCGCTCAGGTCCCTCTCTGATCTCAGGCCTAGGGACAGTGCTCCTTTTATCCCCATCGCTCAGGTCCCTCTCTGATCTCAGGCCTGGGTACCCTGCTCCTTTTATCCCCATCGCTCAGGTCCCTCTCTGATCTCAGGCCTGGGGTCACTGCTCCTTTTATCCCCATCGCTCAGGTCCCTCTCTGATCTCAGGCCTGGGGACAGTGCTCCTTTTATCCCCATCGCTCAGGTCCCCCTCTGATCTCAGGCCTCGGGTCCCCGCTCCTTTTATCCCCATCGTTCAGGTCCCTCTCTGATCTCAGTCTTGGGGTCACTGCTCCTTTTATCCCCATCGCTCAGGTCCCTCTCTGATCTCAGGCCTCGGGTCCCTGCTCCTTTTATCCCCATCGCTCAGGTCTCTCTCTGATCTCAGGCATGGGGTCCCTGCTCCTTTTATCCCCATCGCTCAGGTCTCTCTCTGATCTCAGGCCTGGGGTCACTGCTCCTTTTATCCCCATCGCTCAGGTCCCTCTCTGATCACAGGCCTGGGGACACTGCTCCTTTTATCCCCATCGCTCAGGTCCCTCTCTGATCTCAGGCATGGGGTCCCTGCTCCTTTTATCCCCATCGCTCAGGTCTCTCTCTGATCTCAGGCCTGGGGTCACTGCTCCTTTTATCCCCATCGCTCAGGTCCCTCTCTGATCTCAGGCCTAGGGACAGTGCTCCTTTTATTCCCATCGCTCAGGTCCCTCTCTGATCTCAGGCCTGGGGTCACCTCTCCTTTTATCCCCATCGCTCAGGTCCCTCTCTGATCTCAGGCCTGGGGTCACCTCTCCTTTTATCCCCATCGCTCAGGTCCCTCTCTGATCTCAGGCCTAGGGACAGTGCTCCTTTTATTCCCATCGCTCAGGTCCCTCTCTGATCTCAGCCTGGGTACCCTGCTCCTTTTATCCCCATCGCTCAGGTCCCTCTCTGATCTCAGGTCTGGAGTCACTGCTCCTTTTAACCCCATCGCTCAGGTCGCTCTCTGATCTCAAGCCTGGGTACCCTGCTCCTTTTATCCCCATCGCTCAGGTCCCTCTCTGATCTCAGGTCTGGAGTCACTGCTCCTTTTATCCCCATCGCTCAGGTCGCTCTCTGATCTCAGGCCTAGGGACAGTGCTCCTTTTATTCCCATCGCTCAGGTCCCTCTCTGATCTCAGGCCTGGGTACCCTGCTCCTTTTATCCCCATCGCTCAGGTCCCTCTCTGATCTCAGGTCTGGAGTCACTGCTCCTTTTATCCCCATCGCTCAGGTCGCTCTCTGATCTCAGGCCTGGGGACTGTGCTCCTTTTATCCCCATCGCTCAGGTCCCTCTCTGTTCTCAGGCCTAGGGACAGTGCTCCTTTTATCCCCATCGCTCAGGTCCCTCTCTGATCTCAGGCCTGGGTAGCCTGCTCCTTTTATCCCCATCGCTCAGGCCTCTCTCTGATCTCAGGCCTGGGGTCACTGCTCCTTTTATCCCCATCGCTCAGGTCCCACTCTGATCTCAGGCCTGGGGACAGTGCTCCTTTTATCCCCATCTCTCAGGTCCCTCTCTGATCTCAGGCCTGGGGTCACTGCTCCTTTTATCCCCATCGCTCAGGTCCCTCTCTGATCTCAGGCCTGGGGTCACTGCTCCTTTTATCCCCATCGCTCAGGTCCCTCTCTGATCTCAGTCCTCGGGTCCCTGCTCCTTTTATCCCCATCGCTCAGGTCCCTCTCTGATCTCAGGCATGGGGTCCCTGCTCCTTTTATCCCCATCGCTCAGGTCCCTCTCTGATCTCAGGCCTGGGGTCACTGCTCCTTTTATCCCCATCGCTCAGGTCCCTCTCTGATCACAGGCCTGGGGTCACTGCTCCTTTTATCCCCATCGCTCAGGTCCCTCTCTGATCACAGGCCTGGGGTCACTGCTCCTTTTATCCCCATCGCTCAGGTCCCTCTCTGATCTCAGGCCTGGGGTCACCTCTCATTTTATCCCCATCGCTCAGGTCCCTCTCTGATCTCAGGCCTAGGGACAGTGCTCCTTTTATTCCCATCGCTTAGGTCCCTCTCTGATCTCAGGCCTGGGTACCCTGCTCCTTTTATCCCCATCGCTCAGGTCCCTCTCTGATCTCAGGTCTGGAGTCACTGCTCCTTTTATCCCCATCGCTCAGGCCTCTCTCTGATCTCAGGCCTGGGGTCACAGCTCCTTTTATCCCCATCGCTCAGGTCCCACTCTGATCTCAGGCCTGGGGACAGTGCTCCTTTTATCCCCATCGCTCAGGTCCCTCTCTGATCTCAGGTCTGGAGTCCCTGCTCCTTTTATCCCCATCGCTCAGGTCCCTCTCTGATCTCAGACCTGGAGTCACTGCTCCTTTTATCCCCATCGCTCAGGTCCCTCTCTGATCTCAGGTCTGGAGTCCCTGCTCCTTTTATCCCCATCGCTCAGGTCCCTCTCTGATCTCAGGCCTGGGGTCACTGCTCCTTTTATCCCCATCGCTCAGGTCTCTCTCTGATCTCAGGCCTCGGGTCCCCGCTCCTTTTATCCCCATCGCTCAGGTCCCTCTCTGATCTCAGGCCTGGGGTCACTGCTCCTTTTATCCCCATCGCTCAGGTCCCTCTCTGATCTCAGGCCTGGGGTCACTGCTCCTTTTATCCCCATCGCTCAGGTCCCTCTCTGATCTCAAGCCTGGGGTCACTGCTACTTTTATCCCCATCGCTCAGGTCCCTCTCTGATCTCAGGCCTCGGGTCCCTGCTCCTTTTATCCCCATCGCTCAGGTCCCTCTCTGATCTCAGGCATGGGGTCCCTGCTCCTTTTATCCCCATCGCTCAGGTCCCTCTCTGATCTCAGGCATGGGGTCCCTGCTCCTTTTATCCCCATCGCTCAGGTCCCTCTCTGATCTCAGGCCTGGGGTCACTGCTCCTTTTATCCCCATCGCTCAGGTCCCTCTCTGATCTCAGGCCTGGGGTCACCTCTCATTTTATCCCCATCGCTCAGGTCCCTCTCTGATCTCAGGCCTAGGGACAGTGCTCCTTTTATTCCCATCGCTCAGGTCCCTCTCTGATCTCAGGCCTGGGTACCCTGCTCCTTTTATCCCCATCGCTCAGGTCCCTCTCTGATCTCAGGTCTGGAGTCACTGCTCCTTTTATCCCCATCGCTCAGGTCGCTCTCTGATCTCAGGCCTGGGGACTGTGCTCCTTTTATCCCCATCGCTCAGGTCCCTCTCTGATCTCAGGCCTGGGTAGCCTGCTCCTTTTATCCCCATCGCTCAGGTCCCACTCTGATCTCAGGCCTGGGGACAGTGCTCCTTTTATCCCCATCTCTCAGGTCCCTCTCTGATCTCAGGCCTGGGGTCACTGCTCCTTTTATCCCCATCGCTCAGGTCCCTCTCTGATCTCAGGCCTGGGGTCACTGCTCCTTTTATCCCCATCGCTCAGGTCCCTCTCTGATCTCAGTCCTCGGGTCCCTGCTCCTTTTATCCCCATCGCTCAGGTCCCTCTCTGATCTCAGGCCTAGGGACAGTGCTCCTTTTATTCCCATCGCTTAGGTCCCTCTCTGATCTCAGGCCTGGGTACCCTGCTCCTTTTATCCCCATTGCTCAGGTCCCTCTCTGATCTCAGGTCTGGAGTCACTGCTGCTTTTATCCCCATCGCTCAGGTCGCTCTCTGATCTCAGGCCTGGGGACAGTGCTCCTTTTATCCCCATCGCTCTGGTCCCTCTCTGTTCTCAGGCCTAGGGACAGTGCTCCTTTTATCCCCATCGCTCAGGTCCCTCTCTGATCTCAGGCCTGGGTAGCCTGCTCCTTTTATCCCCATCGCTCAGGCCTCTCTCTGATCTCAGGCCTGGGGTCACAGCTCCTTTTATCCCCATCGCTCAGGTCCCACTCTGATCTCAGGCCTGGGGACAGTGCTCCTTTTATCCCCATCGCTCAGGTCCCTCTCTGATCTCAGGTCTGGAGTCCCTGCTCCTTTTATCCCCATCGCTCAGGTCCCTCTCTGATCACAGGCCTGGGGTCACTGCTCCTTTTATCCCCATCGCTCAGGTCCCTCTCTGATCTCAGTCCTGCGGTCACTGCTACTTTTATCCCCATCGCTCAGGTCCCTCTCTGATCTCAGTCCTAGGGTCACTGCTCCTTTTATCCCCATCGCTCAGGTCCCTCTCTGATCTCAGGCCTGGGGTCACTGCTCCTTTTATCCCCATCGCTCAGGTCCCTCTCTGATCTCAGGCCTCGGGTCCCCGCTCCTTTTATCCCCATCGTTCAGGTCCCTCTCTGATCTCAGTCCTGGGGTCACTGCTCCTTTTATCCCCATCGCTCAGGTCCCTCTCTGATCTCAGTCCTGGGGTCACTGCTCCTTTTATCCCCATCGCTCAGGTCCCACTCTGATCTCAGTCCTGGGGTCACTGCTCCTTTTATCCCCATCGCTCAGGTCCCGCTCTGATCTCAGGTCTGGAGTCACTGCTCCTTTTATCCCCATCGCTCAGGTCGCTCTCTGATCTCAGGCCTGGGGACAGTGCTCCTTTTATCCCCATCGCTCTGGTCCCTCTCTGTTCTCAGGCCTAGGGACAGTGCTCCTTTTATCCCCATCGCTCAGGTCCCTCTCTGATCTCAGGCCTGGGTAGCCTGCTCCTTTTATCCCCATCGCTCAGGCCTCTCTCTGATCTCAGGCCTGGGGTCACAGCTCCTTTTATCCCCATCGCTCAGGTCCCACTCTGATCTCAGGCCTGGGGACAGTGCTCCTTTTATCCCCATCGCTCAGGTCCCTCTCTGATCTCAGGTCTGGAGTCCCTGCTCCTTTTATCCCCATCGCTCAGGTCCCTCTCTGATCTCAGACCTGGAGTCACTGCTCCTTTTATCCCCATCGCTCAGGTCCCTCTCTGATCTCAGGCCTGGGGTCACTGCTCCTTTTATCCCCATCGCTCAGGTCCCTCTCTGATCTCAGGCCTCGGGTCCCCGCTCCTTTTATCCCCATCGCTCAGGTCCCTCTCTGATCTCAGGCCTGGGGTCACTGCTCCTTTTATCCCCATCGCTCAGGTCCCTCTCTGATCTCAGTCCTGCGGTCACTGCTACTTTTATCCCCATCGCTCAGGTCCCTCTCTGATCTCAGTCCTAGGGTCACTGCTCCTTTTATCCCCATCGCTCAGGTCCCTCTCTGATCTCAGGCCTGGGGTCACTGCTCCTTTTATCCCCATCGTTCAGGTCCCTCTCTGATCTCAGGACTCGGGTCCCCGCTCCTTTTATCCCCATCGTTCAGGTCCCTCTCTGATCTCAGTCCTGGGGTCACTGCTCCTTTTATCCCCATCGCTCAGGTCCCTCTCTGATCTCAGTCCTGGGGTCACTGCTCCTTTTATCCCCATCGCTCAGGTCCCTCTCTGATCTCAGGCATGGGGTCACCGCTCCTTTTATCCCCATCGCTCAGGTCCCTCTCTGATCTCAGGCATGGGGTCACTGCTCCTTTTATCCCCATCGCTCAGGTCCCTCTCTGATCTCAGGCATTGGGTCACCGCTCCTTTTATCCCCATCGCTCAGGTCCCTCTCTGATCTCAGGCCTAGGGACAGTGCTCCTTTTATCCCCATCGCTCAGGTCCCTCTCTGATCTCAGGCCTGGGGACAGTGCTCCTTTTATCCCCATCGCTCAGGTCCCTCTCTGATCTCAGGCCTAGGGACAGTGCTCCTTTTATTCCCATCGCTCAGGTCCCTCTCTGATCTCAGGCCTGGGTACCCTGCTCCTTTTATCCCCATCGCTCAGGTCCCTCTCTGATCTCAGGTCTGGAGTCACTGCTCCTTTTATCCCCATCGCTCAGGTCGCTCTCTGATCTCAGGCCTGGGGACAGTGCTCCTTTTATCCCCATCGCTCAGGTCCCTCTCTGATCTCAGGCCTGGGTAGCCTGCTCCTTTTATCCCCATCGCTCAGGTCCCACTCTGATATCAGGCCTGGGGTCCCCGCTCCTTTTATCCCCATCGCTCAGGTCCCTCTCAGATCACAGGCCTGGGGTCCCCGCTCCTTTTATCCCCATCGCTCAGGTCCCTCTCTGATCTCAGGCCTGGGGTCACTGCTCCTTTTATCCCCATCGCTCAGGTCCCTCTCTGATCTCAGGCCTGGGGACAGTGCTCCTTTTATCCCCATCGCTCAGGTCGCTCTCTGATCTCAGGCCTGGGGACAGTGCTCCTTTTATCCCCATCGCTCTGGTCCCTCTCTGTTCTCAGGCCTAGGGACAGTGCTCCTTTTATCCCCATCGCTCAGGTCCCTCTCTGATCTCAGGCCTGGGTAGCCTGCTCCTTTTATCCCCATCGCTCAGGTCGCTCTCTGATCTCAGGCCTGGGGTCACTGCTCCTTTTATCCCCATCGCTCAGGTCCCACTCTGATCTCAGGCCTGGGGACAGTGCTCATTTTATCCCCATCGCTCAGGTCCCTCTCTGATCTCAGGCCTGGGGTCACTGCTCCTTTTATCCCCATCGCTCAGGTCTCTCTCTGATCTCAGGTCTGGAGTCCCTGCTCCTTTTATTCCCATCGCTCAGGTCCCTCTCTGATCTCAGACCTGGAGTCACTGCTCCTTTTATCCCCATCGCTCAGGTCCCTCTCTGATCTCAGGCCTGGGGTCACTGCTCCTTTTATCCCCATCGCTCAGGTCTCTCTCTGATCTCAGGCCTGGATTCACTGCTCCTTTTAACCCCATCGCTCAGGTCCCTCTCTGATCTCAGGCCTGGGTACCCTGCTCCTTTTATCCCCATCGCTCAGGTCCCTCTCTGATCTCAGGCCTCGGGTCCCCGCTCCTTTTATCCCCATCGCTCAGGTCCCTCTCTGATCTCAGGCCTGGGGTCACTGCTCCTTTTATCCCCATCGCTCAGGTCCCTCTCTGATCTCAGGCCTCGGGTCCCCGCTCCTTTTATCCCCATCGCTCAGGTCCCTCTCTGATCTCAGGCCTGGGGTCACTGCTCCTTTTATCCCCATCGCTCAGGTCCCTCTCTGATCTCAGTCCTGCGGTCACTGCTACTTTTATCCCCATCGTTCAGTTCCCACTCTGATCTCAGGCCTGGGGTCACTGCTCCTTTTATCCCCATCGCTCAGGTCCCTCTCTGATCTCAGGCCTGGGGTCACTTCTCCTTTTATCCCCATCGCTCAGGTCCCTCTCTGATCTCAGGCCTGGGTACCCTGCTCCTTTTATCCCCATCGCTCAGGTCCCTCTCTGATCTCAGGCCTGGGGACAGTGCTCCTTTTATCCCCATCGCTCAGGTCCCTCTCTGATCTCAGTCCTGGGGTCACTGCTCCTTTTATCCCCATCGCTCAGGTCCCTCTCTGATCTCAGGCCTGGGTACCCTGCTCCTTTTATCCCCATCGCTCAGGTCCCTCTCTGATCTCAGGCCTGGGGACAGTGCTCCTTTTATCCCCATCGCTCAGGTCCCTCTCTGATCTCAGTCCTGGGGTCACTGCTCCTTTTATCCCCATCGCTCAGGTCTCTCTCTGATCTCAGGCCTGGGGTCACTGCTCCTTTTATCCCCATCGCTCAGGTCCCTCTCTGATCTCAGGCCTGGGGTCCCTTCTCCTTTTATCCCCATCGCTCAGGTCCCTCTCTGATCTCAGGCCTGGGGTCACTGCTCCTTTTATCACCATCGCTCAGGTCCCTCTCTGATCTCAGGCCTGGGGACAGTGCTCCTTTTATCCCCATCGCTCAGGTCCCTCTCTGATCTCAGGCCTGGGGTCACTGCTCCTTTTATCCCCATCGCTCAGGGCCCTCTCTGATCTCAGGTCTGGAGTCCCTGCTCCTTTTATCCCATCGCTCAGTTCCCTCTCTGATCTCAGGTCTGGAGTCACTGCTCCTTTTATCCCCATCGCCCAGGTCTCTCTCTGATCTCAGGCCTGGGGTCACTGCTCCTTTTATCCCCATCGCTCAGGTCCCTCTCTGATATCAGGCCTGGGGACAGTGCTCCTTTTATCCCCATCGCTCAGGTCCCTCTCTGATCTCAGGTCTGGAGTCACTGCTCCTTTTATCCCCATCGCCCAGGTCCCTCTCTGATCTCAGGCCTGGGGACAGTGCTCCTTTTATCCCCATCGCTCAGGTCCCTCTCTGATCTCAGGCCTGGGGACAGTGCTCCTTTTATCCCCATCGCTCAGGTCCCTCTCTGATCTCAGGCCTGTGGTCACTGCTCCTTTTATCCCCATCGTTCAGTTCCCTCTCTGATCTCAGGCCTGGGTACCCTGCTCCTTTTATCCCCAGCGCTCAGGTCCCTCTCTGATCTCAGGCCTGGGGACAGTGCTCCTTTTATCCCCATCGCTCAGGTCCCTCTCTGATCTCAGGCCTCGGGTCCCCGCTCCTTTTATCCCCATCGCTCAGGTCCCTCTCTGATCTCAGGCCTGGGGTCACTGCTCCTTTTATCCCCATCGCTCAGGTCCCTCTCTGATCTCAGGCCTCGGGTCCCTGCTCCTTTTATCCCCATCGCTCAGGTCCCTCTCTGATCTCAGGCATGGGGTCACTGCTCCTTTTATCCCCATCGCTCAGGTCCCTCTCTGATCTCAGGCCTGGGGTCACTGCTCCTTTTATCCCCATCGCTCAGGTCCCTCTCTGATCTCAGGCCTAGGGACAGTGCTCCTTTTATTCCCATCGCTCAGGTCCCTCTCTGATCTCAGCCTGGGTACCCTGCTCCTTTTATCCCCATCGCTCAGGTCACTCTCTGATCTCAGGTCTGGAGTCACTGCTCCTTTTATCCCCATCGCTCAGGTCGCTCTCTGATCTCAGGCCTAGGGACAGTGCTCCTTTTATCCCCATCGCTCAGGTCCCTCTCTGATCTCAGGCCTGGGTAGCCTGCTCCTTTTATCCCCATCGCTCAGGTCTCTCTCTGATCTCAGGCCTGTGGTCAGTCCTCCTTTTATCCCCATCGCTCAGGTCCCTCTCTGATCTCAGGTCTGGAGTCCCTGCTCCTTTTATCCCCATCGCTCAGGTCCCTCTCTGATCTCAGGCCTGGGGTTACTGTTCCTTTTATCCCCATCGCTCAGGTCCCTCTCTGATCTCAGGCCTGGGTACCCTGCTCCTTTTATCCCCATCGCTCAGGTCCCTCTCTGATCTCAGGCCTCGGGTCCCTGCTCCTTTTATCCCCATCGCTCAGGTCCCTCTCTGATCTCAGGCCTCGTGTCCCCGCTCCTTTTATCCCCATCGCTCAGGTCCCTCTCTGATCTCAGGCCTGGGGTCACTGCTCCTTTTATCCCCATCGCTCAGGTCCCTCTCTGATCTCAAGCCTGGGGTCACTGCTCCTTTTATCCCCATCGCTCAGGTCCCTCTCTGATCTCAAGCCTAGGGACAGTGCTCCTTTTATCCCCATCGCTCAGGTCCCTCTCTGATCTCAAGCCTGGGGTCACTGTTCCTTTTATCCCCATCGCTCAGGTCCCTCTCTGATCTCAGGTCTGGAGTCACTGCTCCTTTTATCCCCATCGCTCAGGTCACTCTCTGATCTCAGGCCTGGGGACAGTGCTCCTTTTATCCCCATCGCTCAGGTCCCTCTCTGTTCTCAGGCCTAGGGACAGTGCTCCTTTTATCCCCATCGCTCAGGTCCCTCTCTGATCTCAGGCCTGGGTAGCCTGCTCCTTTTATCCCCATCGCACAGGCCTCTCTCTGATCTCAGGCCTGGGGTCACTGCTCCTTTTATCCCCATCGCTCAGGTCCCACTCTGATCTCAGGCCTGGGGACAGTGCTCCTTTTATCCCCATCGCTCAGGTCCCTCTCTGTTCTCAGGTCTGGAGTCACTGCTCCTTTTATCCCCATCGCTCAGGTCGCTCTCTGATCTCAGGCCTGGGGTCACTGCTCCTTTTATCCCCATCGCTCAGGTCCCTCTCTGATCTCAGGCCTGGGTACCCTGCTCCTTTTATCCCCATCGCTCAGGTCCCTCTCTGATCTCAGGTCTGGAGTCACTGCTCCTTTTATCCCCATCGCTCAGGTCCCTCTCTGATCTCAGGCCTGGGGACAGTGCTCCTTTTATCCCCATCGCTCAGGTCCCTCTCTGATCTCAGGCCTAGGGACAGTGCTCCTTTTATCCCCATCGCTCAGGTCCCTCTCTGATCTCAGGCCTGGGTACCCTGCTCCTTTTATCCCCATCGCTCAGGTCCCTCTCTGATCTCAGGCCTCGGGTCCCCGCTCCTTTTATCCCCATCGCTCAGGTCCCTCTCTGATCTCAGGCCTGGGGTCACTGCTACTTTTATCCCCATCGCTCAGGTCCCTCTCTGATCTCAGGCCTCGGGTCCCCGCTCCTTTTATCCCCATCGTTCAGGTCCCTCTCTGATCTCAGTCTTGGGGTCACTGCTCCTTTTATCCCCATCGCTCAGGTCCCTATCTGATCTCAGGCCTCGGGTCCCTGCTCCTTTTATCCCCATCGCTCAGGTCCCTCTCTGATCTCAGGCATGGGGTCCCTGCTCCTTTTATCCCCATCGCTCAGGTCCCTCTCTGATCTCAGGCCTGGGTAGCCTGCTCCTTTTATCCCCATCGCTCAGGTCCCTCTCTGATCACAGGCCTGGGGTCACTGCTCCTTTTATCCCCATCGCTCAGGTCCCTCTCTGATCTCAGGCCTCGTGTCCCCGCTCCTTTTTTCCCCATCGCTCAGGTCCCTCTCTGATCTCAAGCCTGGGGTCACTGCTCCTTTTATCCCCATCGCTCAGGTCCCTCTCTGATCTCAGGCCTCGGGTCCCTGCTCCTTTTATCCCCATCGCTCAGGTCCCTCTCTGATCTCAGGCCTGGGGTCACTGCTCCTTTTATCCCCATCGCTCAGGTCCCTCTCTGATCTCAGGTCTGGGGTCACTGCTCCTTTTATCCCCATCGCTCAGGTCCCTCTCTGATCTCAGGTCTGGAGTCACTGCTCCTTTTATCCCCATCGCTCAGGTCGCTCTCTGATCTCAGGCCTGGGGACAGTGCTCCTTTTATCCCCATCGCTCAGGTCCCTCTCTGTTCTCAGGCCTAGGGACAGTGCTCCTTTTATCCCCATCGCTCAGGTCCCTCTCTGATCTCAGGCCTCGGGACAGTGCTCCTTTTATCCCCATCGCTCAGGTCCCTCTCTGATCTCAGGCCTGGGTAGCCTGCTCCTTTTATCCCCATCGCACAGGCCTCTCTCTGATCTCAGGCCTGGGGTCACTGCTCCTTTTATCCCCATCGCTCAGGTCCCACTCTGATCTCAGGCCTGGGGACAGTGCTCCTTTTATTCCCATCGCTCAGGTCCCTCTCTGATCTCAGGCCTGGGTACCCTGCTCCTTTTATCCCCATCGCTCAGGTCCCTCTCTGATCTCAGGCCTGGGGTCACTGCTCCTTTTATCCCCATCGCTCAGGTCCCACTCTGATCTCAGGCCTCGGGTCCCTGCTCCTTTTATCCCCATCGCTCAGGTCCCTCTCTGATCTCAGGCCTGGGGTCACTGCTCCTTTTATCCCCATCGCTCAGGTCCCTCTCTGATCACAGGCCTGGGGTCACTGCTCCTTTTATCCCCATCGCTCAGGTCCCTCTCTGATCTCAGGCCTCGGGTCCCTGCTCCTTTTATCCCCATCGCTCAGGTCCCTCTCTGATCTCAGGCCTGGGGTCACTGCTCCTTTTATCCCCATCGCTCAGGTCCCTCTCTGATCTCAGGCATGGGGTCCCTGCTCCTTTTATCCCCATCGCTCAGGTCCCTCTCTGATCTCAGGCCTGGGGTCACTGCTCCTTTTATCCCCATCGCTCAGGTCCCTCTCTGATCTCAGGCCTGGGTAGCCTGCTCCTTTTATCACCATCGTTCAGGCCTCTCTCTGATCTCAGGCCTGGGGTCACTGCTCCTTTTATCCCCATCGCTCAGGTCCCTCTCTGATCTCAGGCCTCTGGTCCCTGCTCCTTTTATCCCCATCGCTCAGGTCCCTCTCTGATCTCAGGCCTGGGGTCACTGCTCCTTTTATCCCCATCGCTCAGGTCCCTCTCTGATCTCAGGCCTGGGGTCACTGCTCCTTTTATCCCCATCGCTCAGGTCCCTCTCTGATCTCAGGTCTGGAGTCACTGCTCCTTTTATCCCCATCGCTCAGGTCCCTCTCTGGTCTCAGGCCTGGGTAGCCTGCTCCTTTTATCCCCATCGCTCAGGCCTCTCTCTGATCTCAGGCCTGGGGTCACTGCTCCTTTTATCCCCATCGCTCAGGTCCCACTCTGATCTCAGGCCTGGGGACAGTGCTCCTTTTATCCCCATCGCTCAGGTCCCTCTCTGATCTCAGGTCTGGAGTCCCTGCTCCTTTTATCCCCATCGCTCAGGTCCCTCTCTGATCTCAAGCCTGGGGTCACTGCTCCTTTTATCCCCATCGCTCAGGTCCCTCTCTGATCTCAGGCCTCGGGTCCCCGCTCCTTTTATCCCCATCGTTCAGTTCCCACTCTGATCTCAGGCCTGGGGTCACCTCTGATTTTATCCCCATCGCTCAGGTCCCTCTCTGATCTCAGGCCTCGGGTCCCCGCTCCTTTTATTCCCATCGCTCAGGTCCCTCTCTGATCTCAGGCCTGGGTAGCCTGCTCCTTTTATCCCCATCGCTCAGGCCTCTCTCTGATCTCAGGCCTGGGGTCACTGCTCCTTTTATCCCCATCGCTCAGGTCCCACTCTGATCTCAGGCCTGGGGACAGTGCTCCTTTTATCCCCATCGCTCGGGTCCCTCTCTGATCTCAGGCCTCGGGTCCCCGCTCCTTTTATTCCCTTCGCTCAGGTCCCTCTCTGATCTCAGGCCTGGGTAGCCTGCTCCTTTTATCCCCATCGCTCAGGCCTCTCTCTGATCTCAGGCCTGGGTAGCCTGCTCCTTTTATCCCCATCGCTCAGGTCCCTCTCTGATCTCGGGCCTGGGTACCCTGCTCCTTTTATCCCCATCGCTCAGGTCCCTCTCTGATCTCAGGCCTCGTGTCCCCGCTCCTTTTATCCCCATCGCTCAGGTCCCTCTCTGATCTCAGGCCTGGGGTCACTGCTCCTTTTATCCCCATCGCTCAGGTCCCTCTCTGATCACAGGCCTGGAGTCACTGCTCCTTTTATCCCCATCGCTCAGGTCCCTCTCTGATCTCAGGCCTGGGGTCCCTGCTCCTTTTATCCCCATCGCTCAGGTCCCTCTCTGATCTCAGGCCTGGGGTCACTGCTCCTTTTATCCCCATCGCTCAGGTCCCTCTCTGATCTCAGGCCTGGGTAGCCTGCTCCTTTTATCCCCATCTCTCAGGCCTCTCTCTGATCTCAGGCCTGGGCTCACTGCTCCTTTTATCCCCATCGCTCAGGTCCCTCTCTGATCTCAGGCCTGGGGTCACTGCTCCTTTTATCCCCATCGTTCAGTTCCCACTCTGATCTCAGGCCTGGGGTCACCTCTCATTTTATCCCCATCGCTCAGGTCCCTCTCTGATCTCAGGCCTAGGGACAGTGCTCCTTTTATTCCCATCGCTTAGGTCCCTCTCTGATCTCAGGCCTGGGTACCCTGCTCCTTTTATCCCCATCGCTCAGGTCCCTCTCTGATCTCAGGTCTGGAGTCACTGCTCCTTTTATCCCCATCGCTCAGGTCGCTCTCTGATCTCAGGCCTGGGGACAGTGCTCCTTTTATCCCCATCGCTCAGGTCCCTCTCTGGTCTCAGGCCTGGGTAGCCTGCTCCTTTTATCCCCATCGCTCAGGCCTCTCTCTGATCTCAGGCCTGGGGTCACTGCTCCTTTTATCCCCATCGCTCAGGTCCCACTCTGATCTCAGGCCTGGGGACAGTGCTCCTTTTATCCCCATCGCTCAGGTCCCTCTCTGATCTCAGGTCTGGAGTCCCTGCTCCTTTTATCCCCATCGCTCAGGTCCCTCTCTGATCTCAGACCTGGAGTCACTGCTCCTTTTAGCCCCATCGCTCAGGTCCCTCTCTGATCTCAGGTCTGGGGTCCCTGCTCCTTTTATCCCCATCGCTCAGGTCCCTCTCTGATCTCAGGCCTGGGGTCACTGCTCCTTTTATCCCCATCGCTCAGGTCTCTCTCTGATCTCAGGCCTGGAGTCACTGCTCCTTTTATCCCCATCGCTCAGGTCCCTCTCTGATCTCAGGCCTGGGTACCCTGCTCCTTTTATCCCCATCGCTCAGGTCCCTCTCTGATCTCAGGCCTCGGGTCCCTGCTCCTTTTAGCCCCATCGCTCAGGTCCCTCTCTGATCTCAGGCCTGGGGTCACTGCTCCTTTTATCCCCATCGCTCAGGTCCCACTCTGATCTCAGGCCTGGGGTCACTGCTCCTTTTATTCCCATCGTTCAGGTCTCTCTCTGATCTCAGGCCTGGGGTCACTGCTCCTTTTATCCCCATCGCTCAGGTCCCTCTCTGATCTCAGGCCTGGGGTCACTGCTCCTTTTATCCCCATCGCTCAGGTCCCTCTCTGATCTCAGTCCTCGGGTCACTGCTCATTTTATCCCCATCGCTCAGGTCCCCCTCTGATCTCAGGCCTGGGGTCACTGATCCTTTTATCCCCATCGCTCAGGTCCCTCTTTGATCTCAGGCCTGGGGTCACTGCTCTTTTTATCCCCATCGCTCAGGTCCCTCTCTGATCTCAGGCCTCGGGTCCCCGCTCCTTTTATCCCCATCGCTCAGGTCCCTCTCTGATCTCAGGCCTGGGGTCACTGCTCCTTTTATCCCCATCGCTCAGGTCCCTCTCTGATCTCAGGCCTGGGTACCCTGCTCCTTTTATCCCCATTGCTCAGGTCCCTCTCTGATCTCAGGCCTGGGGACAGTGCTACTTTTATCCCCATCACTCAGGTCCCTCTCTGATCTCAGGCCTCGGGTCCCCGCTCCTTTTTATCCCCATCGCTCAGGTCCCTCTCTGATCTCAGGCCTGGGGTCACTGCTACTTTTATCCCCATCGCTCAGGTCCCTCTCTGATCTCAGGCCTCGGGTCCCCGCTCCTTTTATCCCCATCGTTCAGGTCCCTCTCTGATCTCAGTCTTGGGGTCACTGCTCCTTTTATCCCCATCGGTCAGGTCCCTCTCTGATCTCAGGCCTCGGGTCCCTGCTCCTTTTATCCCCATCGCTCAGGTCCCTCTCTGATCTCAGGCATGGGGTCCCTGCTCCTTTTATCCCCATCGCTCAGGTCCCTCTCTGAACTCAGGCCTGGAGTCACTGCTCCTTTTATCCCCATCGCTCAGGTCCCTCTCTGATCTCAGGCATGGGGTCCCTGCTCCTTTTATCCCCATCGCTCAGGTCCCTCTCTGAACTCAGGCCTGGGATCACTGCTCCTTTTATCCCCATCGCTCAGGTCCCTCTCTGATCACAGGCCTGGGGTCACTGCTCCTTTTATCCCCATCGCTCAGGTCCCTCTCTGATCACAGGCCTGGGTACCCTGCTCCTTTTATCCCCATCGCTCAGGTCCCTCTCTGATCTCAGGTCTGGGGTCACTGCTCCTTTTATCCCCATCGCTCAGGTCCCTCTCTGATCACAGGCCTGGGGTCACTGCTCCTTTTATCCCCATCGCTCAGGTCCCTCTCTGATCACGGGCCTGGGTACCCTGCTCCTTTTATCCCCATCGCTCAGGTCCCTCTCTGATCACAGGCCTGGGGTCACTGCTCCTTTTATCCCCATCGCTCAGGTCCCTCTCTGATCACAGGCCTGGGTACCCTGCTCCTTTTATCCCCATCGCTCAGGTCCCTCTCTGATCTCAGGCCTGGGGTCACTGCTCCTTTTATCCCCATCGCTCAGGTCCCTCTCTGATCTCAGGCCTGGGGTCCCTGCTCCTTTTATCCCCATCGCTCAGGTCCCTCTCTGATCTCAGGCCTGGGGTCCCTGCTCCTTTTATCCCCATCGCTCAGGTCCCTCTCTGATCTCAGGCCTCGGGTCCCTGCTCCTTTTATCCCCATCGCTCAGGTCCCTCTCTGATCTCAGGCCTGGGGTCCCTGCTCCTTTTATCCCCATCGCTCAGGTCGCTCTCTGATCTCAGGCCTGGGGACAGTGCTCCTTTTATCCCCATCGCTCAGGTCCCTCTCTGATCTCAGGCCTCGGGGCAGTGCTCCTTTTATCCCCATCGCTCAGGTCTCTCTCTGATCTCAGGCCTGTGGTCACTGCTCCTTTTATCCCCATTGCTCAGGTCCCTCTCTGATCTCAGGCCTGGGGTCACTGCTCCTTTTATCCCCATCGTTCAGGTCCCTCTCTGATCTCAGGCCTGGGATCACTGCTCCTTTTATCCCCATCGCTCAGGTCCCTCTCTGATCTCAGGCCTGGAGTCACTACTCCTTTTATCCCCATCGCTCAGGTCCCTCTCTGATCTCAGGCCTGGGGACAGTGCTCCTTTTATCCCCATCGTTCAGGTCCCTCTCTGATCTCAGGCCTGGGGTCACTGCTCCTTTTATCCCCATCGCTCAGGTCCCTCTCTGATCTCAGGCCTGGGGTCACTGCTCCTTTTATCGCCATCGCTCAGGTCCCTCTCTGATCTCAGGCCTGGGTACCCTGCTCCTTTTATCCCCATCGCTCAGGTCCCTCTCTGAGCTCAGGCCTGGGGTCACTGCTCCTTTTATCCCCATCGTTCAGTTCGCACTCTGATCTCAGGCCTAGGGACAGTGCTCCTTTTATCCCCATCGCTCAGGTCCCTCTCTGATCTCAGGCCTGGGGTCACTGCTCCTTTTATCCCCATCGTTCAGGTCCCTCTCTGATCTCAGGCCTGGGATCACTGCTCCTTTTATCCCCATCGCTCAGGTCCCTCTCTGATCTCAGGCCTGGAGTCACTGCTCCTTTTATCCCCATCGCTCAGGTCCCTCTCTGATCTCAGGCCTGGGGACACTGCTCCTTTTATCCCCATCGCTCAGGTCCCTCTCTGATCTCAGGCCTCGGGTCCCTGCTCCTTTTATCCCCATCGCTCAGGTCCCTCTCTGATCTCAGGCCTGGGGTCACTGCTCCTTTTATCCCCATCGCTCAGGTCCCTCTCTGATCTCAGGCCTGTGGTCACTGCTCCTTTTATCCCCATCGTTCAGTTCCCTCTCTGATCTCAGGCCTGGGGTCACTGCTCCTTTTATTCCCTTCGCTCAGGTCCCTCTCTGATCTCAGGCCTGGGTAGCCTGCTCCTTTTATCCCCATCGCTCAGGCCTCTCTCTGATCTCAGGCCTGGGTAGCCTGCTCCTTTTATCCCCATCGCTCAGGTCCCTCTCTGATCTCGGGCCTGGGTACCCTGCTCCTTTTATCCCCATCGCTCAGGTCCCTCTCTGATCTCAGGCCTCGTGTCCCCGCTCCTTTTATCCCCATCGCTCAGGTCCCTCTCTGATCTCAGGCCTGGGGTCACTGCTCCTTTTATCCCCATCGCTCAGGTCCCTCTCTGATCTCAGGCATGGGGTCCCTGCTCCTTTTATCCCCATCGCTCAGGTCCCTCTCTGATCTCAGGCCTGGGGTCACTGCTCCTTTTATCCCCATCGCTCAGGTCCCTCTCTGATATCAGGCCTGGGCTCACTGCTCCTTTTATCCCCATCGCTCAGGTCCCTCTCTGATCTCAGGCCTGGGGTCACTGCTCCTTTTATCCCCATCGTTCAGTTCCCACTCTGATCTCAGGCCTGGGGTCACCTCTCATTTTATCCCCATCGCTCAGGTCCCTCTCTGATCTCAGGCCTAGGGACAGTGCTCCTTTTATTCCCATCGCTCAGGTCCCTCTCTGATCTCAGGCCTAGGGACAGTGCTCCTTTTATCCCCATCGCTTAGGTCCCTCTCTGATCTCAGGCCTGGGTACCCTGCTCCTTTTATCCCCATCGCTCAGGTCCCTCTCTGATCTCAGGTCTGGAGTCACTGCTCCTTTTATCCCCATCGCTCAGGTCGCTCTCTGATCTCAGGCCTGGGGACAGTGCTCCTTTTATCCCCATCGCTCAGGTCCCTCTCTGATCTCAGGTCTGGGGTCACTGCTCCTTTTATCCCCATCGCTCAGGTCGCTCTCTGATCTCAGGCCTGGGGACAGTGCTCCTTTTATCCCCATCGCTCAGGTCCCTCTCTGATCTCAGGCCTAGGGACAGTGCTCCTTTTATCCCCATCGCTCAGGTCCCTCTCTGGTCTCAGGCCTGGGTAGCCTGCTCCTTTTATCCCCATCGCTCAGGCCTCTCTCTGATCTCAGGCCTGGGGTCACTGCTCCTTTTATCCCCATCGCTCAGGTCCCACTCTGATCTCAGGCCTGGGGACAGTGCTCCTTTTATCCCCATCGCTCAGGTCCCTCTCTGATCTCAGGTCTGGAGTCCCTGCTCCTTTTATCCCCATCGCTCAGGTCCCTCTCTGATCTCAGACCTGGGGTCACTGCTCCTTTTATCCCCATCGCTCAGGTCTCTCTCTGATCTCAGGCCTGGAGTCACTGCTCCTTTTATCCCCATCGCTCAGGTCCCTCTCTGATCTCAGGCCTGGGTACCCTGCTCCTTTTATCCCCATCGCTCAGGTCCCTCTCTGATCTCAGGCCTCGGGTCCCTGCTCCTTTTATCCCCATCGCTCAGGTCCCTCTCTGATCTCAGGCCTGGGGTCACTGCTCCTTTTATCCCCATCGCTCAGGTCCCTCTCTGATCTCAGGCCTGGGGTCACTGCTCCTTTTATTCCCATCGTTCAGGTCTCTCTCTGATCTCAGGCCTGGGGTCACTGCTCCTTTTATCCCCATCGCTCAGGTCCCTCTCTGATCTCAGGCCTGGGGTCACTGCTCCTTTTATCCCCATCGCTCAGGTCCCTCTCTGATCTCAGTCCTCGGGTCACTGCTCATTTTATCCCCATCGCTCAGGTCCCCCTCTGATCTCAGGCCTGGGGTCACTGCTCCTTTTATCCCCATCGCTCAGGTCCCTCTCTGATCTCAGGCCTGGGTACCCTGCTCCTTTTATCCCCATTGCTCAGGTCCCTCTCTGATCTCAGGCCTGGGGACAGTGCTACTTTTATCCCCATCACTCAGGTCCCTCTCTGATCTCAGGCCTCGGGTCCCCGCTCCTTTTTATCCCCATCGCTCAGGTCCCTCTCTGATCTCAGGCCTGGGGTCACTGCTACTTTTATCCCCATCGCTCAGGTCCCTCTCTGATCTCAGGCCTCGGGTCCCCGCTCCTTTTATCCCCATCGTTCAGGTCCCTCTCTGATCTCAGTCTTGGGGTCACTGCTCCTTATATCCCCATCGGTCAGGTCCCTCTCTGATCTCAGGCCTCGGGTCCCTGCTCCTTTTATCCCCATCGCTCAGGTCCCTCTCTGATCTCAGGCATGGGGTCCCTGCTCCTTTTATCCCCATCGCTCAGGTCCCTCTCTGAACTCAGGCCTGGAGTCACTGCTCCTTTTATCCCCATCGCTCAGGTCCCTCTCTGATCTCAGGCATGGGGTCCCTGCTCCTTTTATCCCCATCGCTCAGGTCCCTCTCTGAACTCAGGCCTGGGATCACTGCTCCTTTTATCCCCATCGCTCAGGTCCCTCTCTGAACTCAGGTCTGGGGTCACTGCTCCTTTTATCCCCATCGCTCAGGTCCCTCTCTGATCACAGGCCTGGGGTCACTGCTCCTTTTATCCCCATCGCTCAGGTCCCTCTCTGATCACGGGCCTGGGGTCACTGCTCCTTTTATCCCCATCGCTCAGGTCCCTCTCTGATCACAGGCCTGGGGTCACTGCTCCTTTTATCCCCATCGCTCAGGTCCCTCTCTGATCACAGGCCTGGGTACCCTGCTCCTTTTATCCCCATCGCTCAGGTCCCTCTCTGATCTCAGGCCTGGGGTCACTGCTCCTTTTATCCCCATCGCTCAGGTCCCTCTCTGATCTCAGGCCTGGGGTCCCTGCTCCTTTTATCCCCATCGCTCAGGTCCCTCTCTGATCTCAGGCCTGGGGTCCCTGCTCCTTTTATCCCCATCGCTCAGGTCCCTCTCTGATCTCAGGCCTCGGGTCCCTGCTCCTTTTATCCCCATCGCTCAGGTCCCTCTCTGATCTCAGGCCTGGGGTCCCTGCTCCTTTTATCCCCATCGCTCAGGTCCCTCTCTGATCTCAGGCCTCGGGACAGTGCTCCTTTTATCCCCATCGCTCAGGTCTCTCTCTGATCTCAGGCCTGTGGTCACTGCTCCTTTTATCCCCATCGCTCAGGTCCCTCTCTGATCTCAGGCCTGGGGTCACTGCTCCTTTTATCCCCATCGTTCAGGTCCCTCTCTGATCTCAGGCCTGGGATCACTGCTCCTTTTATCCCCATCGCTCAGGTCCCTCTCTGATCTCAGGCCTGGAGTCACTGCTCCTTTTATCCCCATCGCTCAGGTCCCTCTCTGATCTCAGGCCTGGGGACAGTGCTCCTTTTATCCCCATCGCTCAGGTCCCTCTCTGATCTCAGGCCTGGGTACCCTGCTCCTTTTATCCCCATCTCTCAGGTCCCTCTCTGAGCTCAGGCCTGGGGTCACTGCTCCTTTTATCCCCATCGTTCAGGTCCCTCTCTGATCTCAGGCCTGGAGTCACTGCTCCTTTTATCCCCATCGCTCAGGTCCCTCTCTGATCTCAGGCCTGGAGTCACTGCTCCTTTTATCCCCATCGCTCAGGTCCCTCTCTGATCTCAGGCCTGGGGACAGTGCTCCTTTTATCCCCATCGTTCAGGTCCCTCTCTGATCTCAGGCCTGGGCTCACTGCTCCTTTTATCCCCATCGCTGAGGTCCCTCTCTGATCTCAGGCCTGGGGTCACTGCTCCTTTTATCCCCATCGCTCAGGTCCCTCTCTGATCTCAGGCCTGGAGTCACTGCTCCTTTTATCCCCATCGCTCAGGTCCCTCTCTGATCTCAGGCCTGGGGTCACTGCTCCTTTTATCCCCATCGCTCAGGTCCCTCTCTGATCTCAGGCCTGGGGTCACTGCTCCTTTTATCCCCATCGCTCAGGTCCCTCTCTGATCTCAGGCCTGGGTACCCTGCTCCTTTTATCCCCATCGCTCAGGTCCCTCTCTGATCTCAGGCCTCGTGTCCCCGCTCCTTTTATCCCCATCGCTCAGGTCCCTCTCTGATCTCAGGCCTGGGTACCCTGCTCCTTTTATCCCCATCGCTCAGGTCCCTCTCTGATCTCAGGTCTGGAGTCACTGCTCCTTTTATCCCCATCGCTCAGGTCGCTCTCTGATCTCAGGCCTGGGGACAGTGCTCCTTTTATCCCCATCGCTCAGGTCCCTCTCTGTTCTCAGGCCTGGGTACCCTGCTCCTTTTATCCCCATCGCTCAGGTCCCTCTCTGATCTCAGGCCTGGGTACCCTGCTCCTTTTATCCCCATCGCTCAGGTCCCTCTCTGATCTCAGGTCTGGAGTCACTGCTCCTTTTATCCCCATCGCTCAGGTCGCTCTCTGATCTCAGGCCTGGGGACAGTGCTCCTTTTATCCCCATCGCTCAGGTCCCTCTCTGATCTCAGGCCTGGGTAGCCTGCTCCTTTTATCCCCATCGCTCAGGTCCCTCTCTGATCTCAGGCCTGGGGACAGTGCTCCTTTTATCCCCATCGCTCAGGTCCCACTCTGATCTCAGGCCTGGGGACAGTGCTCCTTTTATCCCCATCGCTCAGGTCCCTCTCTGATCTCAGGCCTGGGGTCACTGCTCCTTTTATCCCCATCGCTCAGGTCCCTCTCTGATCTCAGGCCTCGGGTCCCTGCTCCTTTTATCCCCATCGCTCAGGTCCCTCTCTGATCTCAGGCCTAGGGTCACTGCTCCGTTTATCCCCATCGCTCAGGTCCCTCTCTGATCTCAGGCCTGGGGTCACTGCTCCTTTTATCCCAATCGCTCAGGTCCCTCTCTGATCTCAGGCCTGGGGTCACTGCTCCTTTTATCCCCATCGCTCAGGTCCCTCTCTGATCTCAGGCCTGGGGTCACTGCTCCTTTTATCCCCATCGCTCAGGTCCCTCTCTGATCTCAGGCCTGGGGTCACTGCTCCTTTTATCCCCATCGCTCAGGTCCCTCTCTGATCTCAGGCCTGGGGTCACTGCTCCTTTTATCCCCATCGTTCAGGTCCCTCTCTGATCTCAGGCCTGGGGTCACTGCTCCTTTTATTCCCATCGTTCAGTTCCCACTCTGACCTCAGGCCTGGGGTCACCTCTCATTTTATCCCCATCGCTCAGGTCCCTCTCTGATCTCAGGCCTAGGGACAGAGCTCCTTTTATTCCCATCGCTTAGGTCCCTCTCTGATCTCAGGCCTGGGTACCCTGCTCCTTTTATCCCCATCGCTCAGGTCCCTCTCTGATCTCAGGTCTGGAGTCACTGCTCCTTTTATCCCCATCGCTCAGGTCGCTCTCTGATCTCAGGCCTGGGGACAGTGCTCCTTTTATCCCCATCGCTCGGTCCCTCTCTGATCTCAGGCCTGGGTAGCCTGCTCCTTTTATCCCCATCGCTCAGGCCTCTCTCTGATCTCAGGCCTGGGGTCACTGCTCCTTTTATCCCCATCGCTCAGGTCCCACTCTGATCTCAGGCCTGGGGACAGTGCTCCTTTTATCCCCATCGCTCAGGTCTCTCTCTGATCTCAGGCCTGGAGTCACTGCTCCTTTTATCCCCATCGCTCAGGTCCCTCTCTGATCTCAGGCCTCGGGTCCCCGCTCCTTTTATCCCCATCGCTCAGGTCCCTCTCTGATCTCAGGCCTGGGGTCACTGCTCCTTTTATCCCCATCGCTCAGGTCCCTCTCTGATCTCAGGCCTGGAGTCACTGCTCCTTTTATCCCCATCGCTCAGGTCCCTCTCTGATCTCAGGCCTAGGGACAGTGCTCCTTTTATCCCCATCGCTCAGGTCCCTCTCTGATCTCAGGCCTCGGGTCCCTGCTCCTTTTATCCCCATCGCTCAGGTCCCTCTCTGATCTCAGGCCTGGGGTCACTGCTCCTTTTATCCCCATCGCTCAGGTCCCTCTCTGATCTCAGGCCTGGGGTCACTGCTCCTTTTATCCCCATCGTTCAGTTCCCACTCTGATCTCAGGCCTCGTGTCCCCGCTCCTTTTATCCCCATCGCTCAGGTCCCTCTCTGATCTCAGGCCTGGGGTCACTGCTCCTTTTATCACCATCGCTCAGGTCCCTCTCTGTACTCAGGCCTGGGGTCACTGCTCCTTTTATCCCCATCGCTCATGTCCCTCTCTGTTCTCAGGCCTAGGGACAGTGCTCCTTTTATCCCCATCGCTCAGGTCCCTCTCTGATCTCAGGCCTGGGTAGCCTGCTCCTTTTATCCCCATCGCTCAGGCCTCTCTCTGATCTCAGGCCTGGGGTCACTGCTCCTTTTATCCCCATCGCTCAGGTCTCTCTCTGATCTCAGGTCTGGAGTCCCTGCTCCTTTTATCCCCATCGCTCAGGTCCCTCTCTGATCTCAGGCCTGGGGACAGTGCTCCTTTTATCCCCATCGCTCAGGTCCCTCTCTGATCTCAGGTCTGGAGTCCCTGCTCCTTTTATCCCCATCGTTCAGGTCCCACTCTGAACTCAGGCCTCGTGTCCCCGCTCCTTTTATCCCCATCGCTCAGGTCCCTCTCTGATCTCAGGCCTGGGGACAGTGCTCCTTTTATCCCCATCGCTCAGGTCCCTCTCTGATCTCAGGCCTGGGGTCACTGCTCCTTTTATCCCCATCGCTCAGGTCCCTCTCTGATCTCAGGCCTCGGGTCCCTGCTCCTTTTATCCCCATCGCTCAGGTCCCTCTCTGATCTCAGGCATGGGGTCCCTGCTCCTTTTATCCCCATCGCTCAGGTCCCTCTCTGATCTCAGGCCTGGGGTCACTGCTCCTTTTATCCCCATCGCTCAGGTCCCTCTCTGATCTCAGGCCTGGGGTCACTGCTCCTTTTATTCCCATCGTTCAGTTCCCTCTCTGATCTCAGGCCTGGGGTCACCTCTCATTTTATCCCCATCGCTCAGGTCCCTCTCTGATCTCAGGCCTGGGTACCCTGCTCCTTTTATCCCCATCGCTCAGGTCCCTCTCTGATCTCAGGTCTGGAGTCACTGCTCCTTTTATCCCCATCGCTCAGGTCGCTCTCTGATCTCAGGCCTGGAGTCACTGCTCCTTTTATCCCCATCGCTCAGGTCCCTCTCTGATCTCAGGCCTGGGTAGCCTGCTCCTTTTATCCCCATCGCTCAAGCCTCTCTCTGATCTCAGGCCTGGGGACACTGCTCCTTTTATCCTCATCGCTCAGGTCCCTCTCTGATCTCAGGCCTGGGGACAGTGCTCCTTTTATCCCCATCGCTCAGGTCCCTCTCTGATCTCAGGTCTGGAGTCACTGCTCCTTTTAATCCCCATCGCTCAGGTCGGTCTCTGATCTCAGACCTGGAGTCACTGCTCCTTTTATCCCCATCTCTCAGGTCCCTCTCTGATCTCAGGCCTCGGGTCCCCGCTCCTTTTATCCCCATCGCTCAGGTCCCTCTCTGATCTCAGGCCTGGGGTCACTGCTCCTTTTATCCCCATCGCTCAGGTCCCTCTCTGATCTCAGTCCTAGGGTCACTGCTCATTTTATCCCCATCGCTCAGGTCCCTCTCTGATCTCAGGCCTGGGGTCACTGCTCCTTTTATCCCCATCGCTCAGGTCCCTCTTTGATCTCAGGCCTGGGGTCACTGCTCCTTTTATCCCCATCGCTCAGGTCCCTCTTTGATCTCAGGCCTGGGGTCACTGCTCCTTTTATCCCCATCGCTCAGTTCCCTCTCTGATCTCAGGCCTGGGATCACCGCTCCTTTTATCCCCATCGCTCAGGTCCCTCTCTGATCTCAGGCCTGGGTACCCTGCTCCTTTTATCCCCATCTCTCAGGTCCCTCTCTGATCTCAGGCCTGGGGTCACTGCTCCTTTTATCCCCATCGCTCAGGTCCCTCTCTGTTCTCAGGCCTAGGGACAGTGCTCCTTTTATCCCCATCGCTCAGGTCCCTCTCTGATCTCAGGCCTGGGTAGCCTGCTCCTTTTATCCCCATCGCTCAGGCCTCTCTCTGATCTCAGGCCTGGGGTCACTGCTCCTTTTATCCCCATCGCTCAGGTCCCTCTCTGTTCTCAGGCCTGGGGACAGTGCTCCTTTTATCCCCATCGCTCAGGTCCCTCTCTGATCTCAGGTCTGGAGTCCCTGCTCCTTTTATCCCCATCGCTCAGGTCCCTCTCTGATCTCAGGCCTGGGGACAGTGCTCCTTTTATCCCCATCGCTCAGGTCCCTCTCTGATCTCAGGTCTGGAGTCCCTGCTCCTTTTATCCCCATCGTTCAGGTCCCACTCTGAACTCAGGCCTGGAGTCACTGCTCCTTTTATCCCCATCGCTCAGGTCCCTCTCTGATCTCAGGCCTCGTGTCCCCGCTCCTTTTATCCCCATCGCTCAGGTCCCTCTCTGATCTCAAGCCTGGGGTCACTGCTCCTTTTATCCCCATCGCTCAGGTCCCTCTCTGATCTCAGGCCTCGGGTCCCTGCTCCTTTTATCCCCATCGCTCAGGTCCCTCTCTGATCTCAGGCATGGGGTCCCTGCTCCTTTTATCCCCATCGCTCAGGTCCCTCTCTGATCTCAGGCCTGGGTCCCTGCTCCTTTTATCCCCATCGCTCAGTTCCCTCTCTGATCTCAGGCCTGGGGTCACCTCTCATTTTATCCCCATCGCTCAGGTCCCTCTCTGATCTCAGGCCTGGGTACCCTGCTCCTTTTATCCCCATCGCTCAGGTCCCTCTCTGATCTCAGGCCTGGGTAGCCTGCTCCTTTTATCCCCATCGCTCAAGCCTCTCTCTGATCTCAGGCCTGGGGACAGTGCTCCTTTTATCCCCATCGCTCAGGTCCCTCTCTGATCTCAGGCCTGGGGACAGTGCTCCTTTTATCCCCATCGCTCAGGTCCCTCTCTGATCTCAGGCCTCGGGTCCCCGCTCCTTTTATCCCCATCGCTCAGGTCCCTCTCTGATCTCAGGCCTGGGGTCACTGCTCCTTTTATCCCCATCGCTCAGGTCTCTCTCTGATCTCAGGCCTGGAGTCACTGCTCCTTTTATCCCCATCGCTCAGGTCCCTCTCTGATCTCAGGCCTCGGGTCCCCGCTCCTTTTATCCCCATCGCTCAGGTCCCTCTCTGATCTCAGGCCTGGGGTCACTGCTCCTTTTATCCCCATCGCTCAGGTCCCTCTCTGATCTCAGGCCTCGGGTCCCCGCTCCTTTTATCCCCATCGCTCAGGTCCCTCTCTGATCTCAGGCCTGAGGTCACTGCTCCTTTTATCCCCATCGCTCAGGTCCCTCTCTGATCTCAGTCCTGGTGTCACTGCTCCTTTTATCCCCATCGCTCAGGTCCCTCTCTGATCTCAGTCCTAGGGTCACTGCTCATTTTATCCCCATCGCTCAGGTCCCTCTCTGATCTCAGTCCTGGTGTCACTGCTACTTTTATCCCCATCGCTCAGGTCCCTCTCTGATCTCAGGCCTGGGGTCACTGCTCCTTTTATCCCCATCGCTCAGGTCCCTCTTTGATCTCAGGCCTGGGGTCACTGCTCCTTTTATCCCCATCGCTCAGGTCCCTCTCTGATCTCAGGCCTGGGTACCCTGCTCTTTTTATCCCCATCGCTCAGGTCCCTCTTTGATCTCAGGCCTGGGGTCACTGCTCCTTTTATCCCCATCGCTCAGGTCCCTCTCTGATCTCAGGCCTGGGTACCCTGCTCCTTTTATCCCCATCGCTCAGGTCCCTCTTTGATCTCAGGCATGGGGTCACTGCTCCTTTTATCCCCATCGCTCAGGTCCCTCTCTGATCTCAGGCCTGGGGTCACTGCTCCTTTTATCCCCATCGCTCAGGTCCCTCTTTGATCTCAGGCCTGGGGTCACTGCTCCTTTTATCCCCATCGCTCAGGTCCCTCTCTGATCTCAGGCCTAGGGACAGTGCTCCTTTTATCCCCATCGCTCAGGTCCCTCTCTGATCTCAGGCCTGGGGTCACTGCTCCTTTTATCCCCATCGTTCAGGTCCCTCTCTGATCTCAGGCCTGGGTACCCTGCTCCTTTTATCCCCATCGCTCAGGTCCCTCTCTGATCTCAGGCCTGGGGTCACTGCTCCTTTTATCGCCATCGCTCAGGTCCCTCTCTGATCTCATGCCTAGGGACAGTGCTCCTTTTATCCCCATCGCTCAGGTCCCTCTCTGATCTGAGGCCTGGGTACCCTGCTCCTTTTATCCCCATCGCTCAGGTCCCTCTCTGACCTCAGGCCTGGGGACAGTGCTCCTTTTATCCCCATCGCTCAGGTCGCTCTCTGACCTCAGGCCGAGGGACAGTGCTCCTTTGATCCCCATCGCTCAGGTCCCTCTCTGATCTCAGGCCTGGGTACCCTGCTCCTTTTATCCCCATCGCTCAGGTCCCTCTCTGATCTCAGGACTGGGTACCCTGCTCCTTTTATCCCCATCGTTCAGGTCCCTCTCTGATCTCAGTCTTGGGGTCCCTGCTCCTTTTATCCCAATCGCTCAGGTTCCTCTCTGATCACAGGCCTGGGGTCACTGCTCCTTTTATCCCCATCGCTCAGGTCCCTCTCTGATCTCAGGCCTGGGGTCACTGCTCCTTTTATCCCCATCGTTCAGTTCCCACTCTGATCTCAGGCCTGGGGTCACCTCTCCTTTTATCCCCATCGCTCAGGTCCCTCTCTGATCTCAGGCCTAGGGACAGTGCTCCTTTTATTCCCATCGCTCAGGTCCCTCTCTGATCTCAGCCTGGGTACCCTGCTCCTTTTATCCCCATCGCTCAGGTCCCTCTCTGATCTCAGGCCTGGAGTCACTGCTCCTTTTATCCCCATCGCTCAGGTCTCTCTCTGATCTCAGGCCTGTGGTCACTGCTCCTTTTATCCCCATCGCTCAGGTCCCTCTCTGATGTCAGGTCTGGAGTCCCTGCTCCTTTTATCCCCATCGCTCAGGTCCCTCTCCGATCTCAGGCCTGGGGTCACTGCTCCTTTTATCCCCATCGCTCAGGTCCCACTCTGATCTCAGGCCTGGGGTCACTGCTCCTTTTATCCCCATCGCTCAGGTCCCTCTCTGATCTCAGGCCTGGGGTCACTGCTCCTTTTATCCCCATCGTTCAGTTCCCACTCTGATCTCAGGCCTGGGGTCCCTGCTCCTTTTATCCCCATCGCTCAGGTCCCTCTCTGATCTCAGGCCTGGGGTCACCGCTCCTTTTATCCCCATCGCTCAGGTCGCTCTCTGATCTCAGGCCTAGGGACAGTGCTCCTTTTATCCTCATCGCTCAGTCCCTCTCTGATCTCAGGCCTGGGTACCCTGCTCCTTTTATCCCCAGCGCTCAGGTCCCTCTCTGATCTCAGGCCTGGGGACAGTGCTCCTTTTATCCCCATCGCTCAGGTCCCTCTCTGATCTCAGGCCTGGGTACCCTGCTCCTTTTATCCCCATCGCTCAGGTCCCTCTCTGATCTCAGGCCTGGGGACAGTGCTCCTTTTATCCCCATCGCTCAGTCCCTCTCTGATCTCAGGCCTGGGTACCCTGCTCCTTTTATCCCCATCGCTCAGGTCCCTCTCTGATCTCAGGCCTCGGGTCCCCGCTCCTTTTATCCCCATCGCTCAGGTCCCTCTCTGATCTCAGGCCTCGGGTCACTGCTACTTATATCCCCATCGTCAGGTCCCTCTCTGATCTCAGGCCTGGGGTCACTGCTCCTTTTATCCCCATCGTTCAGGTCCCTCTCTGATCTCAGTCTTGGGGTCACTGCTCCTTTTATCCCCATCGCTCAGGTCCCTCTCTGATCTCAGGCCTCGGGTCCCTGCTCCTTTTATCCCCATCGCTCAGGTCCATCTCTGATCTCAGGCATGGGGTCCCTGCTCCTTTTATCCCCATCGCTCAGGTCCCTCTCTGATCTCAGGCCTGGGGTCACTGCTCCTTTTATCCCCATCGCTCAGGTCCCACTCTGATCTCAGGCCTGGGGTCACCTCTCCTTTTATCCCCATCGCTCAGGTCCCTCTCTGATCTCAGGCCTAGGGACAGTGCTCCTTTTATTCCCATCGCTCAGGTTCCTCTCTGATCTCAGCCTGGTTACCCTGCTCCTTTTATCCCCATCGCTCAGGTCCCTCTCTGATCACAGGTCTGGAGTCACTGCTCCTTTTATCCCCATCGCTCAGGTCGCTCTCTGATCTCAGGCCTGGGGACAGTGCTCCTTTTATCCCCATCGCTCAGGTCCCTCTCTGATCTCAGGCCTAGGGACAGTGCTCCTTTTATCCCCATCGCTCAGGTCCCTCTCTGATCTCAGGCCTGGGTAGTCTGCTCCTTTTATCCCCATCGCTCAGGTTCCTCTCTGATCTCAGCCTGGTTACCCTGCTCCTTTTATCCCCATCGCTCAGGTCCCTCTCTGATCACAGGTCTGGAGTCACTGCTCCTTTTATCCCCATCGCTCAGGTCGCTCTCTGATCTCAGGCCTGGGTAGTCTGCTCCTTTTATCCCCATCGCTCAGGTCTCTCTCTGATCTCAGGCCTGTGGTCACTGCTCCTTTTATCCCCATCGCTCAGGTCCCTCTCTGATCTCAGGCCTGGGGACAGTGCTCCTTTTATCCCCATCGCTCAGGTCCCTCTCTGATCTCAGGTCTGGAGTCCCTGCTCCTTTTATCCCCATCGCTCAGGTCCCTCTCTGATCTCAGACCTGGAGTCACTGCTCCTTTTATCCCCATCGCTCTGGTCCCTCTCTGATCTCAGGCCTGGGGTCACTGCTCCTTTTATCCCCATCGCTCAGGTCCCTCTCTGATCTCAGGCCTGGGGACAGTGCTCCTTTTATCCCCATCGTTCAGGTCCCTCTCTGATCTCAGGCCTGGGGTCACTGCTCCTTTTATCCCCATCGTTCAGGTCCCTCTCTGAGCTCAGGCCTGGTGTCACTGCTCCTTTTATCCCCATCGTTCAGGTCCCTCTCTGAGCTCAGGCCTGGGGTCACTGCTCCTTTTATCCCCATCGCTCAGGTCCCTCTCTGATCTCAGGCATAGGGTCACTGCTCCTTTTATCCCCATCGCTCAGGTCCCTCTCTGATCTCATGCCTCGGGTCCCCGCTCCTTTTATCCCCATCGTTCAGGTCCCTCTCTGATCTCAGGCCTGGGGTCACTGCTCATTTTATCCCCATCGCTCAGGTCCCTCTCTGATCTCAGGCCTAGGGACAGTGCTCCTTTTATCCCCATCGCTCAGGTCCCTCTCTGATCTCAGGCCTGGGGTCACTGCTCCTTTTATACCCATCGCTCAGGTCCCTCTCTGATCTCAGGCCTGGAGTCACTGCTCCTTTTATCCCCATCGCTCAGGTCCCCCTCTGATCTCAGGCCTCGGGTCCCCGCTCCTTTTATCCCCATCGTTCAGGTCCCTCTCTGATCTCAGTCTTGGGGTCACTGCTCCTTTTATCCCCATCGCTCAGGTCCCTCTCTGATCTCAGGCCTCGGGTCCCTGCTCCTTTTATCCCCATCGCTCAGGTCCCTCTCTGATCTCAGGCCTGGGTACCCTGCTCCTTTTATCCCCAGCGCTCAGGTCCCTCTCTGATCTCAGGCCTGGGGACAGTGCTCCTTTTATCCCCATCGCTCAGGTCCCTCTCTGATCTCAGGCCTGGGTACCCTGCTCCTTTTATCCCCATTGCTCAGGTCCCTCTCTGATCTCAGGCCTGGGGACAGTGCTGATTTTATCCCCATCGCTCAGGTCCCTCTCTGATCTCAGGCCTCGGGTCCCCGCTCCTTTTATCCCCATCGCTCAGGTCCCTCTCTGATCTCAGGCCTGGGTACCCTGCTCCTTTTATCCCCATCGCTCAGGTCCCTCTCTGATCTCAGGCCTCGGGTCACTGTTCCTTTTATCCCCATCGCTCAGGTCCCTCTCTGATCTCAGGCCTGGAGTCACTGCTCCTTTTATCCCCATCGCTCAGGTCCCTCTCTGATCTCAGGCCTGGGTACCCTGCTCCTTTTATCCCCATCGCTCAGGTCCCTCTCTGATCTCAGGCCTCGGGTCCCCGCTCCTTTTATCCCCATCGCTCAGGTCCCTCTCTGATCTCAGGCCTCGGGTCACTGCTACTTTTATCCCCATCGCTCAGGTCCCTCTCTGATCTCAGGCCTCGGGTCCCTGCTCCTTTTATCCCCATCGCTCAGGTCCTTCTCTGATCTCAGGCCTGGGGTCCCCGCTCCTTTTATCCCCATCGCTCAGGTCCCTCTCTGATCTCAGTCCTGGGGTCACTGCTACTTTTATCCCCATCGCTCAGGTCCCTCTCTGATCTCAGGCCTGGGGTCACTGCTCCTTTTATCCCCATCGCTCAGGTCCCTCTCTGATCTCAGGCCTAGGGACAGTGCTCCTTTTCTTCCCATCGCTCAGGTACCTCTCTGATCTCAGGTCTGGAGTCACTGCTCCTTTTATCCCCATCGCTCAGGTCGCTCTCTGATCTCAGGCCTGGGGACAGTGCTCCTTTTATCCCCATCGCTCAGGTCCCTCTCTGATCTCAGGCCTCGGGTCCCCGCTCCTTTTATCCCCATCGCTCAGGTCCCTCTCTGATCTCAGGCCTCGGGTCACTGCTACTTTTATCCCCATCGCTCAGGTCCCTCTCTGATCTCAGGCCTCGGGTCCCCGCTCCTTTTATCCCCATCGTTCAGGTCCCTCTCTGATCTCAGTCTTGGGGTCACTGCTCCTTTTATCCCCATCGCTCAGGTCCCTCTCTGATCTCAGGCCTCGGGTCCCTGCTCCTTTTATCCCCATCGCTCAGGTCCATCTCTGATCTCAGGCATGGGGTCCCTGCTCCTTTTATCCCCATCGCTCAGGTCCCTCTCTGATCTCAGGCCTGGGGTCACTGCTCCTTTTATCCCCATCGCTCAGGTCCCACTCTGATCTCAGGCCTGGGGTCACCTCTCCTTTTATCCCCATCGCTCAGGTCCCTCTCTGATCTCAGGCCTAGGGACAGTGCTCCTTTTATTCCCATCGCTCAGGTTCCTCTCTGATCTCAGCCTGGTTACCCTGCTCCTTTTATCCCCATCGCTCAGGTCCCTCTCTGATCACAGGTCTGGAGTCACTGCTCCTTTTATCCCCATCGCTCAGGTCGCTCTCTGATCTCAGGCCTGGGTACCCTGCTCCTTTTATCCCCATCGCTCAGGTCCCTCTCTGATCTCAGGCCTGGGGACAGTGCTGATTTTATCCCCATCGCTCAGGTCCCTCTCTGATCTCAGGCCTCGGGTCCCCGCTCCTTTTATCCCCATCGCTCAGGTCCCTCTCTGATCTCAGGCCTCGGGTCACTGCTACTTATATCCCCATCGCTCAGGTCCCTCTCTGATCTCAGGCCTGGGTACCCTGCTCCTTTTATCCCCATTGCTCAGGTCCCTCTCTGATCTCAGGCCTGGGGACAGTGCTGATTTTATCCCCATCGCTCAGGTCCCTCTCTGATCTCAGGCCTCGGGTCCCCGCTCCTTTTATCCCCATCGCTCAGGTCCCTCTCTGATCTCAGGCCTCGGGTCACTGCTACTTTTATCCCCATCGCTCAGGTCCCTCTCTGATCTCAGGCCTCGGGTCCCTGCTCCTTTTATCCCCATCGCTCAGGTCCTTCTCTGATCTCAGGCCTGGGGTCCCCGCTCCTTTTATCCCCATCGCTCAGGTCCCTCTCTGATCTCAGGCCTGGGGTCACTGCTCCTTTTATCCCCATCGCTCAGGTCCCTCTCTGATCTCAGGCCTAGGGACAGTGCTCCTTTTCTTCCCATCGCTCAGGTACCTCTCTGATCTCAGGTCTGGAGTCACTGCTCCTTTTATCCCCATCGCTCAGGTCGCTCTCTGATCTCAGGCCTGGGGACTGTGCTCCTTTTATCCCCATCGCTCAGGTCCCTCTCTGATCTCAGTCTTGGGGTCACTGCTCCTTTTATCCCCATCGCTCAGGTCCCTCTCTGATCTCAGGCCTCGGGTCCCTGCTCCTTTTATCCCCATCGCTCAGGTCCATCTCTGATCTCAGGCATGGGGTCCCTGCTCCTTTTATCCCCATCGCTCAGGTCCCTCTCTGATCTCAGGCCTGGGGTCACTGCTCCTTTTATCCCCATCGCTCAGGTCCCACTCTGATCTCAGGCCTGGGGTCACCTCTCCTTTTATCCCCATCGCTCAGGTCCCTCTCTGATCTCAGGCCTAGGGACAGTGCTCCTTTTATTCCCATCGCTCAGGTTCCTCTCTGATCTCAGCCTGGTTACCCTGCTCCTTTTATCCCCATCGCTCAGGTCCCTCTCTGATCACAGGTCTGGAGTCACTGCTCCTTTTATCCCCATCGCTCAGGTCGCTCTCTGATCTCAGGCCTGGGGACAGTGCTCCTTTTATCCCCATCGCTCAGGTCCCTCTCTGATCTCAGGCCTAGGGACAGTGCTCCTTTTATCCCCATCGCTCAGGTCCCTCTCTGATCTCAGGCCTGGGTAGTCTGCTCCTTTTATCCCCATCGCTCAGGTTCCTCTCTGATCTCAGCCTGGTTACCCTGCTCCTTTTATCCCCATCGCTCAGGTCCCTCTCTGATCACAGGTCTGGAGTCACTGCTCCTTTTATCCCCATCGCTCAGGTCGCTCTCTGATCTCAGGCCTGGGTAGTCTGCTCCTTTTATCCCCATCGCTCAGGTCTCTCTCTGATCTCAGGCCTGTGGTCACTGCTCCTTTTATCCCCATCGCTCAGGTCCCTCTCTGATCTCAGGCCTGGGGACAGTGCTCCTTTTATCCCCATCGCTCAGGTCCCTCTCTGATCTCAGGTCTGGAGTCCCTGCTCCTTTTATCCCCATCGCTCAGGTCCCTCTCTGATCTCAGACCTGGAGTCACTGCTCCTTTTATCCCCATCGCTCTGGTCCCTCTCTGATCTCAGGCCTGGGGTCACTGCTCCTTTTATCCCCATCGCTCAGGTCCCTCTCTGATCTCAGGCCTGGGGACAGTGCTCCTTTTATCCCCATCGTTCAGGTCCCTCTCTGATCTCAGGCCTGGGGTCACTGCTCCTTTTATCCCCATCGTTCAGGTCCCTCTCTGAGCTCAGGCCTGGTGTCACTGCTCCTTTTATCCCCATCGTTCAGGTCCCTCTCTGAGCTCAGGCCTGGGGTCACTGCTCCTTTTATCCCCATCGCTCAGGTCCCTCTCTGATCTCAGGCATAGGGTCACTGCTCCTTTTATCCCCATCGCTCAGGTCCCTCTCTGATCTCATGCCTCGGGTCCCCGCTCCTTTTATCCCCATCGTTCAGGTCCCTCTCTGATCTCAGGCCTGGGGTCACTGCTCATTTTATCCCCATCGCTCAGGTCCCTCTCTGATCTCAGGCCTAGGGACAGTGCTCCTTTTATCCCCATCGCTCAGGTCCCTCTCTGATCTCAGGCCTGGGTACCCTGCTCCTTTTATCCCCATCGCTCAGGTCCCCCTCTGATCTCAGGCCTCGGGTCCCCGCTCCTTTTATCCCCATCGTTCAGGTCCCTCTCTGATCTCAGTCTTGGGGTCACTGCTCCTTTTATCCCCATCGCTCAGGTCCCTCTCTGATCTCAGGCCTCGGGTCCCTGCTCCTTTTATCCCCATCGCTCAGGTCCCTCTCTGATCTCAGGCCTGGGTACCCTGCTCCTTTTATCCCCAGCGCTCAGGTCCCTCTCTGATCTCAGGCCTGGGGACAGTGCTCCTTTTATCCCCATCGCTCAGGTCCCTCTCTGATCTCAGGCCTGGGTACCCTGCTCCTTTTATCCCCATTGCTCAGGTCCCTCTCTGATCTCAGGCCTGGGGACAGTGCTGATTTTATCCCCATCGCTCAGGTCCCTCTCTGATCTCAGGCCTCGGGTCCCCGCTCCTTTTATCCCCATCGCTCAGGTCCCTCTCTGATCTCAGGCCTGGGTACCCTGCTCCTTTTATCCCCATCGCTCAGGTCCCTCTCTGATCTCAGGCCTCGGGTCACTGTTCCTTTTATCCCCATCGCTCAGGTCCCTCTCTGATCTCAGGCCTGGAGTCACTGCTCCTTTTATCCCCATCGCTCAGGTCCCTCTCTGATCTCAGGCCTGGGTACCCTGCTCCTTTTATCCCCATCGCTCAGGTCCCTCTCTGATCTCAGGCCTCGGGTCCCCGCTCCTTTTATCCCCATCGCTCAGGTCCCTCTCTGATCTCAGGCCTCGGGTCACTGCTACTTTTATCCCCATCGCTCAGGTCCCTCTCTGATCTCAGGCCTCGGGTCCCTGCTCCTTTTATCCCCATCGCTCAGGTCCTTCTCTGATCTCAGGCCTGGGGTCCCCGCTCCTTTTATCCCCATCGCTCAGGTCCCTCTCTGATCTCAGTCCTGGGGTCACTGCTACTTTTATCCCCATCGCTCAGGTCCCTCTCTGATCTCAGGCCTGGGGTCACTGCTCCTTTTATCCCCATCGCTCAGGTCCCTCTCTGATCTCAGGCCTAGGGACAGTGCTCCTTTTCTTCCCATCGCTCAGGTACCTCTCTGATCTCAGGTCTGGAGTCACTGCTCCTTTTATCCCCATCGCTCAGGTCGCTCTCTGATCTCAGGCCTGGGGACAGTGCTCCTTTTATCCCCATCGCTCAGGTCCCTCTCTGATCTCAGGCCTCGGGTCCCCGCTCCTTTTATCCCCATCGCTCAGGTCCCTCTCTGATCTCAGGCCTCGGGTCACTGCTACTTTTATCCCCATCGCTCAGGTCCCTCTCTGATCTCAGGCCTCGGGTCCCCGCTCCTTTTATCCCCATCGTTCAGGTCCCTCTCTGATCTCAGTCTTGGGGTCACTGCTCCTTTTATCCCCATCGCTCAGGTCCCTCTCTGATCTCAGGCCTCGGGTCCCTGCTCCTTTTATCCCCATCGCTCAGGTCCATCTCTGATCTCAGGCATGGGGTCCCTGCTCCTTTTATCCCCATCGCTCAGGTCCCTCTCTGATCTCAGGCCTGGGGTCACTGCTCCTTTTATCCCCATCGCTCAGGTCCCACTCTGATCTCAGGCCTGGGGTCACCTCTCCTTTTATCCCCATCGCTCAGGTCCCTCTCTGATCTCAGGCCTAGGGACAGTGCTCCTTTTATTCCCATCGCTCAGGTTCCTCTCTGATCTCAGCCTGGTTACCCTGCTCCTTTTATCCCCATCGCTCAGGTCCCTCTCTGATCACAGGTCTGGAGTCACTGCTCCTTTTATCCCCATCGCTCAGGTCGCTCTCTGATCTCAGGCCTGGGTACCCTGCTCCTTTTATCCCCATCGCTCAGGTCCCTCTCTGATCTCAGGCCTGGGGACAGTGCTGATTTTATCCCCATCGCTCAGGTCCCTCTCTGATCTCAGGCCTCGGGTCCCCGCTCCTTTTATCCCCATCGCTCAGGTCCCTCTCTGATCTCAGGCCTCGGGTCACTGCTACTTATATCCCCATCGCTCAGGTCCCTCTCTGATCTCAGGCCTGGGTACCCTGCTCCTTTTATCCCCATTGCTCAGGTCCCTCTCTGATCTCAGGCCTCGGGTCCCCGCTCCTTTTATCCCCATCGCTCAGGTCCCTCTCTGATCTCAGGCCTCGGGTCACTGCTACTTTTATCCCCATCGCTCAGGTCCCTCTCTGATCTCAGGCCTCGGGTCCCTGCTCCTTTTATCCCCATCGCTCAGGTCCTTCTCTGATCTCAGGCCTGGGGTCCCCGCTCCTTTTATCCCCATCGCTCAGGTCCCTCTCTGATCTCAGGCCTGGGGTCACTGCTCCTTTTATCCCCATCGCTCAGGTCCCTCTCTGATCTCAGGCCTAGGGACAGTGCTCCTTTTCTTCCCATCGCTCAGGTACCTCTCTGATCTCAGGTCTGGAGTCACTGCTCCTTTTATCCCCATCGCTCAGGTCGCTCTCTGATCTCAGGCCTGGGGACAGTGCTCCTTTTATCCCCATCGCTCAGGTCCCTCTCTGATCTCAGGTCTGGAGTCACTGCTCCTTTTATCCCCATCGCTCAGGTCCCTCTCTGATCTCAGGCCTCGGGTCCCCGCTCCTTTTATCCCCATCGCTCAGGTCCCTCTCTGATCTCAGGCCTCGGGTCACTGCTACTTTTATCCCCATCGCTCAGGTCCCTCTCTGATCTCAGGCCTCGGGTCCCCGCTCCTTTTATCCCCATCGTTCAGGTCCCTCTCTGATCTCAGTCTTGGGGTCACTGCTCCTTTTATCCCCATCGCTCAGGTCCCTCTCTGATCTCAGGCCTCGGGTCCCTGCTCCTTTTATCCCCATCGCTCAGGTCCATCTCTGATCTCAGGCATGGGGTCCCTGCTCCTTTTATCCCCATCGCTCAGGTCCCTCTCTGATCTCAGGCCTGGGGTCACTGCTCCTTTTATCCCCATCGCTCAGGTCCCACTCTGATCTCAGGCCTGGGGTCACCTCTCCTTTTATCCCCATCGCTCAGGTCCCTCTCTGATCTCAGGCCTAGGGACAGTGCTCCTTTTATTCCCATCGCTCAGGTTCCTCTCTGATCTCAGCCTGGTTACCCTGCTCCTTTTATCCCCATCGCTCAGGTCCCTCTCTGATCACAGGTCTGGAGTCACTGCTCCTTTTATCCCCATCGCTCAGGTCGCTCTCTGATCTCAGGCCTGGGGACAGTGCTCCTTTTATCCCCATCGCTCAGGTCCCTCTCTGATCTCAGGCCTAGGGACAGTGCTCCTTTTATCCCCATCGCTCAGGTCCCTCTCTGATCTCAGGCCTGGGTAGTCTGCTCCTTTTATCCCCATCGCTCAGGTTCCTCTCTGATCTCAGCCTGGTTACCCTGCTCCTTTTATCCCCATCGCTCAGGTCCCTCTCTGATCACAGGTCTGGAGTCACTGCTCCTTTTATCCCCATCGCTCAGGTCGCTCTCTGATCTCAGGCCTGGGTAGTCTGCTCCTTTTATCCCCATCGCTCAGGTCTCTCTCTGATCTCAGGCCTGTGGTCACTGCTCCTTTTATCCCCATCGCTCAGGTCCCTCTCTGATCTCAGGCCTGGGGACAGTGCTCCTTTTATCCCCATCGCTCAGGTCCCTCTCTGATCTCAGGTCTGGAGTCCCTGCTCCTTTTATCCCCATCGCTCAGGTCCCTCTCTGATCTCAGACCTGGAGTCACTGCTCCTTTTATCCCCATCGCTCTGGTCCCTCTCTGATCTCAGGCCTGGGGTCACTGCTCCTTTTATCCCCATCGCTCAGGTCCCTCTCTGATCTCAGGCCTGGGGACAGTGCTCCTTTTATCCCCATCGTTCAGGTCCCTCTCTGATCTCAGGCCTGGGGTCACTGCTCCTTTTATCCCCATCGTTCAGGTCCCTCTCTGAGCTCAGGCCTGGGGTCACTGCTCCTTTTATCCCCATCGTTCAGGTCCCTCTCTGAGCTCAGGCCTGGGGTCACTGCTCCTTTTATCCCCATCGCTCAGGTCCCTCTCTGATCTCAGGCATAGGGTCACTGCTCCTTTTATCCCCATCGCTCAGGTCCCTCTCTGATCTCATGCCTCGGGTCCCCGCTCCTTTTATCCCCATCGTTCAGGTCCCTCTCTGATCTCAGGCCTGGGGTCACTGCTCATTTTATCCCCATCGCTCAGGTCCCTCTCTGATCTCAGGCCTAGGGACAGTGCTCCTTTTATCCCCATCGCTCAGGTCCCTCTCTGATCTCAGGCCTGGGTACCCTGCTCCTTTTATCCCCATCGCTCAGGTCCCTCTCTGATCTCAGGCCTGGGGTCACTGCTCCTTTTATCCCCATCGCTCAGGTCCCTCTCTGATCTCAGGCCTGGGGACAGTGCTCCTTTTATCCCCATCGCTCAGGTCCCCCTCTGATCTCAGGCCTCGGGTCCCCGCTCCTTTTATCCCCATCGTTCAGGTCCCTCTCTGATCTCAGTCTTGGGGTCACTGCTCCTTTTATCCCCATCGCTCAGGTCCCTCTCTGATCTCAGGCCTCGGGTCCCTGCTCCTTTTATCCCCATCGCTCAGGTCTCTCTCTGATCTCAGGCATGGGGTCCCTGCTCCTTTTATCCCCATCGCTCAGGTCTCTCTCTGATCTCAGGCCTGGGGTCACTGCTCCTTTTATCCCCATCGCTCAGGTCCCTCTCTGATCACAGGCCTGGGGACACTGCTCCTTTTATCCCCATCGCTCAGGTCCCTCTCTGATCTCAGGCATGGGGTCCCTGCTCCTTTTATCCCCATCGCTCAGGTCTCTCTCTGATCTCAGGCCTGGGGTCACTGCTCCTTTTATCCCCATCGCTCAGGTCCCTCTCTGATCTCAGGCCTAGGGACAGTGCTCCTTTTATTCCCATCGCTCAGGTCCCTCTCTGATCTCAGGCCTGGGGTCACCTCTCCTTTTATCCCCATCGCTCAGGTCCCTCTCTGATCTCAGGCCTGGGGTCACCTCTCCTTTTATCCCCATCGCTCAGGTCCCTCTCTGATCTCAGGCCTAGGGACAGTGCTCCTTTTATTCCCATCGCTCAGGTCCCTCTCTGATCTCAGCCTGGGTACCCTGCTCCTTTTATCCCCATCGCTCAGGTCCCTCTCTGATCTCAGGTCTGGAGTCACTGCTCCTTTTAACCCCATCGCTCAGGTCGCTCTCTGATCTCAAGCCTGGGTACCCTGCTCCTTTTATCCCCATCGCTCAGGTCCCTCTCTGATCTCAGGTCTGGAGTCACTGCTCCTTTTATCCCCATCGCTCAGGTCGCTCTCTGATCTCAGGCCTAGGGACAGTGCTCCTTTTATTCCCATCGCTCAGGTCCCTCTCTGATCTCAGGCCTGGGTACCCTGCTCCTTTTATCCCCATCGCTCAGGTCCCTCTCTGATCTCAGGTCTGGAGTCACTGCTCCTTTTATCCCCATCGCTCAGGTCGCTCTCTGATCTCAGGCCTGGGGACTGTGCTCCTTTTATCCCCATCGCTCAGGTCCCTCTCTGTTCTCAGGCCTAGGGACAGTGCTCCTTTTATCCCCATCGCTCAGGTCCCTCTCTGATCTCAGGCCTGGGTAGCCTGCTCCTTTTATCCCCATCGCTCAGGCCTCTCTCTGATCTCAGGCCTGGGGTCACTGCTCCTTTTATCCCCATCGCTCAGGTCCCACTCTGATCTCAGGCCTGGGGACAGTGCTCCTTTTATCCCCATCTCTCAGGTCCCTCTCTGATCTCAGGCCTGGGGTCACTGCTCCTTTTATCCCCATCGCTCAGGTCCCTCTCTGATCTCAGGCCTGGGGTCACTGCTCCTTTTATCCCCATCGCTCAGGTCCCTCTCTGATCTCAGTCCTCGGGTCCCTGCTCCTTTTATCCCCATCGCTCAGGTCCCTCTCTGATCTCAGGCATGGGGTCCCTGCTCCTTTTATCCCCATCGCTCAGGTCCCTCTCTGATCTCAGGCCTGGGGTCACTGCTCCTTTTATCCCCATCGCTCAGGTCCCTCTCTGATCACAGGCCTGGGGTCACTGCTCCTTTTATCCCCATCGCTCAGGTCCCTCTCTGATCACAGGCCTGGGGTCACTGCTCCTTTTATCCCCATCGCTCAGGTCCCTCTCTGATCTCAGGCCTGGGGTCACCTCTCATTTTATCCCCATCGCTCAGGTCCCTCTCTGATCTCAGGCCTAGGGACAGTGCTCCTTTTATTCCCATCGCTTAGGTCCCTCTCTGATCTCAGGCCTGGGTACCCTGCTCCTTTTATCCCCATCGCTCAGGTCCCTCTCTGATCTCAGGTCTGGAGTCACTGCTCCTTTTATCCCCATCGCTCAGGCCTCTCTCTGATCTCAGGCCTGGGGTCACAGCTCCTTTTATCCCCATCGCTCAGGTCCCACTCTGATCTCAGGCCTGGGGACAGTGCTCCTTTTATCCCCATCGCTCAGGTCCCTCTCTGATCTCAGGTCTGGAGTCCCTGCTCCTTTTATCCCCATCGCTCAGGTCCCTCTCTGATCTCAGACCTGGAGTCACTGCTCCTTTTATCCCCATCGCTCAGGTCCCTCTCTGATCTCAGGTCTGGAGTCCCTGCTCCTTTTATCCCCATCGCTCAGGTCCCTCTCTGATCTCAGGCCTGGGGTCACTGCTCCTTTTATCCCCATCGCTCAGGTCTCTCTCTGATCTCAGGCCTCGGGTCCCCGCTCCTTTTATCCCCATCGCTCAGGTCCCTCTCTGATCTCAGGCCTGGGGTCACTGCTCCTTTTATCCCCATCGCTCAGGTCCCTCTCTGATCTCAGGCCTGGGGTCACTGCTCCTTTTATCCCCATCGCTCAGGTCCCTCTCTGATCTCAAGCCTGGGGTCACTGCTACTTTTATCCCCATCGCTCAGGTCCCTCTCTGATCTCAGGCCTCGGGTCCCTGCTCCTTTTATCCCCATCGCTCAGGTCCCTCTCTGATCTCAGGCATGGGGTCCCTGCTCCTTTTATCCCCATCGCTCAGGTCCCTCTCTGATCTCAGGCATGGGGTCCCTGCTCCTTTTATCCCCATCGCTCAGGTCCCTCTCTGATCTCAGGCCTGGGGTCACTGCTCCTTTTATCCCCATCGCTCAGGTCCCTCTCTGATCTCAGGCCTGGGGTCACCTCTCATTTTATCCCCATCGCTCAGGTCCCTCTCTGATCTCAGGCCTAGGGACAGTGCTCCTTTTATTCCCATCGCTCAGGTCCCTCTCTGATCTCAGGCCTGGGTACCCTGCTCCTTTTATCCCCATCGCTCAGGTCCCTCTCTGATCTCAGGTCTGGAGTCACTGCTCCTTTTATCCCCATCGCTCAGGTCGCTCTCTGATCTCAGGCCTGGGGACTGTGCTCCTTTTATCCCCATCGCTCAGGTCCCTCTCTGATCTCAGGCCTGGGTAGCCTGCTCCTTTTATCCCCATCGCTCAGGTCCCACTCTGATCTCAGGCCTGGGGACAGTGCTCCTTTTATCCCCATCTCTCAGGTCCCTCTCTGATCTCAGGCCTGGGGTCACTGCTCCTTTTATCCCCATCGCTCAGGTCCCTCTCTGATCTCAGGCCTGGGGTCACTGCTCCTTTTATCCCCATCGCTCAGGTCCCTCTCTGATCTCAGTCCTCGGGTCCCTGCTCCTTTTATCCCCATCGCTCAGGTCCCTCTCTGATCTCAGGCCTAGGGACAGTGCTCCTTTTATTCCCATCGCTTAGGTCCCTCTCTGATCTCAGGCCTGGGTACCCTGCTCCTTTTATCCCCATTGCTCAGGTCCCTCTCTGATCTCAGGTCTGGAGTCACTGCTGCTTTTATCCCCATCGCTCAGGTCGCTCTCTGATCTCAGGCCTGGGGACAGTGCTCCTTTTATCCCCATCGCTCTGGTCCCTCTCTGTTCTCAGGCCTAGGGACAGTGCTCCTTTTATCCCCATCGCTCAGGTCCCTCTCTGATCTCAGGCCTGGGTAGCCTGCTCCTTTTATCCCCATCGCTCAGGCCTCTCTCTGATCTCAGGCCTGGGGTCACAGCTCCTTTTATCCCCATCGCTCAGGTCCCACTCTGATCTCAGGCCTGGGGACAGTGCTCCTTTTATCCCCATCGCTCAGGTCCCTCTCTGATCTCAGGTCTGGAGTCCCTGCTCCTTTTATCCCCATCGCTCAGGTCCCTCTCTGATCACAGGCCTGGGGTCACTGCTCCTTTTATCCCCATCGCTCAGGTCCCTCTCTGATCTCAGTCCTGCGGTCACTGCTACTTTTATCCCCATCGCTCAGGTCCCTCTCTGATCTCAGTCCTAGGGTCACTGCTCCTTTTATCCCCATCGCTCAGGTCCCTCTCTGATCTCAGGCCTGGGGTCACTGCTCCTTTTATCCCCATCGCTCAGGTCCCTCTCTGATCTCAGGCCTCGGGTCCCCGCTCCTTTTATCCCCATCGTTCAGGTCCCTCTCTGATCTCAGTCCTGGGGTCACTGCTCCTTTTATCCCCATCGCTCAGGTCCCTCTCTGATCTCAGTCCTGGGGTCACTGCTCCTTTTATCCCCATCGCTCAGGTCCCACTCTGATCTCAGTCCTGGGGTCACTGCTCCTTTTATCCCCATCGCTCAGGTCCCGCTCTGATCTCAGGTCTGGAGTCACTGCTCCTTTTATCCCCATCGCTCAGGTCGCTCTCTGATCTCAGGCCTGGGGACAGTGCTCCTTTTATCCCCATCGCTCTGGTCCCTCTCTGTTCTCAGGCCTAGGGACAGTGCTCCTTTTATCCCCATCGCTCAGGTCCCTCTCTGATCTCAGGCCTGGGTAGCCTGCTCCTTTTATCCCCATCGCTCAGGCCTCTCTCTGATCTCAGGCCTGGGGTCACAGCTCCTTTTATCCCCATCGCTCAGGTCCCACTCTGATCTCAGGCCTGGGGACAGTGCTCCTTTTATCCCCATCGCTCAGGTCCCTCTCTGATCTCAGGTCTGGAGTCCCTGCTCCTTTTATCCCCATCGCTCAGGTCCCTCTCTGATCTCAGACCTGGAGTCACTGCTCCTTTTATCCCCATCGCTCAGGTCCCTCTCTGATCTCAGGCCTGGGGTCACTGCTCCTTTTATCCCCATCGCTCAGGTCCCTCTCTGATCTCAGGCCTCGGGTCCCCGCTCCTTTTATCCCCATCGCTCAGGTCCCTCTCTGATCTCAGGCCTGGGGTCACTGCTCCTTTTATCCCCATCGCTCAGGTCCCTCTCTGATCTCAGTCCTGCGGTCACTGCTACTTTTATCCCCATCGCTCAGGTCCCTCTCTGATCTCAGTCCTAGGGTCACTGCTCCTTTTATCCCCATCGCTCAGGTCCCTCTCTGATCTCAGGCCTGGGGTCACTGCTCCTTTTATCCCCATCGTTCAGGTCCCTCTCTGATCTCAGGACTCGGGTCCCCGCTCCTTTTATCCCCATCGTTCAGGTCCCTCTCTGATCTCAGTCCTGGGGTCACTGCTCCTTTTATCCCCATCGCTCAGGTCCCTCTCTGATCTCAGTCCTGGGGTCACTGCTCCTTTTATCCCCATCGCTCAGGTCCCTCTCTGATCTCAGGCATGGGGTCACCGCTCCTTTTATCCCCATCGCTCAGGTCCCTCTCTGATCTCAGGCATGGGGTCACCGCTCCTTTTATCCCCATCGCTCAGGTCCCTCTCTGATCTCAGGCATGGGGTCACTGCTCCTTTTATCCCCATCGCTCAGGTCCCTCTCTGATCTCAGGCATTGGGTCACCGCTCCTTTTATCCCCATCGCTCAGGTCCCTCTCTGATCTCAGGCCTAGGGACAGTGCTCCTTTTATCCCCATCGCTCAGGTCCCTCTCTGATCTCAGGCCTGGGGACAGTGCTCCTTTTATCCCCATCGCTCAGGTCCCTCTCTGATCTCAGGCCTAGGGACAGTGCTCCTTTTATTCCCATCGCTCAGGTCCCTCTCTGATCTCAGGCCTGGGTACCCTGCTCCTTTTATCCCCATCGCTCAGGTCCCTCTCTGATCTCAGGTCTGGAGTCACTGCTCCTTTTATCCCCATCGCTCAGGTCGCTCTCTGATCTCAGGCCTGGGGACAGTGCTCCTTTTATCCCCATCGCTCAGGTCCCTCTCTGATCTCAGGCCTGGGTAGCCTGCTCCTTTTATCCCCATCGCTCAGGTCCCACTCTGATATCAGGCCTGGGGTCCCCGCTCCTTTTATCCCCATCGCTCAGGTCCCTCTCAGATCACAGGCCTGGGGTCCCCGCTCCTTTTATCCCCATCGCTCAGGTCCCTCTCTGATCTCAGGCCTGGGGTCACTGCTCCTTTTATCCCCATCGCTCAGGTCCCTCTCTGATCTCAGGCCTGGGGACAGTGCTCCTTTTATCCCCATCGCTCAGGTCGCTCTCTGATCTCAGGCCTGGGGACAGTGCTCCTTTTATCCCCATCGCTCTGGTCCCTCTCTGTTCTCAGGCCTAGGGACAGTGCTCCTTTTATCCCCATCGCTCAGGTCCCTCTCTGATCTCAGGCCTGGGTAGCCTGCTCCTTTTATCCCCATCGCTCAGGTCGCTCTCTGATCTCAGGCCTGGGGTCACTGCTCCTTTTATCCCCATCGCTCAGGTCCCACTCTGATCTCAGGCCTGGGGACAGTGCTCATTTTATCCCCATCGCTCAGGTCCCTCTCTGATCTCAGGCCTGGGGTCACTGCTCCTTTTATCCCCATCGCTCAGGTCTCTCTCTGATCTCAGGTCTGGAGTCCCTGCTCCTTTTATTCCCATCGCTCAGGTCCCTCTCTGATCTCAGACCTGGAGTCACTGCTCCTTTTATCCCCATCGCTCAGGTCCCTCTCTGATCTCAGGCCTGGGGTCACTGCTCCTTTTATCCCCATCGCTCAGGTCTCTCTCTGATCTCAGGCCTGGATTCACTGCTCCTTTTAACCCCATCGCTCAGGTCCCTCTCTGATCTCAGGCCTGGGTACCCTGCTCCTTTTATCCCCATCGCTCAGGTCCCTCTCTGATCTCAGGCCTCGGGTCCCCGCTCCTTTTATCCCCATCGCTCAGGTCCCTCTCTGATCTCAGGCCTGGGGTCACTGCTCCTTTTATCCCCATCGCTCAGGTCCCTCTCTGATCTCAGGCCTCGGGTCCCCGCTCCTTTTATCCCCATCGCTCAGGTCCCTCTCTGATCTCAGGCCTGGGGTCACTGCTCCTTTTATCCCCATCGCTCAGGTCCCTCTCTGATCTCAGTCCTGCGGTCACTGCTACTTTTATCCCCATCGTTCAGTTCCCACTCTGATCTCAGGCCTGGGGTCACTGCTCCTTTTATCCCCATCGCTCAGGTCCCTCTCTGATCTCAGGCCTGGGGTCACTTCTCCTTTTATCCCCATCGCTCAGGTCCCTCTCTGATCTCAGGCCTGGGTACCCTGCTCCTTTTATCCCCATCGCTCAGGTCCCTCTCTGATCTCAGGCCTGGGGACAGTGCTCCTTTTATCCCCATCGCTCAGGTCCCTCTCTGATCTCAGTCCTGGGGTCACTGCTCCTTTTATCCCCATCGCTCAGGTCCCTCTCTGATCTCAGGCCTGGGTACCCTGCTCCTTTTATCCCCATCGCTCAGGTCCCTCTCTGATCTCAGTCCTGGGGTCACTGCTCCTTTTATCCCCATCGCTCAGGTCTCTCTCTGATCTCAGGCCTGGGGTCACTGCTCCTTTTATCCCCATCGCTCAGGTCCCTCTCTGATCTCAGGCCTGGGGTCCCTTCTCCTTTTATCCCCATCGCTCAGGTCCCTCTCTGATCTCAGGCCTGGGGTCACTGCTCCTTTTATCACCATCGCTCAGGTCCCTCTCTGATCTCAGGCCTGGGGACAGTGCTCCTTTTATCCCCATCGCTCAGGTCCCTCTCTGATCTCAGGCCTGGGGTCACTGCTCCTTTTATCCCCATCGCTCAGGGCCCTCTCTGATCTCAGGTCTGGAGTCCCTGCTCCTTTTATCCCATCGCTCAGTTCCCTCTCTGATCTCAGGTCTGGAGTCACTGCTCCTTTTATCCCCATCGCCCAGGTCTCTCTCTGATCTCAGGCCTGGGGTCACTGCTCCTTTTATCCCCATCGCTCAGGTCCCTCTCTGATATCAGGCCTGGGGACAGTGCTCCTTTTATCCCCATCGCTCAGGTCCCTCTCTGATCTCAGGTCTGGAGTCACTGCTCCTTTTATCCCCATCGCCCAGGTCCCTCTCTGATCTCAGGCCTGGGGACAGTGCTCCTTTTATCCCCATCGCTCAGGTCCCTCTCTGATCTCAGGCCTGGGGACAGTGCTCCTTTTATCCCCATCGCTCAGGTCCCTCTCTGATCTCAGGCCTGTGGTCACTGCTCCTTTTATCCCCATCGTTCAGTTCCCTCTCTGATCTCAGGCCTGGGTACCCTGCTCCTTTTATCCCCATCGCTCAGGTCCCTCTCTGATCTCAGGCCTGTGGTCACTGCTCCTTTTATCCCCATCGCTCAGGTCCCTCTCTGATCTCAGGCCTCGGGTCCCCGCTCCTTTTATCCCCATCGTTCAGGTCCCTCTCTGATCTCAGTCTTGGGGTCACTGCTCCTTTTATCCCCATCGCTCAGGTCCCTCTCTGATCTCAGGCCTCGGGTCCCTGCTCCTTTTATCCCCATCGCTCAGGTCCCTCTCTGATCTCAGGCATGGGGTCACTGCTCCTTTTATCCCCATCGCTCAGGTCCCTCTCTGATCTCAGGCCTGGGGTCACTGCTCCTTTTATCCCCATCGCTCAGGTCCCTCTCTGATCTCAGGCCTAGGGACAGTGCTCCTTTTATTCCCATCGCTCAGGTCCCTCTCTGATCTCAGCCTGGGTACCCTGCTCCTTTTATCCCCATCGCTCAGGTCACTCTCTGATCTCAGGTCTGGAGTCACTGCTCCTTTTATCCCCATCGCTCAGGTCGCTCTCTGATCTCAGGCCTAGGGACAGTGCTCCTTTTATCCCCATCGCTCAGGTCCCTCTCTGATCTCAGGCCTGGGTAGCCTGCTCCTTTTATCCCCATCGCTCAGGTCTCTCTCTGATCTCAGGCCTGTGGTCAGTCCTCCTTTTATCCCCATCGCTCAGGTCCCTCTCTGATCTCAGGTCTGGAGTCCCTGCTCCTTTTATCCCCATCGCTCAGGTCCCTCTCTGATCTCAGGCCTGGGGTTACTGTTCCTTTTATCCCCATCGCTCAGGTCCCTCTCTGATCTCAGGCCTGGGTACCCTGCTCCTTTTATCCCCATCGCTCAGGTCCCTCTCTGATCTCAGGCCTCGGGTCCCTGCTCCTTTTATCCCCATCGCTCAGGTCCCTCTCTGATCTCAGGCCTCGTGTCCCCGCTCCTTTTATCCCCATCGCTCAGGTCCCTCTCTGATCTCAGGCCTGGGGTCACTGCTCCTTTTATCCCCATCGCTCAGGTCCCTCTCTGATCTCAAGCCTGGGGTCACTGCTCCTTTTATCCCCATCGCTCAGGTCCCTCTCTGATCTCAAGCCTAGGGACAGTGCTCCTTTTATCCCCATCGCTCAGGTCCCTCTCTGATCTCAAGCCTGGGGTCACTGTTCCTTTTATCCCCATCGCTCAGGTCCCTCTCTGATCTCAGGTCTGGAGTCACTGCTCCTTTTATCCCCATCGCTCAGGTCACTCTCTGATCTCAGGCCTGGGGACAGTGCTCCTTTTATCCCCATCGCTCAGGTCCCTCTCTGTTCTCAGGCCTAGGGACAGTGCTCCTTTTATCCCCATCGCTCAGGTCCCTCTCTGATCTCAGGCCTGGGTAGCCTGCTCCTTTTATCCCCATCGCACAGGCCTCTCTCTGATCTCAGGCCTGGGGTCACTGCTCCTTTTATCCCCATCGCTCAGGTCCCACTCTGATCTCAGGCCTGGGGACAGTGCTCCTTTTATCCCCATCGCTCAGGTCCCTCTCTGTTCTCAGGTCTGGAGTCACTGCTCCTTTTATCCCCATCGCTCAGGTCGCTCTCTGATCTCAGGCCTGGGGTCACTGCTCCTTTTATCCCCATCGCTCAGGTCCCTCTCTGATCTCAGGCCTGGGTACCCTGCTCCTTTTATCCCCATCGCTCAGGTCCCTCTCTGATCTCAGGTCTGGAGTCACTGCTCCTTTTATCCCCATCGCTCAGGTCCCTCTCTGATCTCAGGCCTGGGGACAGTGCTCCTTTTATCCCCATCGCTCAGGTCCCTCTCTGATCTCAGGCCTAGGGACAGTGCTCCTTTTATCCCCATCGCTCAGGTCCCTCTCTGATCTCAGGCCTGGGTACCCTGCTCCTTTTATCCCCATCGCTCAGGTCCCTCTCTGATCTCAGGCCTCGGGTCCCCGCTCCTTTTATCCCCATCGCTCAGGTCCCTCTCTGATCTCAGGCCTGGGGTCACTGCTACTTTTATCCCCATCGCTCAGGTCCCTCTCTGATCTCAGGCCTCGGGTCCCCGCTCCTTTTATCCCCATCGTTCAGGTCCCTCTCTGATCTCAGTCTTGGGGTCACTGCTCCTTTTATCCCCATCGCTCAGGTCCCTCTCTGATCTCAGGCCTGGGTAGCCTGCTCCTTTTATCCCCATCGCTCAGGTCCCTCTCTGATCACAGGCCTGGGGTCACTGCTCCTTTTATCCCCATCGCTCAGGTCCCTCTCTGATCTCAGGCCTCGTGTCCCCGCTCCTTTTTTCCCCATCGCTCAGGTCCCTCTCTGATCTCAAGCCTGGGGTCACTGCTCCTTTTATCCCCATCGCTCAGGTCCCTCTCTGATCTCAGGCCTCGGGTCCCTGCTCCTTTTATCCCCATCGCTCAGGTCCCTCTCTGATCTCAGGCCTGGGGTCACTACTCCTTTTATCCCCATCGCTCAGGTCCCTCTCTGATCTCAGGTCTGGGGTCACTGCTCCTTTTATCCCCATCGCTCAGGTCCCTCTCTGATCTCAGGTCTGGAGTCACTGCTCCTTTTATCCCCATCGCTCAGGTCGCTCTCTGATCTCAGGCCTGGGGACAGTGCTCCTTTTATCCCCATCGCTCAGGTCCCTCTCTGTTCTCAGGCCTAGGGACAGTGCTCCTTTTATCCCCATCGCTCAGGTCCCTCTCTGATCTCAGGCCTCGGGACAGTGCTCCTTTTATCCCCATCGCTCAGGTCCCTCTCTGATCTCAGGCCTGGGTAGCCTGCTCCTTTTATCCCCATCGCACAGGCCTCTCTCTGATCTCAGGCCTGGGGTCACTGCTCCTTTTATCCCCATCGCTCAGGTCCCACTCTGATCTCAGGCCTGGGGACAGTGCTCCTTTTATTCCCATCGCTCAGGTCCCTCTCTGATCTCAGGCCTGGGGTCACTGCTCCTTTTATCCCCATCGCTCAGGTCCCACTCTGATCTCAGGCCTCGGGTCCCTGCTCCTTTTATCCCCATCGCTCAGGTCCCTCTCTGATCTCAGGCCTGGGGTCACTGCTCCTTTTATCCCCATCGCTCAGGTCCCTCTCTGATCTCAGGCCTGGGGTCCCTGCTCCTTTTATCCCCATCGCTCAGGTCCCTCTCTGATCTCAGGCCTAGGGACAGTGCTCCTTTTATTCCCATCGCTTAGGTCCCTCTCTGATCTCAGGCCTGGGTACCCTGCTCCTTTTATCCCCATCGCTCAGGTCCCTCTCTGATCTCAGGTCTGGAGTCACTGCTCCTTTTATCCACATCGCTCAGGTCGCTCTCTGATCTCAGGCCTGGGGACAGTGCTCCTTTTATCCCCATCGCTCAGGTCCCTCTCTGTTCTCAGGCCTAGGGACAGTGCTCCTTTTATCCCCATCGCTCAGGTCCCTCTCTCATCTCAGGCCTGGGTACCCTGCTCCTTTTATCCCCATCGCTCAGGTCCCACTCTGATCTCAGGTCTGGAGTCCCTGCTCCTTTTATCCCCATCGCTCAGGTCCCTCTCTGATCTCAGACCTGGAGTCACTGCTCCTTTTATCCCCATCGCTCAGGTCCCTCTCTGATCTCAGACCTGGAGTCACTGCTCCTTTTATCCCCATCGCTCAGGTCCCTCTCTGATCTCAGACCTGGAGTCACTGCTCCTTTTATCCCCATCGCTCAGGTCCCTCTCTGATCTCAGGCCTCGGGTCCCCGCTCCTTTTATCCCCATCGCTCAGGTCCCTCTCTGATCTCAGTCCTGGGGTCACTGCTCCTTTTATCCCATCGCTCAGGTCCCTCTCTGATCTCAGGCCTGGGGTCACTGCTCCTTTTATCCCCATCGTTCAGGTCCCTCTCTGATCTCAGGCCTCGGGTCCCCGCTCCTTTTATCCCCATCGCTCAGGTCCCTCTCTGATCTCAGGCCTGGGGTCACTGCTCCTTTTATCCCCATCGCTCAGGTCCCTCTCTGATCTCAGGCCTGGGGTCACTGCTCCTTTTATCCCCATCGCTCAGGTCCCTCTCTGATCTCAGGCCTAGGGACAGTGCTCCTTTTATCCCATCGCTCAGGTCCCTCTCTGATCTCAGGCCTGGGGACAGTGCTCCTTTTATCCCCATCGCTCAGGTCCCTCTCTGATCTCTGGCCTGTGTACCCTGCTCCTTTTATCCCCATCGCTCAGGTCCATCTCTGATCTCAGGCCTGGGGTACCCTGCTCCTTTTATCCCATCGCTCAGGTCCCTCTCTGATCTCAGGCCTGGGGTCACTGCTCCTTTTATCCCCATCGCTCAGGTCCCTCTCTGATCTCAGGCCTGGGGTCACTGCTCCTTTTATCCCCATCGCTCAGGTCCCTCTCTGATCTCAGGCCTGGGGTCACTGCTCCTTTTATCCCCATCGCTCAGGTCCCTCTCTGATCTCAGGCCTGGGTACTCTGCTCCATTTATCCCCGTCGCTCAGGTCCCTCTCTGATCTCAGGCCTGGGGACAGTGCTCCTTTTATCCCCATCGCTCAGGTCCATCTCTGATCTCAGGCCTGGGTACCCTGCTCCTTTTATCCCCATCGCTCAGGTCCCTCTCTGAGCTCAGGCCTGGGGTCACTGCTCCTTTTATCCCCATCGCTCAGGTCCCTCTCTGATCTCAGGCCTGGGTACCCTGCTCCTTTTATCCGCATCCCTCAGGTCCCTCTCTGATCTCAGGCCTGGAGTCACTGCTCCTTTTATCCCCATCGCTCAGGTCCCTCTCTGATCTCAGGCCTGGGGTCCCGGCTCCTTTTATACCCATCGCTTAGGTCCCTCTCTGATCTCAGGCCTCGGGTCACTGCTCCTTTTATTCCCATCGCTCAGGTCTCTCTCTGATCTCAGGCCTGGTGTCACTGCTCCTTTTTCCCCATCGCTCCGGTCCCTCTCTGATCTCAGGCCTGGGGTCACTGCTCCTTTTATCCCCATCGCTCAGGTCCCTCTCTGATCTCAGCCCTGGGGTCCCTGCTCCTTTTATCCCCATCGCTCAGGTCCCTCTCTGATCTCAGGCCTGTGGTCACTGCTCCTTTTATCCCCATCGCTCAGGTCCCTCTCTGATCTCAGGCCTGGGGTCACTGCTCCTTTTATCCCCATCGCTCAGGTCCCATGCTAGCTCTCCTCGGTCTGTGATCATTGGAACAGAGGAGGCTGAGGGGAAACCTGATTGAGGTGTATATAATTATGAGGTACCTGGATAAAGTAGACAGGATGGACCTGTTGTCCCTCTATAGCGGGGTCAACAAACAGGGGATATAGATTTAAAGTAATTAGGGGGAGGTTTAGAGGAGATATGAGGTGAAATTTCGTCAATTAGAAGGTGGTGGTGGTCTGGAACTCACTGCCTGAAAGGATGGTAGAGGAAGAATCCCTCACCACATTTAAAAGATACTTGGACGTGCACTTAAAGTGCCGTAACCTGCAGTGATACGGACAAAGAGCTGGAAAGTGGAATTAGGCTGGAGAGCTCTTGTTTGGCCGGCGTGGACACAATGGGCTGAAATGGCCTCCTGCCACGCTGTAATTTTCAATGATTCTATGAGTGGGACTAGCTGAGATACTCTCGCAGAGAGCAGTGACGACCCGCATGTCCTCCTGCTATGTACCCATTCTAGGATTGTATGAAATCGGCAGACTGACTGTTGCGTGCTGATCAAGTGCCTTCAAAAGCCTGTTTAAAACCTCTCTCACTGGTTTCAATCCACTACAGCCCTAACCCATTCTCTCCTGGTCCGTTTGCGAGTGTGGTATGTGTTGTCTGTGTGGGTATGTGTTTCTGTATATGTGGGTATGTGTGTTTAGGTGTGTTTCAGTGTGGGTATGTGTGTCTCTATATGTGGGTATATGTGTGTGGATGTGTTTCTGCCTGTGTGTCTGTTTGTATATCTGTCTATATACAGACATACAGAACTCTACCTAACAAAAATCTATCAATCTGTGTCTTGAAGTTTTCAATTGGGCTCCAGCGTCAACAGATTTCAGGCAGAGAATTCCAGATTTCTGCTTCCTGACATCACACTTTTGAGTGGCCAAGATTTAACGTGAAGGTTGTGCATCTTTTTCTGAACTCTCGCACCAGATGAAGTATTATCTCTCAATTATCTTAAACATCTTAATGGTGTCGCCCATAATTTTCTATATTGAAGTTTATAACCGCAGGAACAGAAATGGTATAGAGCAGGGAGGGGGAACAGAGTAACATTGGTAATGACAGGGTACTGTAGAGGGAGCTCTGAACTGCTCCTAGCTTCTCGCCAGTTACAGATGTGTGTGGGTCTGTGTGTGTGTGTGGGTCTGTGTGTGTGTGGGGGTCTGTGTGTGTGTGTGTGTGGGTCTGTGTGTGTGTGTGCACCTGTCTCTGTGTGTGGATCTCTGTGTGTATATCTGTGTTGCACTTTTCCCTTGTTCCATTCATTTCTAAATACTGTTCAGTATCAATGTGTCTGGGCCATTCACCTCCCCAGAAAATGCAAAATTCTCTGTTTAAATTGGTGCATTCTGATTAATTTGATTCTGGTATTTAACAGCAGTAAACAAGTCCTACAAACCCTCAGCAACTAAATCACTAGTTGGAATAGTTCACTAGTCCCAGCAACTGCGCCAGCTCACCCTACGTATCTGTCTGTCCCACTATCCTTCCCCGGTGGGTCCCGATGTTGCAGACCGCAGCTGTGAAAGGTCCAGTATCGGATTTCCACCAGCCCGAGCTCTCCAAGATCTCACTGAATGAAACCTTCCTTCGCAAGGAGCAGGCTCTGTTTGATTGTTTTGGTCCCATAAAATCCCTGACCGTGTATTACTACTGTCAGAATAATGGGCTGTACTCAGAAATAAAACTTCTTGCATTAAACACAGCTTCATATCCGTGTCTTGTTTCTCATTAGGATCAGTGGCCGAGGATATGGAGTTCGGGGGTGGAATGAGGTTTGGCGATGATTTGGAAATCGCAGGAAGTGTGAAGAGGAAATCACTGCAGGGAATCTCTGCAGCGCCTAACAGCACATTCAAAAAGGTAATTCTATAAGACATGTGTACCAGAGTGTTGACACTGACTCTTCAGGGTCCAAGATATCTCACTTGAACAGGTCTCTTCAGGCAGATTGGAAATAGACCCACAGACCGTTTGATGGGACAGTGTCTAGGGAGATTTTTTCTCTCTCTATCGCGTAGTTCCTCTATTTCCTTTATTTCTCTCTTTCACAATCTGAATCATTTTATCTCTCTCTCGCTGTCTCTCTCTCTATCTCTGTCTCTCTCTCTCTCTGCCTCACTCTCTTCTCTCCACCTCTGTTTCTTTTTATCAATTGCTTTCTCTCCCCGCCTCATTTTCTCTCTCTCTCTCATTCACCTTTTCTCTCCTCTCTTTACCTCTCATTTCTCTCTGTCTCGCTGTCTGACTCTGCCTTTCTAATCTCTGCTTCGTGGTCCGTCTTTCTGCTTCACGCTTAGTCCCTCTTTCCACCTCTTTTGTTTCTCTCTCTTCTCTCTGCCCCAGTCTCTCTCTCGCCATCCCAGCCGCTGTTTCCTTTTTCCTTCCTCTCTAAAACTCTGCCTCATTCTCTCTCTCCAACTCCCTTGGATTCTTGTCTCTCTCCCTGTGTGTCTCACTTATTTTGCTGCTTGTTTCCTCACACTGTCCCCTTCGCTGTTAGTCTTTCTTTATCTTACTCTCCCTTCTCTCTTGCTATCTTTGTCTCTCCCTCTGTCTTTCTCCATTCTGTCTCTGTTTCTTCCCTCTCTGCCCCTGTGTCTCTCACTCTCCCACTTCTCCCGTTTTCTCTCTCTATCTGCCAGGATTCCTGATGTAACAGGACTGCATGAAGCAAAGACTTTAACACAGAGCCCAGCCCGTGCTCTAAACACATTGCATGAGCTGATCACATATTCTGCACCCCCAGTTTTAAAATGTGCTTCCCAGGATGTGCCGGGTCTCACCAGGGGCATGGAGATCTGCAAGATTTAGCGGTTAATCCAGAGGGAAGTTTGCTTTAGATTCTAACGTGTGTCCCACATCTAATCGAGCCCCATTTCCCAACTCATTTTATTACATTACATGGTTCAGTAACACATCCACCCGCATATGTACAAGTTGCCTCCGATGTACTTCTCCGTTAATCTACTGAGCCTTGTTTTTCATTATTTTTAATAGTCGGTCTCTGTTTCTGAAGCAGTTCGGTCATTTTATAATTTTATCTGAAATGTTTGAATATTTGGCAAGCAATTCCTGCTGACCTGCTGAACGGATTTCCATATAGGACACAAATGTCTCACGGGAGCAAGTTTCACATTAAATTAATGATAAAAAGGTTATTCTCCAGACCGCCTAGCAGTGGAGGCAAACCAGGGGGAAAAATGTTGGCACATTTATAAAATGAGTGAAATACACGATAGAGTTGTTGAACGTTATGAAGGGCTTACATTGGGTCGATGTTGGGATGATTTTACCAGGTGTGGGGGTCCAAAACTAGTGGTCATAAATATTCGATGCTCACTAATAAATCCAATCAGGAATTCAGGAGAAAGCTCTTCAATCCCAGAGGTTAGAATATAGAGCTTGCTAGCACATCGAGTAGTTAAGGTGAATGGCAGTGTGCCTTTAAGGGGAAGCCAGCTGAGTACATGAGGCAGAAAGGAATAGAAATATATGATGATTGGGTGAGGTGTAGTAAGATGGTTGGAGACCCATCTGGAGAGTAAACTCCGGCAGGAACTAGTTAGGCCGAATGGCCTGTTTCTCTGTTATAAATTCAATGTCATTCTATGGTGAATTCTGAAAAGTCACAGTGCAGCTCTCGAAACAATCTTCAGCAATGGGATGTGTCACGGGTCAAACCTTCGACCTTACACCCCGACCAATCTAGAGATCTTCTGTAAACTGGATGTGGGGAGTTCAGACACAGTCCTTGGTGAGAGGTCAGATTTGTACCAAACAAGGCCCTATATCTTGCAATGCTACGGGGAAAGGACGGGGGAGTGGGACTAGCTGAGATACTCTTGCAGAGAGCTGGCACGGGATAAATGGCCTCCTTCTGTGCTGTAACCATTCGAGGATTCTGTGAAATCGGCAGACTAGCTGTTGCATGCCGATGAAGTGCCTTCAAAAGCCTATTTAAAATCTCTCTGGTTTATTTTCACTTCAGACATAACCCGTTCTCTCCTGGTCTGTCTGCGTATGTGCACGTGTTTTTCTGTATATGTGAGTCTGTTTCTGCGGGTGTGTTTCTGTCGGTCTGTGTATTTTTTTCCCAGCATTGAAGCACTGACCACACTTGATCAGCTCCGCTGGGCAGGCCACATTGTCCGCATGCCAGACATGAGAATCCCTATGCAAGCGCTCTACTCGGAACTCCTTCATGGCAAATAAACCAAAGATGGGCAGAAGAAACGTTACAAGGAGAGCCTCGAAGCCTCCCTGATAAAGTGCAACATCCCCACCGCCACCTGGGTGTCCCTGATCAAATACCCTCCTAAATGGAGGAAGTACATCCGGGAGGGCACTGAGCACCTCGAGTCTCATCGCCTGAGAGCATGCAGAAATCAAGCGCAAGCAGCGGAAAGAGCGTGCGTCAAACCAGTCCCACCCTTCCTTTCCCTCAACGACTATCTGTCCCACATGTGTCATGGACTGTGGCTCTCAGATTGGACTGTTAAGCCACGTAAGGATTCATTTTAAGAATGCAAGCAAGCCTTCTTTGACTCTAAGGGACTGCGTATGATGATTGATGTATGTGCTTCTGTATGTGTGGGTATATATTTCTGTGTGTGCGTGCGTGCCTGCATGTGTGGGTATATGTGTCTGTCTGCTTCTGTACTTATGTTTCTGCATTTGTGTGTCTGTGTTTCTGCATGTGTATGTATGTGTTTATTTATTTATGTGTGTCTATAGACAGAAACACAGAACCCTACCTAACTAAAATATATCAACCTGAGTCTTGGATTTTCCAAGTGCGTTCCAGCCTCAACAGATTTTTGGGAGCGAATTCCAGATTTGTGGTACCCTCTGTGTGAACAAGTGCTTCCTGACATCACACCTGAACGGCCCAGTTTTAATTTGAAGGTTGTGCACCTTTTACTGATGTTTATTATCTGAAACATCTCAATGGTGTGCCCCTAATTTTCTATTTTGAAGTTGATTACCTCAGGAACAGACATGGTAGAGAGCAGGGCGGGGAACAGAGTAACATTGGTAATGCCAAGGTAAGGTAGAGGGAGCTCTGTACTGTACCGGCCCTGGGAGTGCTCGATGCTGACATTCTGTATAAAGTAGAGGTAGGAACAGGAGCAGGCCATTCAGCCCCTCGAGCCTGTTCCCCCATTCAGTGAGATCATCGTTGATCTGCCGTGGCTCTGTATCCTTTTACACCGTTGCCTGGCAAACATCTATTGATCTGGGATTTAAATTTATTTCATGTGCAAGCACCTGCTGCTTTTTGTGTGAGAGAATCTCACACTTCGATCACCCTTTTTGTGAAGAAGTGTTTCCTAACTTCTCTCCTGAAAGGCCTGGCTTTCATTTTCAGGTTGTGTCCCCTTCTCCTGAAATTCTCCACTAACAGAAAAAGTTTCTCTCTTTCTACCTTAACAATTCCTTTCCACATCCTAAAAACCTGAATCAAATGGACTCACCCCATAACCTTCTGTATTCCGGGAATTCAAGCCCAGTTTATGTAATTTCTCCTCATAATTTAACCCTTGGGGCCCAAGTAACAGTCTGGTGAATAAGTGCTGTGCTCCCTCCAAGGGCAATATACACTCCCTGAGGTGTGGTTCCCAGAACTGAATGTAGTTATCCAGATGGGGTCTTTCCAGAGCTCTGTACAGCTGGAGCACCAACAATCCACGAGCCCTTTGTTATTTTTGTACCTGTCCCCGAGCTTTCACTGATTTAACTACTTAGGCCCCGAAATCTCTCTGTTCATCCACAGCTCCTAGCTTCTCACCAGTTACAGATGTGTGTGTGCACCTGTCTCTGTGTGTGTGTGTGTGGTTCTGTGTATGTGGGTCTGTGTGTGTATGGGTCTGTGTGTGCACCTATCTTATGTATGTCTGTCGATCTGTTTGCATGTCTGTGTTCCACCTTCCCCTTGTTCTGTTCCTTTCTAAATACTGTTCAGTACCAATGTATCTGGGCCATTCACCTCCCCAGAAAGTGCTGAATTTTCTTTTTAAATTGGTGCATTCTGATTATTTGATTCTGGTATTTAACAGCAGTAAACACCTCCTGCAAACCCTCAGAATGAATCTCTATTTGGAATAATTCACCAGTCATGACGACAGTGAAAGGTCCAGTGACTGATTCCCATCAGCCCGAGCTCTCCAAGTTCTCACTGAATGAAACCTTCCTTCACGGGAAGCAGGTTCTGTTTGATTGTTTAGGTCCTGTAAGCCCTGACACTGAATTACTGTTGTATGATAATGGGCTGTACTTAGAAATAAAACATACTGCATCAATCACAGCTTCATATCCGGGTCTTGTTTCTCTTTAGGATCAGGGTGTTCGAGGGCACATGTTCGGAGGAGGAATGAGACTGGGCGATGTTTTGGAAAACACAGGAACTGTGAAGAGGAAAGCACTGCATGGAATCTCTGCAAGTGCCGAATAATGCATTCAGAAAATTACGGAGATAAGACGTGATTCCCAGGCTATCAGCACTGTGACCATTCAGGGTCCAAGATATCTTATTTACACGGGTTTCTTCAGGCAGATTGGAAATAGACGTCCAATGTATCAAACCCACAGGCCGTTTGATGGGATAGTGTAGAGGGAGGTTTACTCAATTACTAACTAACCTATGATCAAACAGAGATCTTTAATATTATGAAGGTTTTTTTTTAGGGTAGATTGGTTGGGAGTCCAAAATTAGAGGTCATAAATATTATGTTTCGAATAACTCCACAAGACTGAGTACTGTAAGCTTAAACTGATGTGACCTTAGTCTCTGTATTAAAACTCAAGAGTGCCTGAGCAGCATGGCAGACAACCTTTTATAGTCACTTGCTCGAGGTGTGCAGGTGACCCTTAGGCCTCCAACAGGTGCGCCCTCTGGTGGCAATTCTTACACAGTTATAATGTTTACATGCATAACAATAAATATAAGCTACGCACGAACAAACCCAATAAGGAATTCAGGAGATACCTCTGTACCCATAGACTTTGAATGTGGAGCTTGGCAAACATGGAGGAGTTATGGTGAATAGTACAGTGCCTGTAAGGGAAACCAGATAAGTACATAGGGGAGAAAGGATTAGCAGGATATGATTGGATAAAGGGTGGAGGCTTGTGTGCACAATAAACTCCGACATGTACCTGTTGGGCCCAATGGTCTGTTTCTCTGCTGTAAACACTGTGTAATTCTACGGTGAATTCTGCACAGACACGGTACATCACTGGAAACCATCTTCAGCAATGGGCTGGGTGTCAGAGGCTGAAAATTCTGACTTTCACCCCTACCGATCTGAAGAATTTGCAAAGTGAATGTGGGGAGATCAAATACAGTCCTTGGTGAGAGGTCAGATTCGACCGAAATCTGCAGATTGAATGTTGCGTGCCTAACAAGTGCTTTTAAAAGCCTGTTTAAAACCTCACACTCTGTCACTGATTTCAACCCACCTAAAAACTTAACCCTCTCCCTGCTGCTCAGTCTGTGTCTGTCTGTACATGTGTGTCTGTTGTGTCTGTACGTGTGTGTGTTGTCTGTCTGTACGTGTGTGTGTTTTCTGTCTGTACGTGTGTGTGTTGTCTGTACGTGTGTGTGTGTTGTGCCTGTGTGTGCGTGTGTTGTGTGTGTGCGTGTCTGTGTGTGTGTGCGTTGTGTCTGTGACCTTCTACATTCTGCACAATGCCAGTTTGTGAGCTGGTGTCTGCTAGTCTCAGAGACAGTGATGGTGTGCTGTGTTCTTCATCTCCACTCCCCTCCATTACTTCGGGGACAGGCTGTGTGTCTGGCAGATCGTGGCCCTCTGAAAGCTGAAAGGGACAAGAGTCGGGTTATGGTGAGGGGAGGGGGGAATGCAAGATGTCCTTGCATGCAGCATCAGTAGTGTAAGTGAGAAGAGATTGTGGGATGAAGGGAAGTGCAATGTGAGAAGAAGGATTAGGAATACCGTTACTATCCCCAATTCACCCTGTTGCCATGGATTCAGTGACTTCCCCTCCAAAGTGGTCGAGCACTGTCTCCTACAGTTGGTAAAGGACTGTACAGCGGATTGAGCGCCTCCTCTCTGCCGCTGGTCGCGCCGGTTGTGAGTTACCTTGGCTGCAAGAGAAAGGGAAGTGTGTCAGTGAGTGTAGTGAGTGTTTGGGTGGTGTGCCTGCCATGGTTGAATAGCAGTCAGTTTGTGCAAGGTGTGAGATGTGGCTCTGAGTGTTCAGCAGTGGTAAGGTTGTGAGGGTGAAGTGAAGCGATGATTGTGAGATCTGAGTGGTGAAAGGTAGAGATTGTAGGGAGGGCTGTGATGGGGGTGTGGTGTGTCTGGTGCAGATGATGGGATATGGCGTTGGCTGAAGCCTTCACTCACCTCGCCCTGCCGTGTGAAGTCATTAAACATCCTGTCACACTGGATCCATGTCTGTGGTACGACATCGTGGACCCGGATATTGTGGGGCCCTGACACACCACCCTGGGGCCCCGACACCCCACCCTGGGGCCCCGACACCCCGCCGTGGGCCGTGACACCCCGCCCTGCGGCCCCGACTCCCCACCCTGTGGCCCCGACACCCCGCCCTGCGGCCCCGACTCCCCACCCTGGGGCCCCGACACCCCACCCTGGGGCCCCGACACCCCGCCGTGGGCCGTGACACCCCACCCTGGGGCCCCGACACCCCGCCGTGGGCCGTGACACCCCGCCCTGCGGCCCCGACTCCCCACCCTGTGGCCCCGACACCCCGCCCTGCGGCCCCGACTCCCCACCCTGGGGCCCCGACACCCCACCGTGGGCCGTGACACCCCACCCTGGGGCCCCGACACCCCGCCGTGGGCCGTGACACCCCGCCCTGCGGCCCCGACTCCCCACCCTGGGGCCCCGACACCCCACCCTGGGGCCCCGACACCCCGCTGTGGGCCGTGACACCCCGCCCTGCGGCCCCGACTCCCCACCCTGTGGCCCCGACACCCCGCCCTGGGGCCCCGACTCCCCGCCCTAGGGCCCCGCCGCCCCGCCCTGGGGCCCCGACACCCCGCCGTGGGCCGTGACACCCCGCCCTGGGGCCCCGACACCCCGCCCTGTGGCCCCGCCGCCCCGCCCTGGGGCCCCGACACCCCGCCGTGGGCCGTGACACCCCGCCGTGGTGCCCGACTCCGCGCCGTGTGGCCCCGCCCGACACACAGAGCCCTGGGGCCCCGACTGCCCGCCCCAGGGCCCCGCCGCCCCGCCCTGGGGCCCCGACTCCCCGCCCTGGGGCCCCGACACCCCGCCGTGGTGCCCGACTCCGCGCCGTGTGGCCCCGCCCGACACACAGAGCCCTGGGGCCCCGACTCCCCGCCCTGGGGCCCTGACACCCCACCCTGGGGCCCCGACACCCCGCCGTGGGCCGTGACACCCCGCCCTGTGGCACCGACACCCTGCCCTGGGGCCCCGACACCCCACCCTGTGGCCCCGACACCCCGCCCTGGTGCCCGAATCCCGCCGTGGTGCCCGACTCCGTGCCGTGTGGCCCCGCCCGACACACAGAGCCCTGGGGCCCCGACACCCCGCCCTGGGGCCCTGACACCCCGCCCTGGAGCCCCGACTCCCCGCCCTGGGGCCCCGACACCCCGCCGTGGCCCGTGAAGTACCCAGCCAACTCCTGCCACAGCCTTCTCGAAGTGTGTGCTGATGGGTTCCTCACGCTGCGGGAACAGGACAGCCCCTCTCCTCCCCACTGCCACAACCAGTGGCTCCAGAGCAGCATCGGAGCCTTCTGGCTCATCCCCTTTGCTGCTGCTGCTGAGCCTCGTGTTCCAGCTGCAATTCCAACTGGACTTCAATGACAATGAGGTGCTGCTGCATCAAATCACCTCAACTTTCAGTAGTGCAGAAAGACTAGGTCAGACATTACTGGTTATCAGACTGTACCTGCTATTGGCCCACTTGTTGAGCGGTAAGCCAATCAGAAGTGCGTTTAGTGCTGAGATCTGCACTACAATCGTGTAAATGAACAGGCCAAGTAGCACTGGGCCATCACACCGCCCTTTTTCGAACCTTATCCAATTTCTGGGCCTCAGATTCAAAAAGTGAGGTTTTGATGGTAAAATGTCCTGCTAAGAACATCAGAATTAAAAGCAGCAGACGGCCATATGGCCCTTCCAACCTGCTCCTCCATTCAAAAACACCACGACTGATCTTCAATCTCAGCTCCACTTTCCCACCCCAGTCCCATAAAGCTTCTGTATCTGGCACATCCGGTCAGCTGAGATCATGTGTTAAACCTGGAGTTGGGCCCAAACACACAACCTTGTCTTCTGAAAGGTAGACAGCTGTATACTGATCCACGTCACACAGAAAGAAAACGCCTTTTCCCAGGGCATCGTCAGAGAGCAGAGCCACTCCCCGTGTGTGTGGTTATAAAGGAAAGAAGCTCAGACAGGACTCACAACGTTTCTCCTACAGCTGCCTGAACCTGACTCTGAACAATACCGCACATGATGACGATGAAGGCTCCAATCTTGTTTCTTGTATTCCTGGTGCTGACTCAGCCCGGCACTGCTCGAGCGAAGCTCGCTGGACCTGCCGGCCGGGGGATCGGAGGAGGATTAGGAGTTGGAGGACGATTCGGAGGAGGTTTAGGTCTGTAAATTTCGTTCATCTCTCAATCCAGTGTTCAGACAGTTTCATTTTAAAAACTATTTTCTCAGTTTGAATGTCCCGGTTTGATTAGTTGAGTGAAAATGATTGTGATTGGATGAATGACTGAAGGATTTAATGTGAGGCAGTTCCACAGGTAAATCCCCGGATTGTTCAGGGACTACCTGAGTGGGTGGAGGTAATTGTGGGTGTTGTTTGTTGATCCAAACAGACCAGCAGATGGGTCTCATTCAGAGCATTGACCGGTTGGGAGGGTCTGTAATCGGCCTCAGCACCCAGGTATTATGGAGCAGAAACTCTGTGTCACTGTTAGCTGTTCAAAGTGTGAGAGTGCGGACTCTGTGTGGGGTCAGGATCGGGAGCCCCTTTCCACCACACTGCCTGACCAGGCTCACAAATGAGATATAACATGCTGTTAGAGAAGGGGATCAAACGGTTTCAAAACAGGTTTATTTCATTCAAATAATTATGCAGCCTTCAGAGAGATTGGGATGTGGGAACACAGACTGCTGAGAGGAAGCACGTAGAGAAATGATCAATTGTCAGTAGCTGGGAGTCAGGTTGGCTCAGTTGGGAGTTGAGTGAACAAGTTGTGGGTGGATTCCCCAGTACTGCAAATACATCCGGCACTGGGGCAGTGCGGCACTGACCGCCCGACACTGGGGCAGTGCGGTACTGACCGCCCGACACTGGGGCAGTGCGGCACTAACCGCCCGACACTGGGGCAGTGCGGCACTGACCGCCCAACACTGCGGCAGTGCGGCACTGGCTGACCAACACTGGGGCAGGGCGGCACTGACCGCCCGACACTGGGGCAGTGCGGTACTGACCGCCCGACACTGGGGCAGTGCGGCACTAACCGCCCGACACTGGGGCAGTGCGGCACTGACCGCCCAACACTGCGGCAGTGCGGCACTGGCTGACCAACACTGGGGCAGGGCGGCACTGACCGCCCGGCACTGGGAGAGTGCGGCACTGGCTGCCCAACACTGGGGCAGTGCGGCACTGACTGACCAACACTGGGGCAGTGCGGCACTGACTGACCAACACTGGGGCAGTGCGGCACTGACTGACCAACAGTGGGGCAGTGCGGCACTGACTGACCAACACTGGGGCAGTGCGGCACTGACTGCCCGACACTGGGGCAGTGCGGCACTGACTGCCCGACACTGGGGCAGTGCGGCACTGACTGCCTGACACTGGGGCAGTGCGGCACTGACTGCCCGACACTGGGGCAATGAGGCACTGTTGGAATGATCAGTTTATGGATGAAACATTAAACACAGACCCTTTCTACCCGTCCATGGGGCAGGAAACATCTGATGGCAATTGAAGAGCTGGGATTTCTCCCGGTGTCTTCGACCAATTGGAGGAATGACTGAAGGTTCTGGACATGCTCTCAACCAACATGTCCAGAACCTTCCCATCCTGTCAAATCTCATTTACTTTTTGTGGAACTTTGCCATGAGCAAATTGGTTGCCGTGTTTCCTACAAAATTGTTTCGGCACTTCAGAAACAATCCAGTGTCTGTGAAACTCTTTGGGCCCTTGTGGTGCCGGAAATGGTTCAACATCACTGTCAGATATGTCTTCCCTGTGTCCCTACTCTCAGAGAGCGGCTGTTCGGTGCTCCATTCTCAGCAAACCCCTTGGACTGTTGTTCAGGACAAAGAGTGAGTCTGTGCAGGTCGGAGAGAGGACTGCTGTGAGCTTTCATTAAGTATAAAAGAGTTAATGACCATGTGTGATCCAGTCAGTCCCAGTAACACTGATATACTCAGCTCAATGTTTTATCAATGTAGTCCCTCCCTCCGTTTACAGAACCCACAATAATTTATTCTTTATTCTGTATTTTAGCGAACTACTGTGTACCGGAAGGAGTGTGCCGTACTGGCGAGTGTAACGCTGACGAGGTGCTTGCCCCAGACCTATTCTGCTTCACTGTGTCCCGATGTTGCATACCGAATCAATGAAAGATCCATGATGGATTCCCACCGGCCCGAGATCCACAGGTTCTCACTGAATGAAACCGTCGTTTGATTGTTTCGGTCAGGTTACCTCTGATCCTGTATTACTGCTGCCTGAATAATGAGCTGTACTCAGAAATAAAACTTCTTGCATTGATCAGTGCTTCACATCCGTGTCTTGTTTCTCTTAGGATCAATGTGTCTGAGGGCAAGGTGTTTGGGAGTGGAATGAGGCTGGGGACCATTTGGGAATAGCAGGAAATGGAGAGAGAAAACCACTGCAGGGAATCACAGCAAGTGCCGAATAACGCAGTCAGAAAGTTACTGAGATCAGAGAGAAGTCCCAGAGTGTCAGCACTGTGACTGTTCGGGGTGCAGGTTGACTCAGTTGAATGGGTTAATTCATGCAGACTGGAAGCAGACACAGTTTGCATCAGAACCACAGACTGTTTGATGGGACAGTGCAGAGGGAGCTTTACTCTGTATCTAACCCCCTGTACCTGCCCTGGGAGTGTTTGATGGGACAGTGTAGAGGGAGCTTTACTCTGTATCTAACCCCCTTTACCTGCCCTGGGAGTGTTCGATGGGACAGTGTAGAGGGAGCTTTACTCTGTATCTAAACCCGTGCTGTACCTGCCCTGAGAGTGTTTGATGGGACAGTGTAGAGGGAGCTTTACTCTGTATCTAACCCCCTGTACCTGCCCTGGGAGTGTTTGATGGGACAGTGTAGAGGGAGCTTTACTCTGTATCTAACCCCGTGCTGTACCTGCCCCGGGAGTGTTTGATGGGACAGTGTAGAGGGAGCTTTACTCTGTATCTAACCCCCTGTACCTGCCCTGGGAGTGTTTGATGGGACAGTGGAGAGGGAGCTTTACACGGTATCTAACCCCCTGTACCTGCCCTGGGAGAGTTCGATGGGACAGTGCAGAGGGAGCTTTACTCTTTATCTAACCCACACTATATATAGACCTGGGAGTGTTTGACGGGACAGTGTAGCGGGAGCTTTACTCTGTATCTAACCCGCACTATATATAGACCTGGGAGTATTTGATGGGACAGTGTAGCGGGAGCTTTACTCTGTATCTAACCAGCACTATATATAGACCTGGGAGTATTTGATGGGACAGTGTGGAGTAGGGGCCGGCTACTATTTGGGCTGGAGGGCTACTGAACAAGTTTTGTCGAGCTGTTGAGAGCTGCCCACCAATGTGCCCCCTGATGTGTGGCCGGGCGGTCGTGGACCAATCACGAGGTCACGTGCAGAGGTCGCTCACCAGCTCCTGCCGCTAGAATTTAAAAGGACCGGGCACAGTAAAAATAGAGGGAACAATGGTGCAGATGTAAAATTAATTGTGTCAACAATAGCTGCCATTAAACTTTGTGATGGCATTTAATGTATAAATACCCATCATGTCGTTTCCACACTGAATATAAATAGCAGGTATTGACAGGCTAACCAACATAGACATATAGAAAATAGGTGCAGGAGAAGTCATTCGGCCCTTCGAGCCTGCACCACCATTCAATATGATCAAGGCTGATCATTCCCTCAGTACCCCTTTCCTGCTTTCTCTCCATACCCCTTGATCCCTTTAGCCCTAAGCACCACATCTAACTCCCTCCTGAATGTATGTAACGTACTGGACTCAACAACTTTCTGTGGTGGAGCATTCCACTGGCTAATAACTCTGGGTGAAAAAGTTTCTCCTCATCTCGGTCCTAAATGGCTTACCCCTTATCCTTAGTCTGTGATCCCTGGTTCTGGACTTCCCCAACATTGGTAGCATTCTTCCTGCATCGAACCTGTCCAGTCCCGTCATAATTTTGTATGCTTCTGTGAGCTTCCCTCTCATTCTTCTAAATTCCTGTAAGTATAAGCCTTACCGATCCAGTTTTTCTTCATATATCAATCCTGCCATCCCAGGAATTAATCTGATGAACCTTTGCCGTACTCCCTCAATAGCAAGCGCGTCGTTCCTCACATTAGGAGACCAAAACTGCACACAATACTGAAGGTGTGGTGTCATCAAGGCCCTGTGGAACTGCAGTAAGACCTCCCTGCTCCTGCACTCAAATCCTCTCACAATGAAGTCCAGCATGCCATTTGCTTTCTTCACTGCCTGCTGTGTCTCCCTTCAATGACTGATGTACCATGACACCCAGGTCTCGTTACATCTCCACTTTTACTAATCTGTCACCATTCAGATAATTATCTGCCTTCCTGTTTTTGCCACCAAAGTGGATAACCTCACATTTATCCACATTATACTGCATCTGCCATGCATTTGTCCACTCACCTAACCTATCCAATTCACACTGCAGCCTCTAAGCGTCCTCCTCACAGCTCACACTGCCACCCAGCTTAGTGTCATCTGCAAACTTGGAGATATTACATTCAATTCCTTCATCCAAATCATTGATGTATATTGTAAATAGTTGGGATCCCAGCACTAAACCTTGCGGCACCGCACTAGTCACTGCCTGCCATTCTGAATAGGACCCGTTTATTCCCACTCTTTGCTTCTGTCTGCCAACCAGTTCTCTATCCAGGTCAATACATTACCCCCAGTACCATGTGCCTTAATTTTTGCACACTAATCTCTTGTGTGGAACCTTGTCAAAAGCCTTTTGAATGTCCACATGCATCACATCCACTGGTTGTCCATTATCCACTCCACTAGTTACACCCTCAAATAATCCTAGAAGTTTTGTCAAGCATGATTTCCCTTTCATAAATCCATGCTGACTTGTACCGCTCCTGTAATTGTTTTCCAAATTACATGTTTCAGAATTAATTCCATCATGTCCCCCACTGCCGATGTCAGGCTAACCGCTCTATAATTACTTGTTTTTTTCTCTCCCTCCAGTTTAAAATGTGGGGTTACATTAGCTACCCTCCAATCCATTAGTACTCATCCAGAGTCCAAGGAATTTTGGAAAATAACCAGCAATGCATCTATTATTTCTAGGATCACTTCCTTAATACTCTGGGATGCAGACTATCTGGCCCTGGGCAATTATCAGCCTTCAGTCCCTTCAATTTGTCTAACACCATTTCCTGACTGAAAAGGATTTCACTCAGTTCCCCCTTCTCGCTAGACCCTCATTCCCCTAGTAATTTTGGGAGGTTATTTGTATCTTCCTTGGTGAAGACAGAACCAAAGTATTTGTTCAATTGGTCTGCCATTTCCTTGTTCCCATTATGAATTCACCTGATTCTGACTGCAAGGGACCTACATTAGTTTTCTTTTCACATATCTATAGAAGCTTTTGCAGTCAGTGTTTATGTTCCCTGCAAGCTTACTCTCATACTCTATTTCCCCCTCCTAATTACACCCTTAGTCCTCCTCTGCTGAATTCTAAATTTCTCCCAGACCTCAGGTTTGCTACTTTTTCTGGCCAATTTATATGCCTCTTCCGTGGATTTAAAACTATCCCTAATTTCCCTTGTTAGCCACGGTTGAGCCACCGTTCCTGTTTTATTTTTACGCCAGACAGGGATGTACAATAGTTGTACTTCATCCATGTGATCTATAAATGTCTGCCATTGCCTATCCACCGGCAAACCTTTAAGTATCATTAACCAGTCTATCCTAGCCAAATCACGTCTCATATCATTGAAGTTTCCTTTCTTTAAGTTCAGGACCCTAGTCTCTGAATTAACTGTGTTGCTCTCCATCTGAATGAAGAATTCTACCACTTTTTCCCAAGGGGCCCCGCATGACCAGATTGCCAATTATTCCTCTCTCGTTACATAAGACCCAGGCTAGGATGTCCTGTTCTCTCGTTGTTTCCTCGACATATTGGTCTGGAAAACCATCCCTTATTCCCTCCAGGAAATCCTCCTCCACCGTATTGCTATCAGTTTGGTTAGCCCAATATATATGTAGATTAAAGTCACCCATGATAACTGCTGTACCCTTATTGCAGCATCCCTAATTTCCTCTTTGATGGCATCCCCAAATTCACTACTATTGTTTGGTGGTCTGTACACAACTCCCACTGACGTTTCTGCCCTTTAGTGTTTCACAGCTCTACCCATATAGATTCGACATGATGCAGATTTACGAGTTACATTGAAAAGTCGCGGTCTGTTTATTCTAAATGGTCTTAAAACCATTTGTTCAGTAGAAAGTGAGAGATTGGCTCTGTTTCCACTAACAATTATACACAAGCATGATCAAGGATGACATCATTTATACAACCGTTAAAAATTGCACATGGAAGTGCTACTTTGATGCTTTTGAAATCACGCTTAGAAATAATTAGGTCCCTCGTTAAATGATTTAATCCGCAAATTGTGCCCAGATCAGCCATTAGATCGTGCTTGCTCATTGTCAATGTGCTGTCACTCCTGAGAAAGGCCAAGGCACATGTCGATTTCGCAGAATATTTTTTGAGAATGGCCACAAGTAATGCATCATTATACAGCACATTCCTTCCCCAAGAGCTATTTATTACTGGCATTGGCCAACCACATCAATCTCTACAACCCTCTTCCAGTCAAAAATCTAAACTTAAATTATTACTGGCATAGGGGAAAGGGCTTACACTGAAAATCGTGAATGCAATGTCCAATGTTCCCAGGTCCATTTAGTAATATCTCCACTGTGCTAATTACGTGGGATAATAAAGTGAGGGAATAATTGTGCAAGAATTAATAACCCCACTAAAGGTGATTGCTGAGCGCAAAGTGTTACATTGGTAAATGTGAAAGAGGCCAACTCAGTGTTGATCATCACTCCCACTTCTAGTCTCCCAATAATTTATCAACATACATTTTAGATACTAGTCAGATACTGTCTTAGGTACACTAAACGCTGTGCCAGATTGTGAAACCTTCCGTTTCTCAATGAATGAAATGATTGATCGATCGATTAGAAGCCGTACTGAAAGTCTAAGTGGCTGTTTGGCAGAGTGGCTCTGGTTTGTGGGGCCTCCAACACCAGAGGTGTTCTCTTTATAGTGCGCTGAGTACGGGAGTCCAAGGACACGCAAGGCCTGAACTACAATCAGTGCTATTGCCTGGAGTCCCTGTGCTCCAGGATCCACTCCCGTGTCTAACACGGTGATGTGAAACCCTGCCATCCTACTCTGATACCGGGTATTAAAACATATTCTGTCAGGGGATTATTGCCTGCTCAAAGGGCCCACAACACACTGAATTTACAGAACAAGGAGGGAAGCACATCTCCCTCTGCTTCTATCTACTTACCTCTCCTTTCTCTCTCTTCCCGTCGCTCTGTCTCTTTCTCCTTCTCTTCCACTGTATGTCGTTATTTTTTCTCCCTCCCTGTCTGTCGGTCTCCCTCCCTCTCCCCAGCTATATTTCTCTGTCTCTACTTTTCTGTCCCTCATTCTCTGTCTCTCCCGTCATTTATTTCTCTCTCACTCTCTCTTTATCTCTCACTGTCTCTCTCTATCTATCTATATCTATAATCTATATATGTATAGATCTGTCTCCCCATGCCCCACTTTATATGCATTTGTCTTTCTCTCACTCTCTCTCTCTCATTCTTTCTTTCTCCCTCTCATTTTATCTCTCACTGTCTCACTTTCACTCTCTCTCTCCATGTATATCTCTCTATATATACATGCATATATATATATATGCACATATATATCATAGAAACCTAGAAACATAGAAAATATAAGGAGTAGTAGACCACTTGGCCCTTCGAGTCTGCATCACCATTCAATATGATCATGGCTGATCCTCTATCTCATCACCCGCTTTTCCCCCATACCCCTTCATGGCTTTTGTTTCTAGGAATCTAGCTATCTCCCTCTTAAATATATTTAGTGACGGCCTCCACAGCCTTCTGTGGTAGAGAATTCACAGAGATATCTCCCTGCTCCTATCTCTACTTCCATCTCTCTGCCTCGCTCTCTTTCTATCTCTCACTGTTTCACTTTATCTGTGTATCTTCCTGCCGCTCTCTCTCTCTCTCTCTCTCTCTCTCGATACATATATCTCAATTTCTCTCTGTCTCCTTGTCTCTTGTTCTGTCACTCTCACTTTCTCTGTCTCTCTGCGCCGGCTCACTCCCTCTCTTCCCCTCTTTCTTTCTCTGTCTCTCTGTCCTTGTCCTTCACTTTATGTATCGCCCGCTGGTCCCTGTCTCGTGCTCTCAAGCTGCCTCTTTCCTGCCATCTTGTCTGTCCTTCTCTCACTCTTGTCTCTGCCTCTCTTTTCTTTTCTCTCGTTGTCTTTCTATCTCTCACTATTTTTCATCCCATCAGTTTCTCACTTTCTCCCACTGTCTTTCTACTTCTGTATATTTCCTTGTCTTTCCCTGTCTTCCCTTTTCCTCTCTCTACTCTCTGATTCCTGCTCTCTGTCTCTCTGTTTCAGTCTCTCCCATTCTTTCACTCTTGACTCTCTCTATATCGCAGATTCTGTGTCTCTGTGTGTTTTACTCTTTGTTTTTCTCTGTCTCTCTCCCCTTCCCTTGTTCCCTGTCTCTTTTTCACTCTGTCTCTATCTCTCACTCTGACTCTCTCTCACTCTGAATCACTCTCTATGGTGTGTTTCTCTATCTCTCACTGCCTCTCTCTCTGTCTCTCTATCTCTAGCTCACTCTCTATAGTATGTCTCTCTATCTCTCATTCTGTCTCTCTCTCTCTATCTCTCTATCCCTAATTCACTGTCTATGTGTGTCTCTATCTCTCACTATGTCTCTCTCTCTCTCACTCTAAATCACAGTCTATGGTGTGTGTCTCTCTCTGTCTCTCTATCTCTAACTCACTGTCTCTGTGTGTCTCTATTTCTCACTCTGTCTCTCTCTCACTCTGAATCACACTCTATGGTGTGTCTCTCTGTCTCTCTATCCCTAACTCACTGTCTCTGTGTGTCAATCACTCTGTCTCTCTCTCACTCTGAATCACACTCTATGGTGTGTCTCTCTATCTCTCACTCTGTCTCTCACTCTGTCTCTCTATCTCTAACTCACTGTCTATGTGTGTCTCTATTTCTCACTCTGTCTCTCTCTCACTCTGAATCACACTCTATGGTGTGTCTCTCTGTCTCTCTATCCCTAACTCTCTGTCTCTGTGTGTCAATCACTCTGTCTCTCTCTCACTCTGTCTCTCTATCTCTCACTCTGTGTCTCACTCTGTCTCTCTATCTCTAACTCACTGTCTCTCTGTGTGTCTCTCTAGTTCTCAATCTCTCTCTCTCTCTCCCTCACGTTCTCTTTATATTTGGCTGTGATTCACTTGATCTCTGTCTGTCGCTCTGCGTTACTCTCACACTAACTATTTCTCTCAGTCTCACTTTCTCTCTCGCTCTTTCTGTCTCTGTCTCTCGGTCTGTCCCTATATTTCTATCCATCTCGCTGTCTCTGTTTTTCTCTGTCTCTCCCTCTCAGTATCTCTCTGTTTTTATCTCCCTCACTCCTTCGCTCTCTCTCTGTCTCTGTGTGTCTAGCTCTCGTTCTCTCTCTTTCGCTCTCACTCTGTCTCTTTCTATCACTCTGACAGTTCCCTCTGCTGGTAGATGCTCTCACTGAGTGTCTGGGCTGACAGCGGAGATCAGGCCCTTGGCGTGAGGTACCATTGATGCAGTCTGGGTCTCTGGATCCTGACCCTCGGCGGCAATCTGCTCCTGTGGAGATTGAGGGAGGGGGGTAAAAAGGAGAGCTCAATGTGAAGTAAATCATCAATGTTACCAGTGTCACTGGTAATTGGGAAGGGTCAATATTGGCTGCATTTCACCAACAGGCCACAAGAGGGAGTGGGAATATTTTAGGCAATGGCGTCGCCTCCTGGTTGCAGAGAGTGTTACACCTCAATGTTTCTGGCATTGCACAACAGGACGAGGCTATTCAGCCCATCGTGCCTTTAGTCCCCCTCGCATCCTATTTTTCCAAAGCCCCGCCAATTTCTCCCCTTTCAAGTCTGTATCCAATTCCATTTTGTAAGTTGCTGTTGGTTTTACTTCCACTGGCATTTCCGTAGGTGAATTCCAGATCGTAATAACCCGCTGTTTATAAACAATTCTCATCGTCTCCCCATTATTGGAGGGAGTGAAGAATGAATCCCCGTTTTAACATCTCTCCTGTTCCCAGTTACCCTGTCAGTGTTCCGTGACCTTGATCCTGGGCCCATAAAGAGAAATAAACACTGGAACAAGTAGTTTCAAATGAGATGATATCGAGCAACGGATACCTGTTGGTTAAAATCGTGGTGTGTAAATGTGGCTGATTTCCATAAAGAATGCTATTTTAAATAGGCACAAACTGTTTTTACACATACATGATTTTAAATTATTCATCCATTGTTTAAACATATCTTCTTTTCTGAAATTTGAGATATGCTATTTCAATTTATAGATAATTTGCCTTACAGTGCACAGGCATACACACACATACAGACATATGTATATAGTTTCCAATAATAATGTTAACTTATACATACAATATTGCAGATATATGCTGTGTTAGGAGATGTGTATACCTGGATACATTGTGCACATGCTGCCTTAAATTATATACATGTTGCTTAGATTTATATTTATAATGTTGTGACTTATAGAAAGGCCAGTTTATTCATACTTAATGTTCTAAATTATATAACGGCTGATTTGAAGTGTACATAAAAAACATTAAATTATATACTTATTCTGTAACTCTGATATCTATAAACAAAAGAGATTGCATTTACGTAGCGCCTTTAAAATAGTTACACATCACAAGGTGCTTCACAGGAGCGATTTTCAAAACGGTTTGGACACGAAGACATATATTAGGGCAGGGGACTGAAAGCTTGGGAAAGACGTAGGTTTTAAAGAGCATCTTAAAGGAGATACTGTCTCCCTCACATTCAAATCTGCTGTCATCACCTCCCTTCTTTAAATATCCTCCCTTGACCCCTCGGTCCTTGCAAAGCACCTGCCCATCTCCAACCTCGCCTTCTCCAAAGTCCTTGAGCATGTTGTCATTTCCCAAATCCATGCCGAACTCTCCTGAAACTCCATATTTGAAACAGGCCAATCAGGTTTCTGCCTGAAATGGATCAAAGTCACAAATGATACCCTATGAGTCTGATCATGTAAAACCCCTCCTCATCGTTCTTGACCTGTCTGCAGCCTTTTGTAAGGTTGACCACTCCATAGTCCTTGTGCATGAAACAAAAAACGTTATTATGCAGGTACAGCAAGTAATCAGGAAGGAAAAGGTAATGTTGGCCATTATTGCAAGGGGAATAGAGTATAAAAGCAGAGAAGTCCTGCTCCAACTGTATAGAGTATTGGTGAGGACACAACGAGAGTATTGTGTACAGTTTTGGTCGTATTTAAGGAAGGATACACTTGAACTGGAGCCTGCTCAGAGAAGGTTCACTCGGTTGATTCGGGAGATGGGGGCTGACTTATGAAGATAGGTTGAATAGGTTGGGCTTATATTCATTGGAGTTCAGAAGAATGTGGTGATCTTATCGAAACATGTATGATAATGAGGGGATTCGACAAGTTGGATGCAGAGAGGATATTTCTACATAGCGGAAACTGAACCTTGGGTTCATTGTCTCAGAATAAGGGGCCGCTCATTTAAAACTCAGATGAGGAGAAATTTCTTCTCTCAGACGATTGTAAATCTATGGAATTATCTGCCCCAGAGAGCTGTGGAGGCTGGCTCTTTAAATATATTTCAGACGGAGATAAACATATTTTTGAGCGATAAGTGTGTTAAGGTTTATGGGGAGCAGGCAGGGATGTGGAACTGAGTCCATGATCAGATCAGCAATAATCTTATTGAATGACAGAGCAGGCCCGAGGGGCCAAATGGCCTACTCCTTTTCCTATTTCTTATGTTCTTATTTTCTTACAAAAATCCCGGTCAATCGGGGAAAAAAATCTGGGAAAATTTCTCTCCGACACATCTAGGTGATCGAAACTAGTCGAGGAGACCACCCTGACTGTATCAGATTCCACGACGTATTACCATCGTGTCAGTGCCACCCAACAAGAAGTTATCCAGTCTAATCGCACTTACCAGCCTTAGGTCCGTAACCCTGCAGGTTACCGCACTTCAAGTGCACATGCAAGCACCTTGTAAATGTGGTGAGGGTTTCTCCCTCCACGGCCCTTCCAGGCAGCGTGTTCCAGACCCTCACAACCCTCTGCGTGAAGAATCTTTCCCTCAAATCCCCTCTAACCCTTCCACCAAACTCATTAAATCTATGCCTCTCGTAAGTGACCCCTTGATTTCCACTATATCCAATCGCCTCAAAATTTTATACACCACATTGAGGTCTCCCCTCAACCTCCTCTGTTCCACGGAGAGCAAACCCAACTGTCCATTCTGTCCTCAGAGCTCAGAGTCTCCATTCCAGGCAGTATCCTCGTAATTCTCCTCTGCACCTTCTCTAGTGCAATCATGTCCTTCCTGGAATACGGCGACCAGAACTGCACGCAATACTCCAACTGAGGCCTAATCAGTGTATTATACAATTTAAGCATAATCTCCCTGCTCTTGTATCCTATGCCTCGGCCAATAAAGGCAAGCGTTCTGTATACCTTCTTAACTACCTTATCCACCTGGTCTGCTACATTCAGGGATCTGTGGCCAAACACTCCAAGTTCCCTTTGTTAATCTACACTTCCACGTGGCCTATCGTTTAATGTGTATACATTTCCTTATTAGCCCTCCCCAAGTGCATTACCTCACACTTCTCCGAATTAAATCCGGTTGCGTCATAAATACACCAATATAAAAACTGTTCCTTTAGATGGTGGAATCGTGTGATACCGCATGATATATTTTATGTGACGGCTTTCAAACCCTCTCCAGCTTCCGTGGGGTGTGAGGCAGCCATGAGTAGCAGCATTTCCTATCAGCGCCCATAACCCGCTCGCTTCTGCAGCCTGTTGCCACTGATCTACAAATAATTCAAGTGCAGAGATAGGGCGCAAAGAATCATCAGGGAGAGCTGCATGGGCTCAAACACTAAACCAGAGGGACAGGATCAGTGGGACAGTTAATGTTCTGGGGCATGGTCATCGGTCAGAGCTGCAAACACATCAGTGTACGATGGAGAGAACATTTTTCCTCTGGAGGAAATGTGCAGCTCAGTGGGTATTGATCCTTAAGGGAGAAATGATTGATAGTTACTTTGTAATCGCCACAAATTCACGGCAAATCACGACGAACCAGAGCCACAGAGCGAGGAGGCAGAGGTATATGGGGTGCACACATTTACCACAAAGTGTCCCCCGATAATGCTTAAATTTGAATTAAATGGATTCCCGCTGTCAATGGAGCTGGACACGGGCGTGAGCCAGTCCATTATGAGCAAAATGACTTTAAATAAATTGTGGTGCAGCAAGGCCTCAAGGACAGTCTTGCCTCCCATTCGTACGAAACTGAGAACTTACAAAAATGAACTGATTCCCATAATCCGCAGTGCTACTGTAAAGTTATCCTCCGGTGGAGCGGTGCACAAGCTACCACTCTGTGTATTACCGGGCGATGACCCCACGCTGTTCGGCAGGAGCTGGCTGGCAAATATACACTGGAACAGGGATCACGTCCGAGCGCTCTCATCTACTGATGACACATCGTGTGTCCAGGTCTTAAACACGTTCCCTTCACTGTTCAAACTAGGCATCGGAAAGTTCCAAGGAGCAAAAGTAGAAATCCATCTAAGTCCGGGGGCGCGACCCATCTATCACAAGGCGAGAGCAGTATCGTACATGATGAGAGAAAGAATAGAGATCAAGCTGGAAAGCTGCAATGAGAGGGCACCATTTCGCCAATCGAATTCAACGAGTCCGATTGTTCCAGTCCTCAAGGGAGATGGCACTATCAGAATTTGTGGCGATTACAAAGTAATTATAAATCGCTTCTCCCTACAGGATCAATAGCCACTACCAAAAGCTGACGAATTTTTTGCGACACTGGCGGGAGGGAAGACATTCACGAAGCTGGACTTGACCTCGGACTACATGATGCAGGAGTTGGAGGAATCATCGAACCTGCATCAACACGCACAAAAGTCATTTCATTTACAACAGATGCCCATTTGGGATTCGATCAGCCACTGCAATATTCCAGAGAAACATTGAAAGCTTACTGAAGTCGATCCCGCGCATGGTCGTCTTCCAGGACGGCATATTGTTTACAGGTCGGGACACAATCGAGCATCTGTAGAACATGGAGTCGGTTCTTAATCGACTCAACTGCGTGGGGCTCTGGTTAAAACGCTCGAAGTGCAATTTCCTGGTGCCTGAAGTGTAGTTCCTGGGGAGAAGAATCGCGGCGGATGGCATCAGGCCCACCGCTTCGAAGATTGAGGCAATCGAGAACACACCGAGGCCACAGAAAGTGATGGAGCTGCTGTCGTTTCTAAGACTCCTGAACTACTTTGCCAACTTCTTACCGGGTCTCAGCACACTGTTCGAACCACTGCACGCCTTACTGCGTAAAGGACACGAATGGGTATGGGGCAAAAGCCAAGAAAATGCCTTTGGAAAAGCTAGAAAATTGTTATGCTCAAACAAATTGCTTGTGTTTTATGATCCATGTAAACGTTTGATAAGAGCATGTGATGCATCATCATATGGCGTTGGGTGTGTATTGCAACAAGCTAATGATTTTGGGAAATTGCAACCGGTTGCTTATACATCCAGGAGTATGTCTAATGCTGAGGGAGCCTACAGCATGATTGAAAACGAATCGTTAGCGTGTGTTTATGGAATAAATAAAATGCAATAATATCTGTTTGGGCTCAAATTTGAATTGGAAGCTTAGAATAAGCCACTGATAACCCTTTGTTTCCAAAAGTAAGGGGATAAATACGAATGCATCGGCCCGCATGCAGAGATGGGCGCTCACATTGTCTGCATACAACTATGCCATCCGCCACAGGCTAGGCAGGGAAAACCGTGCCGAGCTCTCAGTAGGCTGCCATTGCCCACCACGGGGGTGGAAATGATGCAGCCCGCAGATTTAGCCATGGTGATGGAAGCATTTGAGAGTGAGCAATCACCTCTCACAGCCCAACAGATTCGAACCAGGATCAGCCAGGACCCCTTACTGTCCTAGTAAAAAATTGTGTGCTTCACGGGTGCTGGTCTAGTGTCCCATTGTAAATGCAGGAAGAGATAAAGCCGTACCAGCGGCGCAAAGATGAAATGACTATACAGGCAGACTGCCTTCTGTGGGGTAATCAGGTAGTGGTCCTTCATGAGTGATCTCCACAGTATTCGCCCAGGCACTGTAATGATGAAAGTGATAGCCAGATCCCAAGTGCGGTGGCCCGGTATCAATGTGAACTTACAGACCTGCATGCACAAATGTAACACATGCTCGCAGTTAAGAAATGCACCCAGGGAGGAGCCACTAAGTTTATGATTTTAGCTCTCCAAGCCGTGTTCCAGGGTCCATGCCGACTATGCAGGCCCGTTTTTGGGTAAAATGTTCCTAGTGGTTGTAGATGCATACTCCAAATGGATTGAATGTGAGATAATGTCAGCTCGCATGTCCGCTGACACCACTAAAAGCCTGCGGGCCATGTTTGCCACGCACGGCCTGCCTGATGTCCTTGTGAGTGACAATTGGCCATGTTTCACCCGTGCCGAGTTCAAAGAGTTGTGATCCGTAATGGGATCAAACATGTTACATCTGCCCCGTTCAAAACAGCATCCAATGGTCAGGCAGAGAGAGCAGTGCAAACTATCAAGCAGAGCTTGAAGAGGGTAATTGAAGGCTCACTGCAGACTCGCCTATCCCATATCATGATTAGCTACCACACGAGAGCACATTCGCTCACTGGCATTCCACCCGCTGAACGGCTCATGAATAGGCCACATAAAACAAGGCTCTTTTTAGTATACCCTGGTCTACGTGAACAGGTAGAGAGCAGGCGGCTTCAACAAAGTACACATGATGACAGCGAAAATTTTCACGCGAAATTGAAATCAATGATCCTGTATTTGTGTTGAACTATGGACAAGGTCCCAAGTGGCTTCCCGGTATTGTCGTGGCCAAAGAGGAGAGCAGGGTGTCTCGCGTCAAAGTTTCAAATGGACTCATTCACTTGGACCAAATGAAACTCAGATTCACGGACAATCCTCAACAACCCATATTGGACCCTACCTTCTATGACCCCACAACATACACATTAGTGGGAACAGACACCACGGTTGGCCACGAAGCAGAACCCATCACCAGCAGCAGCCCAGCAGGACTCACCACACCAGGCAACCCAGCAAGGCCAGCTGCACAGTAACCCAGCGAGGGCCCAACAAATGACGCAACAAAACCAGCATTTACACCGAGTCGATCAACCAAGGAAAGAAACGCCGCAGATCGACTCAACTTCTAAATAGTTACACCATTGACTTTGGGGGGAGTTTTGTTATATATGTAAACCTTTAAATACCTTGTATAGCCACCAGAGGGCACATCCCATGGAGTCCCAAGGGATTCCACAATTCCTTGGGAGCACCTGTACTTAAGGAGGCCTCACAGGCTGGAGAGGCATTCTGGAGGCCTTAAGTAAAAGACTATTCTCACACTTTACTTTGAGCTCACAGTATCTAGTCAGACCCTGTATTCATGCATAACACCAAGGGCCAAGAGACAGGTTGCCGATGGCCAGGTGACCAGTTGTCAATGGCCAACTCACTGATTGCTGAGGGCTAAGGGACCAGTTGCTAAGGGCGAAGGGAGTGGTTGCTTAGGACCAAAGGACCGGAGGTTGAGCACCATGGGACCGGTTGCTTCAGGCCAAGGGGCCCGTCGCTAAATGCCAAGTTGGTGAGCGGCAAAGGTCCAGTTGCTAACGGCCAATTGTTTATTGCTCTCAGCCAAGGTACTGGTTGCTAAGGGTTTTGGGACAGGTTGCTGGTGGCCAAGATACCAGTTGCTAAAGGCCAAGGGACCAGTTGCTGTGGGCCAAGTGTTGATTGATGTGGGCCAAGCCACCATTTGCGAAGGGCCAAGGGACTGGTTGCTGAGCGGAAGAGGCCGTTTTTTAAGGGCCAAGAGACCGGTTGCTATGGGCCAAGTGTCTGGCTGTTAAGAACCAAGTGACTGGTGGCTGACAGCCAAGGGGCCAGTGGTCGACGGCGAAGGGGCTGATGGCCGAGGGCCAAGGGGCTGGTGGCCGGGCCTAGTGACTAGTTGTCAAGGGCCTTGAGAACAGTAGCCGCGGGGCTTGGAAACAGTTCCACAGGGACTTGGCAACGGATGCCAAGGGCCACGGGACTGGTGGCTGAGGGCCAAGTTTCTGAGGGCCAAAGGACCTGTGGCTAATTGACCTGTTGCAGACGGCCAAGGGTCAGGTGCTGGGCCGCAAGGATCCGGTTGCTGAGGGACAAGGGATCGGTGGCTGAGGGCCAAGGGACCGGTGGCTGAGGGTCAAGGGATCGGTGGCTGAGGATCAATGGACCGGTGGCTGAGGGCCAAGGACCCAGTGGCTGAGGGTCAAGGGACTGGTGGCTGAGGGCCAAGGACCCGGTGGCTGAGGGCCAAGGACCCAGTGGCTGAGGGCCAAGGGGCTGGTGGCTGAGGGCCAAGGGGCCGGTGGCTGAGGGCCAAGGGACCGGTGGCTGAAGGCCAAGGCACCGGTGGCTGAGGGCCAAGGACCCAGTGGCTGAGCGCCAATGGACCGTTGGCTGAGGGCCAAGGACCCAGTGGCTGAGGGCCAAGGACCCAGTGGCAGAGGGCCAAGGGATCAGTGGCAGAGGGCCAAGGGACTGGTGGCTGAGGGCCAAGGGACCGGTGGCTGAGGGCCAAGGGACCGGTGGCTGAGGGCCAAGGACCCAGTGGCTGAGGTCCAAGGCACCGGTGGCTGAGGGCTAAAGGACCAGTTGCTGAGGGCGGTAAAAATTAAGCCAGCCTGTGGTGATGACTGGAAACATCATTCTCCACACTAAACACACATTGTTAGAAATGTTAAACACAGGAAAACTGAGAACCGTATCTAATATGAGGCGGGCAAAGTGGGAAGCAGTCCTCTTAACACCCAACAAAGCGGTAACCATAATTAGGGATGTGGGAAACAACCCCGCAGAAGGTATGATGGGTGAAGGGGAACCCCACTTTTGTGAAGAGGTATGTGAGGATATAGAAGAGGATAGAATAAAAGACGCCCCAATTCAAACCGCAGATCAAACCTTGTTTGTGGACGGCTCACGAAAATACGTAGAGGGACTACCTCGTACCGGATGGGCCGTAGTTAACCAGGATCTAGAGACAGTTGAATCAGGGAGAATTAATGGGGTGTCGTCAGCTCAAGTGGCAGAACTGGTAGCCCTCACCCGGGCACTGGAATTATCGGAAAATAAGATTGTAATATCTATACGGACAGTAGATATGCTTTCGGGGTAGTACACGATTATATGACAGCATGGGGGAGAAGGAGTTTTATCACAACTAGTGGACATCCCATAAAGCATCAGCTGAGAATAGAAGCTCTTTTAGCAGCCAGTAATAAACCAAAACAGGTAGCGGTTATTAAAATTAAAGCCCACAGGAGGGAGCCGGACCGAACCAGTCCAGATTGGCTGAGTCACCAGGGAAATAAGGCTGCAGATGTAGCTGCACAGAAGGCATTAGAGCAGGAAGAGTGTGAGGAAGCCTCAGTCAGTGCCGCTGGGGCCCGAGACGAACAGATAAGTATTGAGAAACTACACCCGGACATTTCTGAGGAGGAAATAAGTATGTGGACAAAGCAGGGCGCAACGCAAGGGAAGGATAACGTTTGGAGACGAAACGACAAGGTAATGGCGCCTGAATGCATACAGAATATCTTATTGGAGTTGCATCATGGCCTGTCTCATTCAGGACGAGAGGCCATGTCTGGGAGTCTTGGAAGAGATTGGTGATGGAAAGGGATGGGGAGAGATATCGCCAAATATTGCCATCGATGTGTTTCGTGCGCACAATATAATCCAGGCAGGGCCATTAAAATTAAAATGGGATACCAGCCCGGCCCACGAGGGCCATGGGAACACGTACACATTGATTTCACATGTCCTTTGCCCCCATCCCACGGAAAAATATATTGCCTCGTGATTATAGATCAATTTACCCGGTGGGTGGAAGCTTTCCCCACAACTGATTGCACTGCCTCAACAGTGGCAAGGATATTCTGACCAAGGCACCCACTTCACCGGGAAAATTGTAAAAACAATCTGCCAGCTGATGGGCATAAAACAAAAATTCCACATCCCCTACCACCCGCAGAGTTCTGGGATGGTAGAGCGCATGAACCATACCCTTAAGAACGCCCTGGCAAAGGCCATGAAAACGTCAGGAAAAACGTGGACAGAAGTATTACCCATTTTATTGAGGAAGTTAAGAGCCACGACAAACTGGACAACCGGATTAACCCCTTATGAACTTATGACAGGAAGGGCGATGCAATTACCAGAGAACTTCATAACAGGGGGGGCCAATGTTGGCCCATTAAAAGACAAAATAAAACGGTATGTTTTGGAACTAAGTACTCAATTAAAAGGGATGTGTAAATTAGTTAGGGACAATCAGGAAGAAAGAGACGCGGAAGCAGAGCTTACAAAGCTCCCTGAAGTCCCGTTGGCGGGAAGTCGCGTTATGGCAAGGGTCCTCCCGGGAAAACCGGGGTTTGCTCCAAAAATGAATAGGACCGTATGAGGTTATAATCAGCAGAGACACTTGTGCCTGCATTGATGTTAAAGGGAACGGACAATGGAAGCATCGGACCCAGCTTAAGGTTTTTGAACCAGCCGTTTAGCACACGTATTAGTTGTTGTTGTTTGTCTATTTACAGATTGACAGCGAGAGATTCTTCAAAGCCATACGGCCATTTTGCCTTTGACTATTTGTTAATTATAGAGTAATAAGATGAAACTATATATTGCGATCGGTGAGATTTATCATAGTTCGTGTTAGGTCCGGCCTGCTAGCTCGACAGAAACGAGTGTTACATGTGAATACCTTTTTGTACATGTCTTATGTTTATGCACAAAATAAGAACTTTTCCAGTTGCTGGGTATGTTCGCACATCCCCATACATAGCAAAGGCGGCATCCCTTTGAGGTCAATCTCCCTTAACATCTCGGAAGTAGCAGAGTGGGTAATGCGACAAAACGGTACAGGGGAAGTAAATGATACTTGGAATCAGAGTGGGGATAAAGAAATGTGGAGATCGGGGGGGTTACCTTTTGGATGCATTTGACGGATGGTACCAGCCGCAATACAATCGGTCGGTACGACCCCCGTTCCTCGTTTTCACCAACACCTCAGGAGTTGGAAGGCCTACCGCTGACATTTGTTTCACTAGAAATCTGACTGGTGAGGAAACAGTTTTTTTTTAGCAGGATAAGCAATTGTACGCAATACTTTAACCTCACTAGGTGGAACGTGACAGCCAGCGAAACAACAAACCAGGGGTTCTTTGAAATAGAGGGTTTGAAGAATCAGACAAGTAGCCAGGACTGGGACCCTAACATTAGGTGGCGACGGGGGCTGAGAGAGAGATTGGGATCGAATCTAACAGCATACAATGGCACTTATTTTGTGCGCGGGCATAAGGCCCACCCCTGGTTGCCTCACAACTGGAGGGGGTCCTGTTATTTCGGATATGTGGTCACTTTTGTCAGATGGGTACGTACTGTAGCAGAAGTACAGACACCAGGTCGACTAAGACGAGATCTTACCCCGGAAGAGAGAATGTTTGGGGTCATGAAGCTCCCATTCAGGATAGGACGCACCATGGATGAATTGCGTAACCTAGAGAGGGTACTGGAACAGTTAGTTAACGGCACTGCTGAAGCAATAGAGGGCATAACGGCTGAAATGGTAGCCATACGGACAATGGTACTCCAGAACCGAATGGCCCTAGATTATATACTAGCACAAAGTGGGGGCACATGTGCCTTAATTGTAGCTGAATGTTGCACTTACATTCCCGATAATTCAGAAAACATAACCAACTTCGCTGATCACATAAGAAGGGAGGTAAAGAAGTTATCCACGACAGCAGGAGGATCTGGCTGGTTTGACTGGCTGTTAGGGGGATCCTGGGGGTCCTATCTAATGCATGGAGTAATTATTCTGGTTGTAATAATAATTACTTGCTGTCTGATTATCAGGTGATTTAATATCTGCTGTAAAGTTATGATGGCTCGACTGATGCCAGTAGCCAGTGTAATCGCTGAAGAAGAAGCACACCTGATGTAAATATCTGAAGACACCAAGGATGAAGAAACAGACGACAATGACACCGACCATTATCTTTGAAGGGTAGCCTAGAGCTACAGGCAAGGTGGACATACGGAACATCAGGGAAGTAAGATACCCCAAAGAACGAATATATGACACAATGCTACTATCATTGTGGTCATCTGGATTTCGTGAACATCTTCCAGGACCAAAAGCGGGAAAATTGTTTGAGCGGATTTTTGGAAATATACTTGACTAGTATACTGGAACAAACATTTGTTTTATTTTCCCCTTTAATTAATTTTGTAATGGACAATACAGATGCATTATGCTTTATATAAAAAAACACAGTTAGACTTTAAGGTATGCTGGCCTTGAGTAATGGAGATAGGAAAGTGAGATAATGAATGACTTGAGAGATAATTAAGTGGGATGTTTGTCTATACCGGTGCCAAAGAGTCTGCCCTTGTTTATAATGGTACCTGTCACAATGCAGGCTGGTTTATATCAAAAAACCTCAGCCTTGGACGAAAAGCTTTGTAAAACTTGTAATGCTATGATCGAGCTTGTGATGTAAAGTGACGTAATTTGTAAGATAAAAGAACCTCACTGGAGATACGAAATTGAGAAGCTGGTTCAAAGACAGCGGTCTTTAACACTTCTCCCAAAGCTTTGTCTCCGATTTAATAAACCTCTCTTTATATATTATATACAGTCTCGGAAATATTTTTCCACAACAATGGAGAAAATAGAAGAACATCTAGAAACCAAACGTATAAAAATGAATAATCAGCATTGATTTCAACAGGGAAAGTCCTGCTGGACCAACCTCACATAATTTTCGAAGAGGTAATAGAGAGAGTAGACATTGATAAGGCAATAAGTGTGATGTATCGAGATTTTCAAAAGATCTTCGCTTTGATACCAAATAATAGCCTACTCGACACAGTCAGGCGATAATTGCAGAATGGATAGCGAGCTCGATTCAAGACTGCAATCAGTGATTGGACGTACACGGTAGCTATTCACATTGGCAGAAGGTCGGTCGTAGTTTTCCAAAAGGATCAATGCTGGGACCACTATTGTTCACAATTTATAATAACGATTTAGGTTTGGAACTAAAAACAGAATTTCCAAATGTGTTAATGATACCAAATTGGAGGAAATTGATACTGAGAAGGACTGCAGCAAATTAAGGACAGCACTAATAAACATGCAGAATGGGCACATCATTGTCAATGAAGCTCCACACACATACATGTGAGGTACTCCATTTTGGTGGGAAGAATATGGAGGTCACTTGTTACTTGGCGCAAATGACTCTCGGGGGAAGTGGAACAATTAGATCTCTCAGTACAACAACTCAATATAATTGTGACAGAGTTTAGCAAGGCAAAATAAAGATAACTAAGAGTGGAGATTATTTCGAGTGCAAAATAATTGCAAAGTAGGAAGGTTATGCTGAACCAGTATTGAACCTCGGTTAGACCACACTTGGAGTACTGCATGCAGTTCTGGTTATAAAGATGATATAGAGGCAATTGGGAGGGTGCAGAGAGGATTTACACGGACGATACCAGAAACGGGAATTTATTCATAAGAGGAAATAATGAACAAGCTAGGGAATTCAGAAGTAACTTCTTTCTGGAAAGAGTGCTGAGAATGTGGAACTCAAAAGTGCAGGAGTGGTTCAAGCGAATAGTATAGATACATTTAAGGAGAGGCTATACAAGCATATGATGGAGAAAGGAATAGACGGCTATGCTGATAGATTTCAATCAGGAAATACTGGAGAAGATTCGATTAGAACATAAACGCTGGCATGGTCATATTAGACAGAAAGGCAGCGTACGCTATGCTGTCCTTTGTAAGCCGATACATTTCCGTTATCTGCAGCATTAGGCATTGGATTCAATGACAGGCTCTCTGGGTATATGTAGGAGTGTCTGGGTCTCTATAAGAACTTTCAGTTTCTGAGTATTAGTTTCTGGATCTCTTTAGATGCTGTCTGGGTCTGTGTTGCAGCTGCCTGTGTCAGTTTTTGAGCTGACTGTGTCTGTCTAAGTATTGTCCGTGTTTTCGGAGGAGCGTTGTGGTTTGTGTTGCAGCTCCATGTGTCAGGTTTGGAGCTGACTGGGTCTGTGCAAGAGTTGTCTCTGTTTGTGTTGGAGAGTCTGCGTCCATGTTTGAGTGTGTCTGTCTGTGGTTGATCTCCTTGGGTCAGTGTTGCTCTGTATTGGCGTTTTGATTCATTGCCGATACTGTCTTGATCTTCAAATGAGGTGCCTGGGTCTCCGAAGCTAGCTGTCTGGCTGGGTGTAGGAGCAGTCTGGTCCTTTGCTGGAACAGTCTGCGCCCGTGTAAGAACTGCTTATCTCTGTGTAGGAGCTCTCTTGGATCGGTTTTGGTGATGCCTTGGCCAGGGTAAAGCTGTCTATGTCTGTGTAGAAAGGAATTAATCTGTCTCGGAGGTCCCTATATCTCTGAAAGGAGCTGTATGGGTCTGTGTAGTAAAGTTTGTGCCTGTGCTGTTAATCCCTGCTTCAGTGTAGCACCTGCCTGGCTCTGTACTGGAGCTGCCTACTTTCACGTA